>NW_020954590.1:26924773-27413098 GCF_900497805.2 Vombatus ursinus | reverse complement strand
AGAGAGAGAGAGAGAGAGAGAGAGAGAGAGAGAGATTGAGAGAGGAGCTCCCTAGCGCTTCTGGGAGGAAGAGGACGAGCATCAGCAGCAGTCTCAAGCAGATGGGTGGGGTCTGTCTGCATTGTGCTGGGCTGCTGGAGTGTGTGGCACTGAGCTCTGCAGGTGCCCTCCCCACAGGAACACTCAGCCTCACACAAAGAAACCCAACGCAATCTTCATCTGAACCACCCTCCCTCCATCCTTCTCCTCCCCAACCCCACCCCTGCAGCTCCACACCCAGCACCCTCCCACCCCCCACCTCCCCACACCCATTCCACTGTTCTTTACTTCTTCCCCTTTCTACTAGTCTCCCCTCCCCCAAAACAAAGGAGCGGCTGCTCCCTTCTCCAATACTAGCGGGTTAGCTAACTAGTCAAAACGAATTATTTCACTCTATTCTCTCTCTTTTTTTTTCCCCACCCGACCTCCAACCACAGAGTTGAAATCAGTTTGACTTTGGATTTTTCCTCTCTTCCTTTCTTTTCGCCACCCTTCCTCCCCCTTCTCAATTCTTCTGGTTTACTAGGGGGAAAAACTGGAAAAAAAAGAAGAACATTAGACTGGCAGTATAAAGCTTTCTCATAACTCCGGTTTCTGGCTTTCTATATTGTGCTTTCCTACATTTAAGAGAGGGGTGGTTGATGTAACTTTTCTCCCCCTGAAACACCGAGGGGCTATTAAGACTAAATAAAACCTTTATGGGTGGGAGACCAATTTATCTGCCTTTATGACTCTGGAGTAATTCTTCATTGAGATTTCAAAAGACTCCCCTCTCCACCCTTCCTCACCGCACCCAGGGTTGTCAGTTCTCCATCTCCTCTCTTTCCTAGCTTCTTATTCTTGATATTACCAATAACATATTTTTCTTTATAAGTCACACTAAACTCTCTTTTGAAAATCCAAGGGACAGTCTGTGCCATTGTCTCCAGAAAAAAGCTAAAGGAGTAAAAACGGATTCCTTACCCATTGCTGTTTTAGCCATTGTGGAGATGTGCCGATGGATGCTCAGAGGTGGGGAAAGGCAAAGGGGTCCAGCTACAGCAGCGGAGAGAGAGAGAGAGAAGACTGAATAAGGCACTGAGTCTGCAGAGTGGGGCTGTGGAAGAGAAAGAGCAGGAGGCAGGAGCCCATGAATAATTATCACTTCTCAGTCCAAGCAGATTGGCTCTGGAGGTCCCCTGACATGACTCCTGCAGAGCCAGAATCTCCAAGCATTAAATATTGATCTGCCAATGGTGCTGGAGTACAAAGTGCCAAAATGCAGTTTGAAATGGAAATCAGTACTTCTCAGGCAGCTCCCCCCATTTTAGGGGGCTTAATAGTACAGTCCATGTAGAATGTTTGGTGCCTTAACATGAGAAGCCTCTTGGAGCTGAGAGCTGATCTTTGCCTACCTGGGGGGAAGAAGGAGACTTGATATTGTTCACACATGTTTTATTGCACAAATATCAGATTTGATTGAAGGAACAGAATAATTTAGAGGATCATTAAGATAGTGACAATTGGATACTTTGATTGTCCCAATTGCTACTTTCAGAAAGAGAAACTTTTATTCTTAAACTATGGATTTTAGCCTTTTATATATTTATGTATATACATATATGTATATACACATACACATATACACATAAATGCATATTTCTCTATCACCTTATTAGTAGTTGGGTCTTGTCCTCTAGGAGCCACTTTTAGTAATTTTACAGTCTCTCTGTCTTTAGTGGTACCTTGGAAAAGGTCAGGCACTACTCTATAGATCTTTGTTCTTTGGTAAGACCAGGCTGAACTAGGAGTCTTACAGTGGTGTTCATTTCCTCAGAGGTCCTCTCAGTGATGGGATAACTAACCCTATGTATGGTGTTTGCCTTTCCTGTAGAGTAAAGGAATGGAATTTCTGAGCTGCTGGGGAAGTGGCATTCAAGAAACATTGTTATCTTAGAGGATTTAGTGGATTTAGAACTCTGGATACATGGGCTCAAACTCTAGCACAGATATTTGCTGTGTTGCCTTGGACAAGTCACTTAACCTCTCTGGGGGCATCAGTTTCCTAACATGAAGGAATTGAAAGTGATGATCTCCAAGGTTCCTTCCAGCTCCAAAGCTATGATCTATCATTTTCAATCTTTGAGACTTCTAAGGGATCAGGGAGGCTGATTAACTTCCACATAGAGTAAAAGTTAAAAT
Source organism: Vombatus ursinus (assembly GCF_900497805.2). Taxonomy (NCBI): domain Eukaryota; kingdom Metazoa; phylum Chordata; class Mammalia; order Diprotodontia; family Vombatidae; genus Vombatus; species Vombatus ursinus. Next base: position 27,410,878 of record NW_020954590.1, on the reverse strand, counting down.
GATAATGACCAAAAGCATTCCCTGGGGCATACCTTCACTGGCTCTAAAAATTTTGCTTTAGTTGGAGAGGGATTTGTTAAAGTAAAAGGTCCAAGGGCACTTCTTGGGTTAGTGATACAAAGTGCCTTTTTATTACCATTAGTGAAATATAGTAGGGAAAAGTACTGGCTCTAGTGTTAGGAGAGACCTACTTCTAAACCCCAGATTTGACACTTAGTAGTTTTCTGACCTTTGGTATGCCACTTATCCTCTCTGAGCCTGTTCTTTCATCTGTAAAATATACATAAATAATACATACACTATTTGCTTCAGAGTAGTTGTGATGAAAATGCTTTGTAAGTCTTAAAGAACTATATGAATTTGAGTTATTATTATTAAGGGCAGGTCATATTAAATTGGAATTTTATTGAGTGGTGCTCCCTTGATCCTTCATTTTACTGAGATCTAAGTAGAAAAATTGATCTGAAGCACAGCAAAATATACAAATAATGAAAGGCAGTTCCAAAGAAAATAGAATAAATAATATGCAGCTTATTTTTACAAGCATGTAAAATATATTTACAAGCATAATTTCATTGGGACTATAGAAATTCACCCTATCGTTTTACTAAAATGAAAAGAAATACTTATATGATTGAAGTGTTTTTTCTGGGTCCTATTAAAATACTTCTTCAATATAAGTTTAAGTATATATAATATGAACTGGAATGCATATATCCTAGTTTACATTCCATTTTGAATGCTACAAAAAGGTTTGAAAATGTTTAGAAAACATTAGGACACTCTCCTTGGTGCTGAAATAAAATCCCATGGCTGCTATAAACTTGATACATAATTTTAACTCTATAAACCCTTCACTAAATGTTAGGTAGCCAACAGAACTGTAGAGTTTCTGATCTGCTGAATCATGAAGAAAACCTCAAATAAAGTCAAGATCAATAAAATTGTCCCCTGATTGGGAAGATTAGAAATCATTTTTCCTGTCATAGAAAGGTATGTGGACATGACACAGCAAACTGTAGAGTTTCTGATCTGCTGAATCATGAAGAAAACCTCAAATAAAGTAGAGATCAATAAAATTGTCCCCTGATTGGGAAGATTAGAAATCATTTTTCCTGTCATAGAAAGGTATGTGGACATGACACAGAAGTATGAAAATACAAATATAAATAATTACTTTTTTCTGACTTCTGTCATTTCCCACTTTAAACGTTATGGTTAAGTTACACTAAGAGCAATAGTCTTAAGATGAGAAATTAAGATAAGAAGAGAACTGTATGAATAATACTTTAATCTTTACCTGCTTACCTCATCAATGATACTCTACTCAGACCTCTGTGAAAAATGGAACTCTGCAAATCATAGTAGAAAGGAGTCTAGCAACTCCTATAGGCATATTTTAAAGAAATGTCACCCTCTCAGTTGAGGAAAAACAATAGAATGGCCACCAGTTTTTCATTTCTAAATAAGCGGATGCAAATGGAGCATTCCTATAGAAGTGGATAGAAAAAGAAATGATCAGAGTGTACAGGAGTAGATAGCCAGTTTCTACTGGTTTTAAATTTTGAATAGGTAGATATCTTGTGCTGAAAGTTATCCCCATAGATAGGAATGAGCTAGTAGGGAGAAAGTGCTGTTTTTCAGCTATGTCAGGCAAAGGAGAGAAGGCAAACAGTATGGTAAGGAGGCAATGCCATATGAGAGATAGTTGATGAAAATGGTGGGGTATTTAATCTAGAATTTAATATTTGAAAAAAGATCAGCAGAGTGGCTTTTAGTTTTTAGTGGAATTCAAACTGGGAATCAGTGGACTTCAAGCTCAATATAATTCAACAATGTAATATGGAATGGCCCCAAAGCTAATGTAATCTAAACTTGGATTGTGCATCAAATCACCCATAAGAAGGATGTTGATGGACATGATGTTCTTTGCCCTTGTAAGGCCATACCTTGTTTACTGTCTTAAGTTCTAAGACCATATTTTAGGAAGGACAATTATAGGTGGAGAAGTGATCAGGATAAAGGGTCTTTAGACCATGCCATGTGTATTAGAGATGCAGATATAGACTTGATATAAGGAAAATAAAAAAAAATGCTTCCTTCAAATGGAATGGGACATCTCAAAGAGATAGAATGTTCCATTTCACTTAAAGTTTTCAAGTGAAGGATATATAATCATTTGTAGCAGATGTTGTAGAGGGGATTCTCAGGTAATATTGGTCTTTGACGTACCTTCCAACAATGAGATTTTCTAATTCTACAAGTAAGAAAGTTGTTAACAATGAACAAGATCTTGTCAATGAATCTGGTAACTACCAGGTGGTCAGTAGAAACTTTTTCTCCCTGTGCTGCTATCATTGATCATGACTCATTTAAGTTTATATTTTTAAAGTATGACTGTCCTTTAGAACCTTGGAGGTAGGGGAAGTGGCTAAAAAAAAAAGGCATGTGTTTTCAGACTTTACAGAAAGATAAGCCTGATCATTAGTTTTGTTTTAAGAAATTTGTGATCCTCCCTTACTCTCCTCCCCTTAGAAGCCCATTTCATTCAAATAAATAATATAAAAGTATTTCTTGTTACTACTAGTAAGTAGGTGAGGATGATGGCAATCTACTGGTGTCAAAGAGATACTTTCATAATTTTCTCCCTCTTCTATTGGAAACAAAATTCCACTTTATCTTGTACTTTTTTGGTCTTCTATAACTGCTATAACTTATGGCAGCAATTATGGAACCTGGAAATCAGAGAACTCTTAATAGAGATTTTAGTTCCTCTGGGTTGGGAAGGTTTGGAAATTGTCTCAGAGAATAGAACTGAACATGAAGGTGTTGATTTTCTTCCCATCTATTGAGGAGCAGCTGCTTAAGTGGATTAGGTGATATCACCAACTAAAGTCACATGGCTTACTGCCATAATAACCAGCAATTAAAAAAGACAAAATCCTAAGTGAATTGCTAAAGAATAGTGAGAAATGAAGAATATTGTTAGGTTTGAACTTATTGTTTGGAAGTAAACCTCAATTTCTTTCGAAACCTGTTTCCAAAGAGTGTCCTATACATATAAAGCCTCTGCAGAGAGATTTAGCATTCCCAGGCATTGGGGAAGGCTACAAAGGGAAAATTAGGAAGACAGAGAGAAATATTTACCTCATAGAGTTGTTGCAAGAAACAAATGAATAAAAAATAGTGTTTTTCAAACTGTAAGCTAATAGTAATAATAATTTCATACAAGGAATCCTGCATGATCCTGATACATGGGTGGGACACGCCTTTTTGTAAAAGAGCCTGTAAGGCTGCATTTTGTTTTTACAAATAAAATTTCTTTTCAGAATGAACAAATGCAATTAGAATGAGATCTTCTGTTCTCTGTATTTTTCAGCTAATCTTGAGATGATAAAGATGTGGTCCATCATTGAATTGCTTGTAAAAGCTTAAGTGTTCCCTACGAATAAGTTCTTTTCCCATCCTTTCCAGTTTTTCATCTCCCTTTTGTGTGTTCCTTTCTTTTTGGGGTAGGGACTGTCTTATTTTTACTTGTATTTGTATACCCAGCTCTTAGCATAGTGCTTGGCACATACTAAGTACATAATACATTCTTCTTGCCCTGCCTTGCTTTGTGTCATACAGCCTTTTCAGATTTATCTTATTCTATTCCCCCTCTGTATATTTTGACCTCTACCTAAATTGAACTGCTTGTTGTTTTTCAAACCTTTCCTGTACTCTCCTGCCCATATGCCTCCACTCAAAATCACAATTCCTTCACCTATTGTATTCTTGTTTATATTTTAAGTTCAATTCAGACACTGCTTATTCTGTGACTCTGTCCCTAAACTTTTCAGTCTGCACTGCTCTTTCCCCCTGAGCTCTTCATATAACCAATTTGGTTTTCAACTAATCAATTCATCATGTATTATTTTGTGGTATTGTTAGCTGTGTACATATCATATTCTATTTTTTGACTGGAAGTTCTATGAGGTCAGGGGCCATGTTTTAAACAAAAAAATTATGCTTCTCCCATTATTTCTCTACATATAATCGGTACTTAATAAATGTTTGTTGAGTTCAATTCAAAATAGTTGCATATGTTTGAACATTGAATTGACTAAAGGAAACATGGATTTCATTTTTAACATTGATAAAAAGCCTTAAAGGGAAGAAAAATGATTTCTTGTTCTTTAATGGACCTATTCAACGAACTGTGTGTAAAAGGAAAGTCAACCCAAGGAGAAAGAGACAGTTCTTAAAAGCAATGCAATCTATATTATTCTAAGATTCTCTAATGTGTTGGGGAGTTGATTTTGAAGTGGTAAATGGATGTGACTTGCTTTATTGTTTGTTTGCCTCTTTAATCAATTATTTTAGAATAAAGAATGAATTCAGTTAATTATTATCTCTTTTTCTTAATCAAGGCTTCTTTTTATGTCAAATAGGCACTTATACATATTGGTAATTAGTAGGACTGATCCCTGAAGCAAAATGACTGAATTAAATTACTAAATCCTATTGATGATAGTTAATAATTGAGTTTTTCTGGAAATTAACTTCTTTCACCCATAAGAAGTGCTTGATGTAAATTTAATAAACTGAATCTTTAAGTCAATTTATCAGTTTTGGTACCTTTGGTATCTTGGCAGCAACTACTGTAACTTTTTATTTTTACTAGGCATGTTGATTTCCAGCCTGGGTCAAAGAAGGACATTTGTTTCACTGCAATCAGACCTGGGGAATGTATTTCCCATGGGAGACCATTAATTATTTCTATGACATCTGAGGAAGGAAAGTTTGGACACAGTGATGAAGTGTCTCAGACAGATATCTGTGGTAAATCTGGATGATTCAGTTCAGTTCAATAAGTTTTTCTGAAATTTGTTGTGTATAACATTATACTTGGTACCAGTATATTGGGATCTATGTGATTATAGGGTAAGTTGTTTATAATTTTAATTCAAGGTTAGGAATTACTTCAAGTTTAGGAATGAAAAGTTACTATGAGGAAGCACAGTTTTTGGTACACAGTACATGTAACAGTGAGACTTCTTGACTGATGGACTTTGAATTTATGTTATACCTTTTATGAAATAGTGAATAATAAATGAGGCTATGAGAACAGAGGTGGAGGAAGATGAGGCTGAAGTGCTTGACTGTGTGGTCTTCCAGCAAAATTGTCTTATTAGACTTCTGTTGTTTCACAATTACAGAATCTCATGGAATGTCCTTCAGAGACCATTTAATCTGATCTGTACCTGAACAATATTCCTAATAAATAGTCATTCAATATTCACTTGATCCTAATTATATGTATGTGTATATAAGTGTATATGTATGTATGTGCATGTATATATGCATATATCTTTATGTATATATGTGTATGTTTGTATGTATGTGTATGTTTGTATGTAGGTGTATGTTTGAATATATATGTATGTGTGTGGGGTGTGTATGTGTGTGTGTGTGTGTGTGTGTGTGTGTGTTTCCATGCTGAATTGTAGTCTTCTTGGGGAAGAGGGGGGAAGAAGGAGGAAAAAAGAACAAAGTAAAAAGTACACAGCATAGAATAAAAGAAAACTTACAAGGAAGCAAAGAAAGGATGGACAGCTCTGAATGCAATGTGTAGCGTTTATTATATAGGCTATCTTGAAATAGAAATTTGTTCCTGCATATTTTGAATCCTCTTACGTTCTACTGTGCACATGGCAATGCTTTCTTTTCTTTTCTTATTTTGTATTTAAGTTTATAATGTTTCTTTTTCTTTTCTTACTGAGGATTTTTTAGTATTTATGTTTAAAAAATATTCACTTGATCTCAAGTGAAATGGTTCTCACTATTCCCTAAAGTATGGATTGTTAACTTTTTTGTCAGTGATCCCTTTGGAAGTCTATGCACCCCTTCTTGGAACAATGATTTTAAATGCATAAAATACATATATTATAAAAGAAATCAATTATATTTTAATACAATTATCCCTCTCCCCCTCCAAAAAAAACCAAGTTAAGTCAACAAGGCAACAACACTTACTATGTGCCAGGCACTGTGCTAAATGTTGGGAATGCAAATACAAACAGAAATAAAGTTAGTCCCTGCCCTAAAGGAGCTTACATTTTACTGGAAGACAACATGCTAAAAATAAAAGCTATTTGGGTGGGGAAGATATGAAGGTATCTGGCATGGGGGCATTGTAGAGCAAGTCTAGGTGATTCAGAAGTGCAACCTGGAAAGAAGGGAAAGACTTAGCTGGCCTGGGCATTCTTCTTAAAAATGAAGGTTCTGAGATGAATGGGCCATTCAGAGGGAGAGGCCAAAGGGGTGTAGGGTATTTCCACTTTGTGAAGTCTAGAGGTAATTTGTGGTTCCAGGGTGAAAAGGTTTCGACAGCATTATAGAGAAAGTCTAGGGAAAGTCAGGAATGCAGCCTGGAGAAGAATGAAGTTTATGGACCCTAGGTTAAGAACCCCTTATTTAAGATAACTCATTCTGGGTTATATATATATATATATAAAACTTTAAATGTTATGAAATTTCCCCCCTCATATCAGACATAGATCTGTCTCTTTGAACCTTTCACCCATTGCTCCTAATTACGTCTTCTTGGAACAAGCAGAGCAAGACTTATGTTTTCAATTACTTGAAGATAGCTTGAGTCTCCCCTAAGTCTTCTCTTTTCCAGGCTAAATATCCTTAGCTCTCTCAACTGGTCCTTGCCTAGCATATTCTCTTGTTCTCTCCCTGTCCTGGCAGGTCACTTCTGGACATGTTCCAGATTGTTGATGTCTTTTTAAAAATGTGGTCCCCACAGTGTGTCAAATTTATTCTCATTGTGGCAGAATTCAACATGATTATGATGTCTCTCTAAAGAAACCTGGAATACCTTATATCTTTTTTTTGCTTCTATATCACATTGTTGTATAATGTTGAGCCAGAAATCCATTGCATAAAATTCATGGATCTTGTTTTAACCATTGTTTAACTATACCTTCCCTGTCTTACACTTAGGAAATTGATCTCAACTATAGACATTTTCATTCTTCTATATTAAAATTCATTCAATTTAACTAATTGTTCTAGCCTGTTAAAATCTTGTAGATACTAACTCTTAGAAAAGGCATTAGCTTTCCCTTTCTGCCTGCTTTATTTCTAAAACAAATTTGGCAAGCATGTCTTCTTCAGTACTAAATTGACAATACTCCATGGCCAAAGATAGACCTCTAAGATACTCCATTAGATATCTTCCTCTAACTTAACATCACCAATTAATGACTGAATGTTATTCAATTCAGTTTAATTCAATACAAATTTATTAGAAGTTTATTTGCAAACTACTGTTCTAGGTGCTGGGGATTCAAAGAAAAAAATGAAGACAGTCCCCACCCTCTTTGGGGCTCACATTTTACAGGTTATTTAGCCAATTTTGAATTAATCTAACCTACGTCTCTCTGTCTTGTTCACAAGGGCAATAGGAGAGAATTTGTCAAATGCTTGACTTCTTTACTTATGTTTTCAACTAGTTTATATGGTATTGCAATTAATTATTCTTTAAATGTTTGGTAGTATTCAGTTGTAAATCCATCTGGTTGTGGGGATTTTTCTTAGGGGGCTCATTTATGGTTTCTTCAATTTCTTTTCCTAAAATAGGATTATTTAAGTATTCTATTAACTCTTCTGCTAATCTGAGCAATTTATATTTTCATAAATATTCATCCATTTCACTTAGATTGTTAATTTTATTACACATAATTGGGCAAAGTAGCTCCCAATAACTGTCTTAATTTCATCTTCATTGGTGTTGCATTCATCCTTTTCATTTTTGATATTTATAATTTGGTTTTCTTTTTTCCTTTTTTAATCAAATTAATCAATGTTTTATCTATTTTACTGTTTTTTAAAACTAAAACTTGTTCCTAGTTATATTTATTAGTTCAATGAACTTTTCACTTTCAATTTTATTAATCTTTCTTTTGATTTTCAGTATTTCCAATTTGGTATTTAATCGAGGATTTAAAATTTGTTCTTTTTCTAGTTTTTTTGTTGCATGCACAATTCATTGATTTGCTATTTCTCTATTTTATTGATGTAAGCATTTAGAACTAAACATTTTTCCCCCTATAAGTATGCTTTGGCAACATCCCACAAATTTTGGTATGTTTTCTCACTGTTGTCAATATGTTTAGTGAAATTATTGATTGTTTCAATGATTTGATCCATTCATTCTTTAGGATTAGATTATTCAGTTTCTAATTAATTTTAAATCTATGCTTCTAAGACCCTTTACTGAATACAATTATTATTGCATTTTGGTCTGAAAAGGGTACTTTTAATATTTCCGCTTTTCCGCATCCTTTTGTAAGTTTTTTATGCCCTAATGTTGTTGTTTTTGTTCAGTCATTTTCAGTCATATCCAACTCTTCATGACTCATTTGGGGTGTTCTTGGCAAAGATATTGGAGTGGCTTGCCATTTATTCTCCAGATCAGTTTACAGATGAGGAAACCGAAACAAACAGGATTAAATGACTTATTCTAGGTCACACAGTGAGTACCTGAGGCCAGATTTGAACTCAGGAAGATGAGTCTTCCTGACTCCAGGCCCAGAACTCTATCTACTGCACCACCTAGCTGCCCTAATACATGGTCAATATTTTAAAGTGTTATTTACAGCTGAGAAAAGGGTATACTCCTTTCTATTCCTATTCAATTTCCTCCTGAAATCTATCATATCTAACCTTTCTAAAATTTTATTAATCTACTAACTTCTTTCTTATTTGTTTTGTAGTTAGATTCATCTAGTTTTGAGAGGGATAAATTGAAGTCCCCCACTAGTATAGTTTTACTGTCTATTTCCTCCTATAGCATATTTAACTTTTCCTTTAAGAATCTGAATATTATGCCATTTGGTGCATATGTTTGGTATTGATACTTCATTATCTCTGGTACCTTTTAGCAAAATATAGTTTCCCTGCTTATCTCTTTTAATTAGATAAAATTGAGTCCAGTTTTGGATTTACTTTGTTTGAGATCATGCTTGCTTCCCCTGTCATTTTTACTTCAACTGAAGCATAATAGATTCTTCTCATCTCCTTATTTTAACTCTGTCTTTCTGTTTCAAATATGTTTCTTGTAAACAACATATTGTTGGATTCTTGTTTCTAATCCATTTTGCTATCCACTTCCATTTTATGAGTGAGTCATTCCTATTCATATTCACAGTTATGAGTAACTGTGCATTTCCCTCCTTGCTATTTTCTATGATTTATCCTCTCTCTCTTTTTTTTTTACTCTGTCCCTCCTCAAAAGTCTGTTTTACTTTTGACCACTACCTCCCCTAATCTGCCCTCCCTCTCATCACTCCATCTTCCTTTCACTTATTCCCTTCCCCTTCCTCTTTCCTGTAAGAAAAGGTAGATTTTTTTTATACTATCTTTACTTCCTTTGGATCTGTTTAGGTGAGAGAGAAGTACAAGCATTGCCCACCATCCCTTCTTGTACACTTCTTTTATGTGAAATAATTTTTCCCATTATTTCTTTCCTTTTACCCTTCTCATAGTGTATTCTTCTTTCTCAACCCACCATTTTTTGAGATCATCTTAATGTACTTGACTCACATTCATGACCTCTGTCTATGTTGACCACTTATAACTGCTCTAATGATGATAAAGTTCTTAAGTGTTCATGTATCATCTCCCCATATAGGAATGTAAACAGTTTAACTTTATTAGTATCTTATGCTTACTCTTTTATGTTTATCTTTTTATGCTTCTCTAGAGTCTTGTGTTTGAATGTCAAATTTTCTAATTTATCTTTGGTCTTTTCATCAGGAATACTTGAAAGTCATCTGTTTCATTAAATGTTTATTTTTTGCCCTGAAGTATTTTACTCAGTTTTGCTGACTAGATTGGTTGCAATCTTATCTCTTTTTTCTACTGGAATATCATATTCCAAGACCCCTCTTCCTTTAGAATGGTAGCTGCTAAATCTTATGTGATTCTGACTCTGACTCCAGGGTGTTTGCATGGTTTCTTTATGGCTACTTGAAGTATTTTCTTTTTGTCCTAGGAGCTCTGGAATTTGTCTAACATATTCCTGAGAATTTTTATTTTGGGATCTCTTGCAGGGGGTGATCAATGAATTCTTTTATTTTCTACTCTGTGCTCTGTTCTTAAGATATCAAGTCAGTTTTCCTTTATAATTTCTTGAAATATGATGTGTATGGTTTTTTTTATCATAGATTTCAGATAGCCCAGTAATTCTTAAATTATCTCTTATCAATCTACTTTACAGGTCAGTTGTTTTTCCATTGAGATATTTAACATTTTCTTCTATTTTTTTTCATTTTTTTGACTTTAAAAAATGTTTCTTGATATCTCATGGAGTCATTAGCTTCCACTGGCCCAATTCTAATTTTTAAGGAATCATTTTCTTCAGTGAGGTTTTGTACTTCTTTTACCATTTGGCAAATTCTGTTCTTTAAGGTATTACTTTTTTGTGCCTCTTTTAAAAAGCTGCTAATATTCTTTTCACAATTTTCTTGCATTGCCATCATTTCTCAATTTTTCTCTATTGCTGTTTTTTAATTTAAAATTTGACTTTTTTATCCTTTTCTTTAGCTCTTCTAGTAATTCTTGTTTGGCTTGTGTCTGATCTGCATTTTTCATTGAAGCTTTATTTATAGATGTTTTCATATCAATGTCATCTTTTGAAATCTGTGTCTTGAGTTTCCCTGTCACCATAGGAGCTTTTTATGGTTGGGTTCTCCTTGCTTATTTTTTCCAGCCTATTTTTTGACTTTGAACTTTATGTTAGAGTTGAACTCTACCCCATTTTGGGGGGATCATTTCCCCAAGTTTCAGGCTTTTTCCCCTGCTATTTTCACAACTAGTTCTGGGAGTCAATAAGTTTTTAATTACTTCCAAGTTGATGTGATCTAGGTGGAGGTTGATCACTGCTCTCCTGATCTGTACTGTGGTCCTTACCCAGGTGGGGACTCTGTTCCCTGGAATTGGCAAATTCTCCTTTCTGCCTTGGAACTGTGACCAGTATCTGGGTAACAGGCAAGGGAATTGTCAAATGGCACTCAGTCATGCATCTAGTATTAGCACAAGGGTCCCCTGTAATTTTTTTTCTGACCAGTTCTCCAATCCCCTTATCATCTTTGGGCACTTGGAACTCCCCAAACTGCCACTGCTTCTGTTACCACCACCTCTGAGGTCCATATTTGGTATTGCCATCATCCTGGGCTTCTGGCCAGTCCCCATCCCAGTGTCACTGACTTCTCCTGGACTCCTAAGTTGTCTTAAGTTGGAAAAATGTCTCACCCAGATATTTTGTTGGCTATGCTCCAGAATTCAATTTGACATGTTATTTTAAAGTTGTTTGGAGGGGAATGTTGAAAAGTTTGGCTTGTTAATTCCCTCCAGCCATTTTGGCTCTGCCTTTGCAAGTTTTTAAAGGAATAGAAAAGCCCCTCCCTACCCATTTTTTGAGGATAGCATATAATTTCGTTCTTTCCACTTATCTAGTTTTTTTCTGGATGGTTATGAATGTTATAATTTTTTAATTTTCTCCCTGACTACAGGAATTACTGTATCAATCTTGCTAGTTCTTTTCTACTATTCCCAATAGTTCCTTGAAGGAATGTGGCTTCCTTTTTCCTGATCCTTGTCATGTCTTTGCATACCTTATCTCTTCAGAATCACTACATCAGTGTAGGAAGAGAGGGTCTTTTTATTTCAGGTCCCTTAGAAATACACTGTTGTGTATTCCACTTATGATCACTTGTCACTGGAGATCATCCATCTTTGGCTTTTAATAGAAAACTAGCAAACTTACTCTTCAAACACTCAAGCCTTGCAGCATAGAAAATAAAATTATTTATAGATTTATTTTTTCTTCATGTTCCAGCAAAGACCTTTTGAGGCAACTATCCATCTGTTCCTTAATCTTCTATTAGAACCCTCCATCCCCAGCATGCTTATATCTTTCTAGTTTCTCCCTTTAATCTCTTATTTGAGTCATTGAGTTTTGATGAAAGCAACTTTCTCTGTGCTGACTCTCCAATGCTAAATTTAGAATCATTAAGTTCTAGAATGTGAATCCCCTTCTTCCTCTTCTTGCATTCCTTTCTTGGCAATGATTTCACCTTCAACAGTCTTTGACAGGCTTTTATTTGCCTAACTACTTGCCACCTGATCAACTAGCAAAGACTTCCAATTACATTTCAAATTTGTATTCATGTAATATTTAGAGATTTCAAATATAGAAATATAATATGACTAGGAAAATGGAAATTAGACTTGTCTGATATAGCTGAGCCTGGGTGGAAATAATAATAAGGAAGGTGAATGGTTTCCTTCTCCAAATTATTCTCTAATTCTATAGGTTAATCAGTTTCTGAACAATTCCTGGAGACACATGAGTTTGACCTCATATGGACCAGCATGTGAGGATTGAAATAGAGTTATAGAATTTTAGAGTCCATGAGGACTTTAGGGAACATATAGTTCAACCCTTTTATTTTTTTTAGATAAAATAACTGCCAGGGTCCTGAGAAATATAATAATTTGTTTAAGGGCACTCAACTAGATAGTGATGGAGCTCACACTAGAACACAGCTTTTTTTTTTTACTTCTACCCAATACAGTGCTTTCTTCTATTTCAGTGTGAGGGGATACCTCTTGAAGGCTGGTAGTCATTCTGAGTTGAAAGAGATTAAGTTAATTCTATGGAAAAACTGGACAGCTCTTCAGTGGATTTTTAATCAAAGAGTCTTCCTTTGGGAAATGTGATTCTCCTGGAAAAACGTAGTACTCATCTAAAATTTTTAGTGTCTTTCAGACCAAGATTTAGAGGTAACCTAGATTTTGCTATTCTACAGAATCATGAAATCCCATAGTAGAAAGGGACCTTAGAGATCATTTAGTCCAACTTATACCTGAAGTAGAATTCTATTGATAATATCTATAATAAGAGTTCAAACAGCAAACTGATTGAGGAATTTCAGTGAAGAAAATCCAACTCCCTTTTAATGACAGCTCATTCTACTCTTGGACAGATTTAATAGTTCAAAGGGTTTTCCTTATATCTAACCATGATCTGCCTCTTTGTAACTTCTACTATTGTTCCCAGATTTGCTCTCTGAAGTAAAGCTTAATATATTAATCTATCTTCTCCATAATGGCCCTTCAAACATTAGAAGACAGCTATCATGCACCTGCTCCTCCTCTTCTTTTCTCCAGGTTAAACAGCCCTATTTTCTTCAACAGAACTTTAAATCACATGATTTCCCATCCCATGATTATCTTATAAAGGATGTATATGTATATATATATAAGTATTTGTGCATATAGGACATTTCCATATCAGTTTATCAATGTAGATGTAGTTTCTAAAATGTTTCATCTAGCACTAAATATAATACTCCAATTATGGCCTAACCAGGGCAGTGTATGGTGGGACTATCATCTTCCTCTTTCTGGATACTATTCTTCTGCTAATGCATCCTATAGTTGAGGTAACCTTTTTAGTTGCCATGTCACGCTGTGGATTCAGAATGAGCTTGTAGTCCACTGAAACTCCAATAATATTTTCATAGTAACTGTTGCTTAACCATGCCTCCCCTACAATGTGATTAGTTTTTTTCTTTAAAAATAGTGTTGAGCTTTATATTTATCCTTGTTAAATTTTATCCAATTATGTTTAGTACATTTTTGTAGCCTTTTGAGATCCTGACTATCATCCATCATGTTAGCTAATTCTCTCTGATTATGTTACCAGCAAATTGGATAAGCAGGTTATTTATCTTTTTATCCATTTCATTGTAAATATGTTGAACAGTATAGGCCCAAGAATATTCCTCCAGATCTACTAATGATCATTTTGGTTCTGTCATTCAACCAGTCCCAAATCTACTTAACTACTAACTCTAGCCATTTTGATGCTGTCTTGGATCAGCTTTGGGAGATAATGGCTATGCACATTACTGTCAGGATCTTATTTGCATCATAATGTACATGACACTACAATTGATATCCTTCATCTACAATATTTTATTTTTAAAAGGTCACAGAGTCACAAAATAATAAAACCAGAAGGGACCTTATTGTGCATTTAGTTCAACTCCCTAACCTTAGAGAAGAGGAAACTAAGGCCTAGAGAGATAAAATGACTTTTCCAAAGTTATGCAGAAGAAGATGGAAGTATTGGAATTGAAATGCAGGTCTTTTGATTCCAAATACAATGCCCTTTCCATTGTATCATGCTTTTACATGCTTTATCTCATTTGTTCTTCACAATAGTTGCCATGGGATAGGTGGGATATTGAATAGATGAAAACAGTTCAGAAAAGGTAAAGTGGCTCTGTAAAAAGTTCCTGACAATCTCATTTTCCTCTAGACTTACCTCAAAAATGATGGAAAATAGTGCCAAGTGAATCTGAGGAATAACAGACTGGAGACTTAATTAAGGCAAGAGGAAAACTAATGGAAGATCATTCCTTTCTGTCCTCATCTGCCCCCAAAGACATATAAACACATAAAATATTCCATAATTGAGTCCATAATCAGGGGGCCTATCTATGTTTCTCTAGCCCTATCTAATGTTATGGAGAGTAAAGAGACAGAAGACAAGATTCCTGATTCAGCATGTCCATCCATAGCTTCTCTAAACAGTCCAGGACTATGGAAGGGATTGAGGCCTAGCTAGATGTCTGGGTCCACAGTGGAAGACTTTGATCCCTGCTCAGCTTCCCTTATTAGGACTACAGGAGGGAGAAGGGCAAAGACATTAATATCTTAGGATTAGCAGCACCATTTAGTACAATAGTCTTCACCATGGTACTCCAGATGAAGACTTCTGGGAGGGATAGAATAAGAAACTAAAACCAGCCAGACTTGCCAGTTATTGTATTCAAGCAGAGGACCAAAATTCAGCATGGCTACAAACTGAGGGATGAGAGTGACAGAAATTTCAATAATTGTATAGTCAAAAACAAAACAAAACAACCACAACCAGTGAGGTGGTTGTAGACTTTTGAACCATCCCTAATAAAGGGTTGAAGACATAAGTGAAAAGAAGAAAATTAATACAATTAAGTAATACTATGGTTTAAGAAAATATCAAGATAAAATTACAGAAGAAAATAATTGTGTAATACCAGAACTCCAGAAAAAATAATGGACTGATCACATGACTCCAAAAGTGGTGGAAGAAATGAAGAGCTGGACAGAGAAAAAAATGAAATCAGAACTCTTGTAAGGACAATAAATAACCTTTAACAGAAAATGGAAAGCCTTCCTTGAGTAGTGAACCCATTAAAAAAATAGAATGAAGTACACAGAACTAAAAAAAACTCCATGATATAACAAAAAATATTTAGATAAGATCAAAACACTGAAAATACAGAACATTTGATATATCAGCTATCAAACTACTGATCTAGAAAGCAGGAGGAAGAGAGATAATTTAAGAAATGGTAAGATCCTTAAAAATTATTGGCAATAAAATCCACCTATAATTTAGAATATGTCAGTAAAGTGTCTTTAGTCTGTACAATTTTATAAGCTGTGATAGGGAAGAGCAACCATTGTCACACAGAAAAGTGTGTCTCTTTGGAGTAAGTGGGTTTCTGAATATGAACT
The DNA here is from genome assembly GCF_900497805.2 of Vombatus ursinus. Lineage (NCBI taxonomy): Eukaryota > Metazoa > Chordata > Mammalia > Diprotodontia > Vombatidae > Vombatus > Vombatus ursinus. The sequence goes on along the minus strand of NW_020954590.1, from coordinate 27,395,254 downwards.
ATTGCCCACAGGTGCTTAGAGTATACAGAAAACACATAGTCATCAATGTGTACAACTACATTGAATTGGCTTTGGGGACAGTTTGCTGCATTTCAGAAAAAGGGAGTTTGAAATATTTTAATTTGCTAGTCAGTCATTGGCCTCAGAAATCTAAGATAGTTTGAATTCTGATTATCGTTTGGTTGTCCTTGTACAATAACTACTGTAAAGTAATGGAAAAATGATGGTTATACATGACTGCCAATTTATACTCAAAATGGGGGCTTATTTTAAAATGGTGATGCTCATGTCATGAACCTGCCCCTATGCTATGATAAAAAGAAAACCTGGACACCATATTTCAAACAATCATAAATGAAAACCATTGGAACCAGTAGGCAAAGCACCTGAAAGAAATGACAAATTCCACAAAACCATAAATATGATTGCCAAAATCTAGAGCCTCCCTGTCAAATAAAAAAATATTGCAAAAAGCCAGGAAGAAAAAGGTTAAGTATCAAGAAACTACAGCCAGGATAACACAAGATTATGCAGCAAATATTAAAAAGGAAAGAAAAGCTTGGGAAAGGATAAACCAAACAACCAAAGAAATAAAAGTCCTATAGTTAAAGAAGTTAAGACTGGAATAGAAATTGTTGAAAAATTAGTTTAGACCTCTAATGATTACTAAATAGAAATCCTAAGAAGTATAATTATGCATCAAAAATGGCATATGTATTCCAACACACCTTAGCTCAAACACCACTGGCTCCTTCCCCAAGGCACACAACCTTTTCTCTATGCATAGTGATACCTTGAAGGGAAATGGATATCAATAGTACTACTTGTCCCAGGGTGTGCCAGTATACCTGGACCCACTAGGTTCACTTTCTGTGCATTTCTCTCTTAAAGTGTGCACATATTTATAGCTTATATAACACCTTTAAACAAGATGGACATATGTTAAAGTATAAATAATTCATAAAAGCAGAAAAAGCATTCTTTATAGATGATGGCACAATTAAATTATAATCACTAATGAGAAATTGAAGAAAGGAGTCAGAATTAATTGGGCAATAAATTACAAAATCCTAAAGAATGAGTGTGTTAAACATTAAATCACAGAAATAATAAATGCCTTTATTAAAGGAAAGGACAACAATTAGATAATTAATCAATTAATAAATATTTATTAAATGCCTACTATGTACCAGGCATTGTACTAAGTGCTAGGGATACAAAAAGAAGCAAAAGACAGCCCCTGACCTCAAAAAGCTTATAGTCTAATAGGTGAGACAACATGAAAACAAGTAAATGCAAAGCAAGCTATATACAGGATAAATAGGAAAGAACTAACAGAGGGAAGGCACTAGAATTAAGAAGGGCTGGAGAAAGCTTCCTGTAGAAGGTAGGATTTTAGTTTAACTTAAAGGAATCCAGGGAGGTAAGTAGTTGGAGAAGAGGAGTATATCAGGTATGAGGGACAGTCAGAGGAAATGCTAGGAGCTGAGAGATGGAGTGTCTTGTTTGTGGAACAGCCAGGAGGCCAGTGTTATTAGATGGAAGAGCACATGTTGGGGAGTAAGGCATAAGAAGACTAGAAAGATAGAAAGGAGCTAGGTTATGAAGTACTTTGAATGCCAAACAGAGCATTTTGTATTTGTTCCTGGAGGGAATGGGGAGCCATTAGAATTTATTAAATAAAGGGGAATAACATGACTAGACTTGCACTTTATGAAAATCAGTTCAGTGGCTGAATAGAGACTGTATTGGAGTGGGGAGAGACTTGAGGCAGGCTGACCCACCAGCATGCTATTACAACAATCCAGGTATCAGATGATGAGGGCTTGGACTAGAGTGTTGTCAGTGTTAGAGGAGAGAGGAAGGTGCATTCAAGAGATATCGTAGACATAAAAGGAGTAGGTCTTGGCAAAATATTTGATATAGAGGGTAAAAAATAGTGAGGATTCCAGGATAAGTCCTAGGTTGTGAACCTGAGGGACTGCAGGGATGGTTTTGCTCCATACAATAATAGGGAAAGTTTGAGCAGGGAGGGAGGGTTTGGGGAGAAAGATAATGAGATGTCTACTGGGCATCCAATTGACAATGTCTGAAAGGCAGCTGGAGATTCAAGATTGGAGGTCAATAGAGAGTTTGGGGTAGGATAGGTGGGTTGAATAGTTATAAATATAGAAATGGTAATTAAATCCGTGGAAGCTGATGAGATATGAGATGCAAAACTTTTCAGATGTGACCAGAGCATATTTTATGGGAAGAGTCTTATCTTTAAATACTTTCATCGACAAAAGAAAGAAAGAAAGAAAAAAATGAATTGACCATATATCAAAAATAAAACTCCTAGATAACTAATAGATTAAAAACCCCAAGTAGGTACACAAGGAATACTAAAACTCCAAAAAGAGACAAACAAAATAAAAAATAAAACAAAAAATTATTGAATTGATACAGAAAACCAAAAGATTATTTTCTTGGCAAAAGTTAATAATTTATAATAAATAAATAATAATAATAAATAAATTTATAATAAATAAAAAAGCTAGACAATTTGATAAAACTGAATTATCAAAAACAAAAAATGAAAAAAGGAAATTCACCATAGTTAAAGAAATAAATTATCATAAATCATTATATGTCAAGCAATTGAAAATGGAAGTTAAATGGATGAGTATTTAATAAAAATATAGAATACTCAGCATAATAGAACAAGAAATAAGGAATTGAAACAATTTGCTTTTAAAAAAGAAAACAAAACAAACCAGAAGTGAACTCCCAAAGCAAAAAGGAAACTGAGACCAGATGGCCTTATAAGTGAATGGTATTTTTTTTTTGTTTGGTTTTTTTTGGCTAGGCAATGGGGTTAAGTGACTTGCCCAGGGTCACACAGCTAGTAAGTGTTATGTTTCTGAGGCTGGATTTGAACTCAGGTCATCCTGAATCCAGGGCCAGTGCTCTATCCACTGTGCCACCTAGCAGTCCCAGTGAATGGTATTTTTTTAGAGACTGTTTAATCTATACATTATATAAATTGTTTGCAAAATGAGAAGATAGAAGGAACCTACATTTTAGATATTATGACCTTGTTATGTAATAATTATAATAATCATAACTAAAATTGATATAGCATTTACTTTGTGCTAGGCACTGTGCTAAGTGTTTTACAAATCATTTGATCCTCACAACAACCCTGGGGGTTGGTGCTATTATTAACCCCATCTTACAGATGTGGAAATTCAGGCAGGCAGGGGTTAAGTGAATTGCCTAGGGTTACATAGGTAGTAAATGTCTGAGCCTAAATTTGAAAGTAGGTCTTCCTGACTCCAGGCTCACTACTCTATCCACTGTATCACCTAGCTCCTGAGATGCAACCAAAGCATACTTTATGGGCAAAGCTATATCTCTAAATACTTTTATCAACAAAGTAAAGAAAAAAAATCAATAAATTGACCATGTATCAAAAAAAAAACCCAGATAGGGGCAGCTAGGTGGTGCAGTGGATAGAGCACCGATCCTGAAATCAGGAGGACCTGAGTTCAAATCTGGCCTCAGACCAAACACTTGACACTTACTAGCTGTGTGACCCTGGGCAGGTCACTTAACCCCAATTGCCTTAAAAAAAAAACCCAGATAACTAACAAATTAAAAATATGGAGAGGTATAAAAATAGGGAAAGAAAACTATAGGCCACTATCATTACTGATAGTAAAGGCTGACAGTAGGTACATGCCACTGGATATGCTAAAATATGACCAAAAGTGGTTTACATCCAGATGGAGCCTCTGAAATAGCTAAGATTAAAAAATGGAATTGAAAGGCCCTCCATGGGTGACATTCACATGAACTCAACCAAATATATGTCATCAAGAAAGCAATGAATGCATAGTTGTGTCTTGTTGATTTGATTATGGAAACAGAAGCAGCTATCGTATACAGGGCTTTTAAAACTTTTTCCACTTGTGACCCCTTCAGCACTTCCTAAACTGTGGGTCCTGAGCACATGTTGGGTCAGGACCCACAGTTTAAGAATGCTGGACTAGAAAAGCTAGGAAGACCTGGGTCCAAGTCCCACTTTTAACATATTGGCCATGTAACCCTGGGTAAGTCACTCAATCTCTCAGTGATTCAGGCAATCTCTGAATATAAATAAATTTCAGAGAAGGTGCTCTCCTATGTTTTTAGAGGGACTTTCCCTAGATCACTTGTAATCATAGATCTAGTACCTCTTCCCCCTCTCATTAGTAAACTTTGATTAAAAATTGAATAAAATATTATGAATTCAATAAAAAAATTATCAAAAAGATTACAATAATACAGGCTTGCCAATGCATTGTTTGTGGTTTTTTGAATGGGTCCAACTGTTTTAGAAAACAGTATGGAGTTATCCTAAATCTATCACTACCCTTTCACTTAGTAATGCCAATACTAGGCATAGACTCCAAGGAGTTCAATGAAAGATGAAAAAGTTCTATGTATATAGATTGCATATGCACAGGTATATATACACACAAATATGTATATATGCAATACATATATACACATATACATACACACATATTTGCAAAATGTATTTTTTAGCAGTACTGTCTGTAATAGCAAACAGGAAACAGAGTAGGTCCTCATCTATTAGAGGATGACCGAATGAATTGTGGCATATTTCATTACATTCATATGCCACAATTCATTCGGTCATCCTCTAATAGAATAAAAAACTTGCTAGACTTATTCAACAGATGCAGAGTAAAATAAGTAGAACTAGGAGAATAATTTCTTTAATGACCATTATCATATAAATGAAAACAATATTGATAAGACTTCAGAATTCTAATCTTCGTAATGCTGAATTGGTGTTTCCTCCTCCTTTGAGGTCTTTAAAGAACATATGGATGACTACTTATCAGATATGTTATAATGGGGATTCATTCCATCAATAGATTAGTCTTGAAGGCTGCTGAGTTTTCTTCCAACTCTCAAAATTTTGAGTGTGATTCTATGACTTCAGAAGACTTGATGTTACTACTGAATGGCAAAGAGGTGGTAAGACAGTAGGTGATGAATGAGGAATACATCGACGTGACCAGTGTTTTGATTTATTTGTCTTGACTATAACTTTTTTTATATGGAAAGATTCTATGGGGAAAAGAATGGAATCATTGGGAAGTGACAGTGATTTTAAAGGAGAAAAACATTAATACAACATTTTGAAAAAGAATGTTCAAGTTTATATGGCTGTTAAGAGGCAGAATTGAAACTAGAATACTAATTTTTTGGCTATTAGCCCAGGGCTCTTCCCTATACTGTTTCTTCTACTATTGTGTCCTTTGTAATGGTCTCATTCACTCCTACAAAAATGGTTTCTTTGGACTTCCTGTTGGTAGATTAAAAATGTCACATACAAAAACAAATGGTAAAAATCCTAGTGAAATCATTGAATGCAACAAAACTGACATGTTTTCTTATAAACAGATCAACATAAACAGATCTCAATGTTTTCCTATTTGTTTTTATTTTATCTGTCTATCTATCTATCTATCCATCTATTTTTAGTAATCTTTCCAGGGAAGAGTTTAAAAATGATAAATGCCTCATAAGTTTGTAAATCATCCTTGAAGACCAAAAATAACAACTTAAAAGAGGTGTCAGACTTTCATTTAATTTTAGATGATCATTTAATCTATATTAAAAAGCTTATGGATTCTATTCAGGTTTTCCTTGAAAATTGTGTAACATAGATGATTAATTTGAGCAATCTGTGCATCTATGAAATGGGAATATTTACAAATGTCTAATGTAAAACAATTGAGAGCTTTTTTTATATATGAACCCAAGAAGGATTTGAATAAGTTCATAAAATACCATTAATACAATGCTATTTTTCACATAGAAGCAATGTAATATATTCTTTTTTGAGAATAGGCTCACTTACACCTGAAGCATCCAGTTTCCAAACTTATCTTTTAGAGAAATATTGCATCTCTCTGCAAAAGACAGTAGTTCTAATTTGTTTGATCAAATACATGTAATTTGTGCCATTCACCACAGGGAATTATTAGCCCAAAGGCATATGCATAAAATCACTGAAAGAAAATGACTGCCTTATTAAGTTTTGACAAACTAATAAGAATAATTCAAAAGGGAAGAAAAGCAGTTGTCTTCTGCAGCATAAAAGAAGATTAATTATAAAATGAGGAGGTAATGAAATGGGGCAATTGACAAGTTCTACTTTCTTTTAAAAATAAATGCTATCTCTTTCTTTTTCTTGCTTTTTTGGGAGGGATGTGGCTAATACAGAAATCTGTCTTGCACGACTGTATGTATTTGTTATGAGTTTTTTTTTCTTGTTTTCTCAATGGGTGAGGGAGGGCAGGAGAGAGAGAATTTGGAACTGAAAATAAAATAAAATTGAATTTAAAAGATGAAAGCTTGCAGGAGCTAGCAATGGCATCTATCCATTAAAGTCACTATGAGCATCTGTGCTTATCTGCTTAGGCAGTCCTGGGTAACCTTTTAATTCAATTTAGTTCAATTCAACAAGTATTTATTAACTATTTAAATGTTTCAGGCACTGATAATATAAGCACAAAAATGAAAACAGACTCTACCTTCAAGGAGCTTGCATTTTACTGGAGTCTTACAATGGAGACCTTCTCAGGATTGCTTCACTGTTGTGAGGAAGCCCTATATTTAGAGGGGAGACAGAGGTCCTACCTTTCCATGATAGAATTCCATATTAGCTTTCAAAGAAGATTCTTTTGGCGCCAAATGTAACAGCAATAACTACAATGTCTAGAAAGACAGTGATCATACCCAATCCCACCCCACTCTGTGATGGTCACACCACATCTATATCATTTTATTCAGTTTTAAAAGTCATGTTGTAGAAGGTTTTTGATTGATAAACTGGAGTATACCCAGAGGAGGGTGACCAGGAAGGTGAAGAGACTTGAAATTCTGTTAATGGTTGTAGAAACTGGCAATGTATTAGTCCAGTTTTGAGAAGACTCAGAAATGACACGATAGCTATTTTTAGGGCTTTTTTTGTGTGTAGAGAGGCCCATCTCTTACCTCCCATTTGCAGAATAGGATCTTGTTGTGTCTTGAAGGGAGGCAGTATAGACATTTCTAGCCTTTTCTCCTCCCCTCCTCTCCCTTCTCCAAGGGAGACTTTAATTCCTTCCAGGAGGAGGAGTAAAAAATTGGGGCTGGAGGCAACTCTGCTCTCCCCAGAGAAGGGGTACTGGACTAGAATTATATCTCTTAGATCCCTTAAATGTTGTTAGGCTATGCCTAGGGAATATGATCAGGTTCAAGCCAACTTTGGATCACTATTTCAATACTGGGGGGAAGGAGGATTCCAAGCTTTATATCCAAGGGTTTGACTTCCTTCCCATCAAATACCAATTCCACAATGAATGCACATATAGCACTTATCAAAGAAAACCCATTTATCCAAATTGGAAGGAAAACAGAAATCAGAGAAGGTATACATAGGAGAATATATACCAGACAATACAGAGTGAAGGAGCTCTCAAACTGAAAGCAAGATAACCTAGCTCAACACCCACCCACCCACCCACCTGTGCATGTGCACACACACACACACACAAACACACACACACTCTTACATATATTTACAAAGAGAGAGAGAGAGAGAGAGACAGAGAGAAAGGGAGAGAGACAGAGAGAGACAGAGAGAGAGAGAGCGCTCATCCAAGTTGAAACTCTGAGAGGTGTCTAGTATAGCAAGGTAGAGATAGGGATACAATGAAAAATGTCAGCTCCTCTTATGTTGGCTTCTTTCTAGTCTTTCCATTCAGTGACCTGAAGTGAGATAGGCCTCTTCCATATATTTTGAAGGTAGAAGCCAGAAGTGTTTGTAGTTACTTGAAGGCTGAAAGAGATCTAAAGGAAACTGAAAAAGATTGGAGCTCTCTCTCTCTCTTTCCAAGTCTATCCTGCCCCTCATGAAAAGTAGGGTATTCATTTCCACCAATAAGAAGAGTCCCATATTAATGGACTTTGGGTCAGGGGTTAAGTATGGAAGGTGGATTTGACTTATTCTGCTTAGCACAAAAAAGCAGAACTAGGATCAATGGGTGACCATTCAAGGGAAATGAAGTTTAGTTAACAAATAAGCAAGAACATTCTAACAATTAGAGATTAGAAAAAGTGGTAAGGTCCCCACTACTGGAGAGGATTTCAAATGGGGGACTATTTGCTGAGGATGTTGAAGAAATGCTTCAGGTAGGGGTTGTACTAGATGACAACTAAGATCTTGTCCAACTCTAAGATTCTATGATACTAAGTATGAGGCCAAATCTGCATCATTCCTGCTCAGTAAGAATCCCAAATTTTATAAGAAGGGTGCAAGCAATGGGTAAAGCTGCCATTTGGGCAATGGATGGTAGTGGCATAAGTTTTCATTCATTAATAATGTATATGTGGAAGGAAAATCTCAAGGGAGAAATTAAATTAGCAAAAGCAGTTAGTGAGAAAGCAATAGTAACTATTATTTATAGTGGTACTCAGTTCTTTCTATCATCAGAGTACCTAATAATATTACCTAATTAATCAACCTCAGATTTGTGCTGAGATTGCTACAACACCTGACACATAATGATAAATGATTATAAAGTAATGTGACAGTTTTAAACACAGAAAAGAGAAATAGTTTAAAATAATTCTAGATCACCTATAAAGAGAAAAATCAACCTAAAGCTTGTAAATGGGTAGACATTCATGGCTTTGTAATGGAGATTGATGCTGTAATTGAATTTTAGATTGTGTTGATGCATCTTTTTGTTGATGAATTTCACTTAGATGCTGAACTTCAAACTGCAGTTTAAAAACTTTCAGAAAGCTTGAAGTTATAGATTTTTTTTTGCATTAAGGGGAATGCCTAATTTTTGGAAAAAAATATTGATCCAGTATTCTTGGAGGTTATGAGAGTGGAACTCAAGCTCCAGCATGCCTTACCAAGCTGGAAAGGTCTTGAGTATGGGCCTTGTGAGGGAATCTGAATCTGTCATATGACGACCAGCCTAGCTAAGTTCAGACAAGCTCATCACTGAAAGTTTAAGTGCCAAGTGATAATTATTCATTTTTGGCTATTGCAGCTCCAGGACTGTCTGCTAAGACATTAACCTACATCTCTAAAGCTGATACTTGCAGTGATGAAATCACAAACCTTTTGAAGTATTTTGTTTACCTGTCTAAAGTCAATTTTTAGATAAGGAACATAAAAGTGTTCAGAATCACAGAATTTTAGAGTTGAAAGAGATCTCTATCTAATCCATTCCATCCCATCAATACTCACTATAATATATCCAGGAAGTGGTCATCCAGCCTCTGCTTGAAGATATTCAATGAGGAGGAACCCACTACCTTCTGAGGCAGTCCATTCTACTTTTGGAGAGCTATAGTTGTTAGGAACACTTTCTTGACATTAAGCCTAAATTTGAATTTTTAAAGAGGCAATTATTCCTGGTTCTGCCCTATAGGATCAGACAAATCTCATCTTTTTTATATGTCTCAACTCTTCAAGTACATGAAGTTAGCCATGATCTCTCCTTCAAGTCCTCTTTTGTCCCCCCAGGGCTAAATATGCCCAGTTCCATCTGCTGATCCTCATATGACATACGCTTAAACCCTACCCCCCAAACTCAACAAACTATTGTAGATAAGATCTGACCAAGATGGTGTACTGACAGACTTTCTCACCTTCATATTCCTTGAAGCTATTCTTCTTTTAATGAAACCAGTATTGCATTATCATTTTTGGCTGTCACATCAATCCACTGACTCATTTTGAGCTTTTTGTTAGCATGCTGAAACCCCTAAAAGTTTATCAAGTAAACTATTGCCTAATTACGCCTCCCCTATCCTGTACTTCTGAAGCTGATTTTTGGAACCCAAATATAAGCTCTTATATTGATCCCTATTGAAATCTGTCTTCCTATATTTTGCTCAATGTTCTAGCTTGACCAGATAGTTCCAGGTCCTGATATTGTCATTCAGTGTGTTACCTATGCCTCCTAGCTTATTTTTAATCAGCAAATTTGATAAGGATGTCATCTATGCCTTTAGACAGTACTAAAATACTTGAGAAAAATGTTAAAGTCCATCGGGCCAACCACAGATCCTTGGAGGACTCCACTGGGAACCTCTTGCTTAGTTGATAGTGGACCATTGATAACTATTCCTTGAGTCTGCCCATTCAACCCACTCTAAATCCATTTAACTGTATTATCACCTAGTCCATATTTCCGCATCTTTTTTCAAAAGAACAATATGGGATAACTTATCAAATGTATTGCTAAATTTAAGAAAATGCCAATTTAATAACGTTGTCAAGAAAGGAAATAAAGCTAGATTGGCATGACCTGTCGATGAAACCATGCTGGCTTTTTGTGATCACTTCTTCCTATGATAGAACTTACTAGCTTATCTTTTTAATGATCTGTTGCCAGGAATTAAAGATAAGCCTACTGGATTCTAATTTTCAGACTTAGGTCTCTACTTTTTTGAAAATTGAGATAACATTCACACTTTTCCATTTCCCAAGTACCTTTATGGTTTTCCACAATCTTTCAAATATAACTGCCTTGCCTTAACAGTCATATCTCCATTTTTTTCAGGACCCAAGGATGACATTTCATTTGGGCCAGAGGATCTAAATTCATCAATAGCAATTAGGTATGCTTTTTACTAATACCATGCTAACTCTCCAATAGCCATTTTTTCCTGTCATTTTCAGTTTAAAATTCATTCTACTTAGAACAGAAAACAGAAGAAAAATAATAATCAAATATCTCTGCCTTCTCTCTGTTGTCAGCTATCATTGTCACATACCTCCAGATGAGCTTCTCCACTTGCTTTGTTCTTCTTTCTCACATTATAGCTAAAAGGCACATTTGTAGACAGTATCTCTCCTTTCCAGTCTGATTTTTTTTTAGCCCTAGCACTTTACATAGTTTTACAGGACTGTGACATGTTTTTTAAAATTTCCCTTTATATGACCTTGCTTTCATCTTCTGCATTTATTTTTAAAAGTCTGAGTTGGTTAATGAGCTCCTTGTCATTCACATTGGTCTCATAAGATGAATCCCATTTTTTTTCTTCTCACTGGAACTGTTTTAATTTGTGTCTTTAGAATTTCATTTTGGAGAGTTTCCATGTCTTCTGGACTGATTTGATCTGTAGAATTTGAGGTCATGGGATCTGTGCCTGATTATTCTCACAAACTCTAAGAGGCAATAATCACTTTTCCTAAAAGTTTTCACCTTTTAACCTGAGCAACTAGTTCTTCTCTGTGTAGAAGAATGAGATCCTTTGTAGATTTTAATGCCTAATTCTAAAACACCCCTAAATCCTTCAAAAAACAGTTATTGCCTTTTGATAACTTTAAAGTTCCACTCAGCCTCCTTTTTTTTTTAGTCTTGATACCTTCATAACACCCTAAATAGCTTACATGACAGTGGGTAGAAAGATTGGAATGGAGTTTAAACCTGGCCTTAGATACTTACTAGTTATGTGACCCTGGGCAAGTCACTTAACCTCTGTCTGCCTCAGTTTCTTTTTTTTTGTGATCTTGTCAGAGTTTGGTCTATTTTATTTTTATTTTCCCCCATTAAATCATTTATTTATTTATTTATTTTTAGTTTTCAACATTCACTTCTATAAGATTTTGAGTTTTAAATTTTCTCCCCCTCCCTCCCCTTGGCCTCTCTAAGACAAAGTGCAATTTGATATAGGCTATACATGTACAATCATATTAAACACATTTCCACATTAGTCATGTTGTAAAGAAGAATTAGATCCAAAGGAAAAAACCATGAGAAAGAAGAAACAAAACAACAAAAAAAGAGAAAATAGTATGCATTGATCTGCACTCAGACTCCATAGTTCTTTCTCTGGATGTGGATAGCATTTTCCAGCATGAGTCTTTTGGAATTATGTTAGATCCTTGCATTGCTGAGAAGACCTAAGTCTATCAAAGTCGGTCATCACACAATGTTACAATGTTCTCCTAGTTCTGCTCACTTTACTCAGCATCAGTTCATGTAAGTCTTTCCAGGTTTTTCTAAAGTGTACCTGCTCATCATTTGTTATGGAACAATAATATTCCATTACATTCATATACCACAACTTGTTCAGCCATTCCCCAATTGATGGTCATCCCCTTAATTTCCAATTCTTGGCCACCACAAAAAGAATTGCTATAAAGTATTTTTGTATATGTGGGTCCTTTCCCCATTTTTATGATCTCTTTGGAATACAGACCTAGAAGTGGTATTGCTGGGTCAAAGGGTATGCACATTTTTATAGCCCTTCGAGCATAGTTCCATATTGCTCTCCAGAATGGTTGGATCTGTTGACAACTCTACCAACAATGCATTAATGTTCCAATTTTCCCATATCTTCTCTAATTTTTATCATTTTCCTCTTTTGTCATGATAGGTGTGATGTGGTACCTCAGAGTTGTTTTGATTTGCATTTCTCTAATAGATAGTGATTTAGAGCATTTCTTCATATGAATATAGATAGCTTTATTTTCTTCATCTGAAAACTGCCTGTTCATATCCTTTGACCATTTATCAATTGGGGAATGACTTGTATTCTTATAAATTTGACTTAATTCCCTATATATTTTAGAAATGAGGCCTTTATCAGAGACATTGGCTGTAAAAATTCTTTCCCAGCTTTCTGCTTCCCTCCTAATCTTGCTTGCATTGGCTTTTTTTTTGTGCAAAAACTTCTCAATTTAATGTAATCAAAATTATCCATTTTGTGTTTCATAGTGTTCTCTATCTCTTGTTTGGTCATAAATTCTTCCCTTTTCCATAAATCTGACAGGTAAACTATTCCTTGCTCTCCTAGTTTGCTTATAGCATTAGCCTTTATATCTAAATCATGCACCCATTTTGACTTTATCTTGGAATACAGTGTAAGATGTTGCTCTATGTACAGTTTCTGCCATACTATTTTCCAGTTTTCCCAGCAGTTTTGGTCAAATAGTGAGTTCTTATTCCAGAAGCTAGAATCTTTGGATTTATCTAGTAGTAGATAAATGACTACTGTGTCTTGTAAACCTAACCTATTCCACTGATCCACCACTCTATTTCTTAGCCAGTACCGAGTAGTTTTGATGATTGCTGCTTCATGATACAGTTTTAGATCTGGTATGACTAGGCCACCTTCCTTAGCATTTCTTTTCATTAATTTCCTTGATATTCTGGACATTTTGTTTTTCCAGATGAATATTGTTATTATTTTTTCTAGTTCTATAAAATAAGTTTTTGGTAGTTTGATTAGTATGGCACTGAACAAGTAAATTAATTTAGGTAGAATTGTCATTTTTATTAAATTAGCTCAGCCTACCCATGAGCAACTGATATTTTTCCAGTTATTCAGATCTGACTTTATTTGTGTGAAAAGTGTTTTGTATTCCTGTTCATAGAGTTCCTGAGTTTGTGTTGGCAAGTAGACAAACCCAGGAACTATATGAACACAACTGCCTCAGTTTCTTCAACCGTAAAATGAGAATAACAAAAGCACCTACCTCCCAGGGTTTTTCTGGGGATCAAATGAGAAGGTATTTGTAAAGTTCTTAAGACATTGCCTGGTTTATAGTAGGCACTTAATAAAAGTTTCTTTCTTTCCTTCCTTCCTTCCTTCCTTCCTTCCTTCCTTCCTTCCTTCCTTCCTTCCTTCCTTCCTTCCTTCCTTCCTTCCTTCCTTCCTTTTTTTCCCCCTAACCTCTTGTACTATTTCACTGATTTGCCCCACTTATCAATTGACTTTACCAGTATACTTTATCTTCCAATTTCTTTCACTAACATTTGCATAATTTGCCTTGCTATCTTGTCCTTTTCCTTCTCAATCATTTTTCCTTGAATCTTTCTTTTCAATTTGGCACTCCTTAAGCCTTTTGAAACCTCATTGATTTTATTTCTCCTCCTTCAAGCTTATCTCTAAAGAAGCAAAATTTATAGATAGTTCTTCCAGTGTTCTAAAATTTCTCCAAATTTCTCTCTTCCAAATTAATCATTGGCCTTCTTCACCAGTCTAAATTTTCAATCACCTACAAAATTTCCTTCTTTTTTTTCTGCTCACATCCTTTTCTTTTCCTCTCCCCTTTTCCTCTAAAATCTCTCCCACAGAAGCTAGAAGTAATATCTTAAACTTGGTTTTTCTCCTCCTTCACAAATGTCTGATTCCAATGCTCTACCAATATGTGGGGGAGAGGTAACATGCATTCTATAATACCTTTCACATAGTATTGAAAATACAAAATAAACATGTGATGAATTGAATTAACTCAAAAAGTGCAAGTCATATTAGTGAAAAACAAGCTCTGACAAATCTCATGAAGCAGGAAAGATCCAGAGATAGACTGTTGACTGAGTATGAGCCTTGCTAAATTCAAAGATGCTCATTACTGGAAGAATGGTAACAGAAAGTCACAAGATCATCTGTTAAGGTGTAGAGGGATTTTGATTTGCATCAGAAGAGAGAGTACTAATAGATGGCATCATAGATCAATTAAAGTTAAAGAGGTTGATTCCCTCATAAAGTGATCACATTTGCTACATTTAACATTCATTTTTAATGAAATTTTGAGTTCCAAATTTTCTCCCTCCTTGTGTCCCCTCTCCCCTTTCTAAGACAATAAGCAATTTGATATGGGTTATATATATGCAATCATGTAAAATATGTTTACTATGTTTAGATATGTGATATAAAGGTAAAAGAAAAAAATGAAAAGTGTCCTGTTCCTATTTTTCTTTAGTAAAATGTCTCAGAATTTTTTTTTCTGTTTTAAGTCAATCCCCTACTCAACTTTCATCTCTCTAGTTCACAGTAGCCATTCACCTTACTAATTTATAGACACCTCTTAGCACTGTGTTTCAAATTCTGTTGGCTCTGGACCTCATTTCTTAAGTTGAATTTCTATGTTCTTTAAATAGGTCTTTCTCTGTACCACACTTTTTCCTGACACAATCTATTACCATCTTATATACTTTGTCCACTGCCTTTAGTTCACATTTCATTTTCTGTCATTTTGGTTTTATGGGTTATATCTTCAACTTCATCTTCTTTCTTATCACTCTGTTTGGCCAGTCCTAAAGCATAGTCCCCCCTTCCCCCTTCCCCACCCCCGCAAAAATACAGGAAAGAAAAAGATCATTTTCACTAAACATTCTCTCTCTCTCTCTCTCTCTCTCTCTCTCTCTCTCTCTGTCTTTCTCCCTTTCCCTCTCCCTCTCCCTCTTTGTCTTCCTTTGTCTTTGCCTCTCCCCCCACCATCCTCATCTCCCTCTTCCTCCACAGGAAGGTCATCTCCTTTGCTAAACTGCTATTTATTTCTCTTGATTAATGACTGTGCCTACAATTTCCAAAATCTACTTTATTCTTAATCTTTTCTTAAATCTTGACTCTACTTCTTTTTGATATCTCACCAATTTAAAGAAAATAATACCTCTCATTAATTCTCCATAGAGCTACCTTCTTCTCTCTATCCCTTCCTCCTTCTCCCTGTAGACATCTATTTTTCTTGTCTAGAGGGTGGCAAGGCCCTCCTTTAAGATTCTGTTGACAAAGTTAGCTCCTTGCTAACAAGGTTAAAATGGATGAGCCCAGCATTCTGGCATTGATGATATCTTCATAATAAGGTTTGAGCTTGCCTTACACAATCAATTGTTATCTTGATACTTACATAGGAATCTAGGGCTGTTTAATTTTTCTAAGAGTAGAATCAGAGATAGTGGGGGAGAGATGCTGAATTTGATTTTAGACATGTAGCATTTGAGTTGCTAGCAGAATATTGAGGTAGAAATGTCCAGAAAAGAGAATGAAATGTGAGAGGAGAGTATGGGAGTGAAATTAGGTTTAGAAAGAGTGATTTGGAAATCATCAATGAAAGGGAGAGAGTCGAAATAATGCAATGCATGAGTTTACTGAGAGAGAGAGAAAAGAAGAGAATTCAGGATATGGTAGAAATAATGTCTGTTTTAGTGCTTCCAGTAATAGCCTAAGAATATTACAGTGATGGTTGCTGGTGTTCAGTTGTGTCTGACTCTTTATGACCCCATTTGCTGTTTTCTTGGCAGAGATACTAGAGTGGTTTGCATTTCCTTCTCCAGCTCACTTTATAGATGAGGAAATTGAAGCAAACATAGAGTTAAGTGATTTGCCCAGGGACATACAGCTAGTAAGTGTCTGAGGCCAAATTTGAACTCAGAACTAGTCTTCCTGACTCCAGGCCTAGCACAATCCTCTGTACCACCTAGCTGCCCAATGACAGTTGGAGTCCCTCAGAATAGTGTACAAAAGGTAGTAAAAGATCAGTAAAGCATTGGATCACAGAATATCTCCAAATTTAAGGTCTTATTGATTTATTTATGATCTTATAAACCTTTCTGGCCTGCTGGATATTTTACCTTTCAAATTACCTTTAATATTATCTTTAAGTGCTTCATATAATAAGAAGATAATTTTATTTGGGTCAGAGTAGAAGCAGAAAGGGAGAAAGAAGGGAGAAGAATGTTTCAACATTTTAGCAAGAAAGGGAAACCAATGCTGATGAGTGGAAATTTTTTTTTTCATTTATTTGCCTTTCAGTCTCTTTAGTAGAAAAAGTACAGAACTTTTGTTCTTGTTAATTTCTTTTTCAATGGATCAACTTGTCAAACTTTCTGCAAAGCTATGCAGTAAGACCGAGCAAGATTCACTTTTGAATGATGTTTTTGAAAAACTCTAACTAAATGAAAACAAAGGATGTTTGTGGATAATCTTATTTTCCCTGTTCATCATTATAAATATTATAACTTCTCTCTACAATGTGTGGCTGCATCTGTTTCATCTGGAATTTGAATGTGATCATTATAGCCTAAGGGAACAAACCTGCCTCAGCAAGTTATCACAACAAAGAAAGAAAGGAAGTAGAAAAAATGTAGGGAAAAAGAATCTTATTAGATCACAGAGCCTAAAAAATATGAGCTAACTTAAATAGGCTAACTCCAGGAGCCAATTAGAACAATAATTCACTTTTATTTTTATTGTGCTTGTAAACTTTTCCCTCAGACTCTGCTTTTGTAGTCCTGCCTATTCAAATTTAAATAATACAAATGATCAGGCTTTTAAAGTGCAAAGCAAGGAAGATAATCTGCCTACAAAAATAAAATGCCCTCTCTTAAAATTATTCCAAGAAACACATCCTTTATGCTCTTGTTTGTCCAATTCATCTCCACCTCTTAGCAATGTAATGATTTAATTTGGAACTCTAAGAAGTCAGCCATTCTGGGTGGGTCATTTGTGGGGGCACCAGTTATAAAGCTGGTTCTTGCAATAGCCATAAAGCAGATAGTCTGTTAGAGTTCTGATTCAATATTCCCTGTTCTCTTCCTCACTAGCCTTCTTCCTCTCAGATATCTGGGTGGTCCATAAATTCATGCTGCCTAGGATACTTCATCATGGTGTACACTCTGCTCTTTCCTCTCGGGAATTGACCCCTTTCTAGAACTTTCCTGACTCCTACCACTCTTAATCAAAATGTATTTGTCCATTGTCCCATCAGGACTTCAGACTACATGACTATTTTTCAGTTGTTTTTTAGTTGTGTCTGACTCTTTGTGACCCCATTTGGAGTTTTCTGGCAAAGATACTGGAGTGGTTTGCCATTTCCTTCTCCAGTTCATTTGGCAGATGAGGAAACTGAGGCAAACAGGGTTAAGTGACTTGCCCAGGGTCTCATAGCTAGTATCTGAGGCCAGATTTGAACTCAGGAATATGAGTCTTCTTAACTACAGGCCTGGTCCTCTTTCCACTGAGCCACTTAGCTGCCAGGACTACATGATAATAATAGCCATAGCTAATATTTATGTAGCACTTGAAAGTTTTCAAAGTCATTTACATGTATTATTTCATTTGATCCTCACAACAATCCTGTGAAGTAAGGGCTATTTTATGGACAGGAAAATTGTGGCTAAGAGAGGTGAAGTGACTTCCCCAGGGTCACACAGCTAGTATGTATCTGAGATGGGATTTGAATTAAGGTCTTCCTGAATTCAAGTTCACTCTTTCTACTATACCACCTAATGCCTGATTAAATTAACTCTTCCTAAGGAGTTTGTGGCTAAATGGGTTATCTCATTCTGATACTATATTTGTGTAGCACTCTTTTCATATTCCTTGCCTCTCTTCCAGTGTAGGAACTAGAGAAGGTGTAGAAACATAATGTGACAAATTACACCAAAGTTGCAATTGCACAATTGCACTGGAGTATGCTGTGCAGGTCAGTGCACAATCCTGCACCTCGCCAGGGCTTGTTTCTGACACTCCTCACCCCAGCCTGAGTTGAGCTAGCCAAGACCAGAAACAGTCACTGACTGACTCAGGTGACCCAGGAAAAAGCACACTCATGTAAGTTTCAATTGACACTGGATCCCACATTCTACACCATCAGTGGAGTCGAGATCCTGACTTGAGGGTTTCTGTGCTGTTATCAAAAGGCTAACCCTACTTGCAGTGTGACTTTCTGACTAACTGGGATCTTTTTACTCAGTTACAGGGAAAGGCAGTGGGGAACAGAATAGATTTGGTAGATGCTTTTTTGGTGTCTTATTTTTAGGTAAGCTACCCCGCATTCATCATTCTCATACTGAGTAAATATTGCACAATATCCTAGCAAACCTATCTTCCTATGCTGTCAATTTCATTATGTCAAGGTCACATGGTAAAATAGGACTCAAGAAGGAGGCAGAACTATGTGAGGTTAGGGCTTGGGGGATGATTCCTCATTGGGAAAATCCACAGACTCACATGAACCCAGTTAACTGATCTGCACTGCTCAAAAGAGAGAGCCATAGCTGAGAGATGTTGGATGTTCTGTCCTGAGAACAGAGGAGAGCTTGGCATTTCCTCAGCCCTTGTACCCAGCTGGGGGCCTGCTCAAACTGCCAAGGTGACTGGCTGTCAGGGTCATGTGAGTGGTTAGACTATATATTTTTTTAAATGGGGGACTTTGATGCTTTAACCCCTAATATTAATAAGAAATATTTATATGGTGCAGTAAGATTTGCAAAGTACTTTCCTTGACTAAGGGGATTCCATGAATCATGGCTTGAAAAGGATAGGCCCTCAATAAATATTTTCTAAATGAATAGACCATAGCAAGCCAGTGGTAGATTATTATTTTTTTTTGGGGGGGGAAGAAATCCTTTGGCAAAATTCAAATCACAGAATTTGGATAGTCCTTCATATGTCTAGCCAGGTGGTGCAGTGAAATTATAATAGCTCCTACCTCCTAGGGTTGTTATAAGGCTCAAATGAAATAATATTTGTAAAGAGTTTAGCACAGTGTCTGGCACATAGTAGGTGTTACATAAATATTAATTATTATTATCATTACTTGGAGTGGTACTTAGTAAGTATTTATTTCTTTGCTAGCTCCTGATTCTTCATGATTTTTTGTCTTCTTCTTGTGCCTCAAGGCAAGATGATGTATAATTTTGGCTCTCAGCCTTAGCCTGAGGTCTTCAGCAGCATTTTCCAGCTTCAAATACAAAATTATGCAATCTTGTGATTGTCATGATGAAATAGGGAAAATAAAGTTAACTCTTTTAATCACTAATATTTATATAGTGCTCTAAGATTTGCAAATCACTTTACAAGTCTTATTTTATACTCACAACCAGGGAGGTAGGTGTTATTAGCACCCTCATTTTATGGTGGAGGGAAGAGATAGGCAGAAGTTAAGTGATTTGCCCCGAGTCACAAAGCTAGTAAGTGTGTATAAGGCTGGATTTGAACTCAGGTCTTCCTGCCTCCAGGTCCATCACTCTATTCACTATGCCACCTAGCTATGTTGTAGATGATTTTGCACAATTGTGCTTCACTTAAATCCAATTCATGTGCAAGTCAAGATATCACTTGTGATGTCACTGGTCCTCTTCGAAAACAAAAGACAAACAACAATAACATCAAGACTATACCAATTTCTTCAACAGAAGACTTTCAAGTATTCTGTTAATAAAATATTATTTTGGGAGAACAGAGTTTGTTACAATATGTACTACTTAGATACAGAGTTCTTTAAGAATGCTCCTAAAGTAACTGGCCATGATGATACATGCCTATAATCCCCTGCTTCTGGGGAGGATGAAGTTTGTAGATCACTTGAGGTTGGGAGTTTTGTGCTACAGTGTGCTCGGCCAATCAGGTGTCTTCACTAAGTGTGGCGTCAATATGATGAACCAACTGAGAGCAGGGAGCCACCAGGCTGCCTGAGGAGGGGTAAATTGGTTTGCATAGGAAATAAACAAGGTCAAAACTGATGTACTGATCAGCAGTGGGATTGTGCTACTGTATTTCTACTGAGGCAAAATAAGGAAAGGCTGTTTAAAGCAAACAAGCAAACAAAAAACCTTCCAGACAGAGCTTTGCAATTTTAGGGAACTGATCTTGGTAAGCAGAGGCAATCTACTGGGGAGATGGTATTTGTTGTGACTAGAATTTTTTTCCATGATCCCAATAGTTCAGTGATTTCATCAATCTGGTCACTCTCTCCAATAATGCAGATTGTAACCCATCCACATCTGACCATCTCATGCGACTCTTCTCCATGTCTGCCTGTAAATCTGCCTCAGGGGTTTCTACCTAACAAAGGATCATAGGTCTTGAGCTGGAAGGGACCTCAAGGTCCATCTAGTTCCAGCCCTTCATTTTACAATTGAGGAACCTAAGGCCTAGGAAAACTAAATAACTTGCCCAAAGTCACACAGACAGTATCAGAGACAGGGTTTGAACTCAAGTCTTCTAACTCGAGAGTTAGTACTCCCTTCATTGTATCACACTAAATATGTTCAATGCTGTCCCTGCTTTCTCTCGACATTGCCATCAATTGAGTTCCTTGGCTGATCATTGGTCATCACTCACTCTTGCTACATGACTGACCTATCCCCCCCTCCTTGATAATCCATTTACCTGAAAACTGGAATTTGAAGGTCCTAGTATTTTTTCCCTAATTAGGTTTACCATGTGACACTCAATAAAATATTTAACCTCACAATGCCCATCTGTTAAACAGAATTAATGAATTTCTGAGGAGTCTAGTGAGTTTAACTAGAAATTAACTAGAAATAACTAGAGAAATAACTAGAAAAAAGGAACGAATGCTAGAATATACAGCAGAAATCTTTAAAGGGCTAGAAGTATTTATTTCAGGCATTGAATCACTATCAGTTAACACTCCAATCTCTCTGTGATACTGTTATATGACAAAAGTCAAATCCTTCATTCCCAAAATAGTTTTATTCATTGGAAAAGGCTATATTAAACACCAATTAAATATTTAAGCTCTGAGGCACACCAGGCCATGAATTGTATTAATTCACACCAAATGAAACTATGCATAAATGGGCAAAGCATAATTCTTGTTCTGGAATATTTTATCACAATTATAAAACATCATATTAAAATATCTGAGTAGATTTCTTAAGTGAATTGGAATCATGTCACAAGTTCAGTGCCCTGACTATGAAATGTGCAGTATTTATTTTTAAAAACTTTACTTTTAAGTAATGAGGCACATTAATGCTGAGCATGAATTCAGTTCTACTCCTGAATTTAATCTGATCTTTTACTTTTCTTTCCTTTTAAATATTCATAGCATAGGCTTTGCTGTATCTTCATGTTTTTGATAGCAGCACATAAAAAAATCACAAGGTCTTGGGATTGACAGGGAGTTCAAAAGCCATCCAGTTCAACTGGCACCGGACAAGAACCCTATCTACCACAGTCTTGAGAAGTCATCATCCAATCTTCTCTTGAAGACCTCTTGTGCCTTCTAAGGAAGGCCATCATGCCAGATCCTTTTAATATGTGATGTAGAAAAAGTTGAAAAGACATAGTTTCTGAGTAATTAATAATTTTATTGATCATGCTAGCAGATAATTAATAAAAGGGGTCAGTTGCACTCTTGAATGCCAAAGATCCCTCACAGAACCCACTCCATGCTATGTACCCTTGGAAGAGTAGATATTCCTAAGGGTGGCAATCAAATCTGATTGGTTAACAAGTAATGAGAGAATTAATATTATAATGAGAGGTGGGCCTCTTCTAACGAGGTGCTGAGAGGATATAGCTTTGACTACTCAGACCTGTCTGACTAAAACATAAAGGGCTGCATTTCACCCAGATTAGATTAAATTCTTTGTAAATTTCTCTAGATGATAGGGTCTGCCCCCAGGATTGAAAGGCATGTACCCTGGGGATTGGGGCAATCTCATCCATCAACAATGTCCTTCAGAGACTGAACAACCTACAGACTTCTGAAAAAAAATCCTGGTCCTAATTCAACAATTGATTACTAATATAGGAGAGAAATAATCATTTCTCCCAAATAGGAAGTTTTCTTTTACATGAAGATTACATTTGCTTCTCTGTAACTTCCTCCTCTTATTCCTAGTTCAAGTAGAACAAGTCTAATGTGGGATCCAGAGCTCAAAATGATAGGATCATGAGGTCGTTGATACTGAGCTGCAGGGGTCATTGAGTCCAACTCCCTCATTATACAAATGAGAAACTGAAGCCTAGACAAATAAAGGGACTTGCCCAAGGTAGTAAGTGTTTTGTGGTATTGGCACACACATATTCCTGACTTCAAGTGCTAATTCTACTAAACCTTCCTGGCTGGCTTTCTGTAATATACTATATTGATGCACTGTAACTAGGACAGTGTACAGTATGATTATCTCCTTCTTATTACTGGACAACATTCCTGACAAGGCAGTGTAAGATTGAAATAGCTTTTTTAGCTGTGATGTCATATTGTTGACTCATATTGAACTTGTAGTCCATTAAAGCTCATATATTTTTAGACAAAGAGAAGTCTAGTCATGCTTCTACCACAATATACTTGTGAAGCTTTCATTTTAAATGAAAATATAAGATTTTGTATTTATTCACTTTCCTCTCCTCTCTTCTCCTCTCCTTTCCTTGTATTCTTTCTTTCTTATTTCATCTAGGCTAAAAGTACGTTAGTCACTTTCAATCCTGATTCTAATATTGATTAGCAGAAACTTTAACTTCCTTCATTTTTTCTGACTTTGGCTGGTTTAATCTTCCTTGGCAGCTTGATGGCCCTCCACTCCCAGGGGTTTACACTATTGGTGTCAGAATTTGTGTGGCTACCCTACTGGATTTAACTCTGTTGTAGCTTGGAACATCTGAACTCAAGTGACGTACCAGCCTTAGCTTCCTCTAATAGCCAATGCCCATCTTGTATTAAATACCATGTTAGGATCAATGTCTTGGACTTTCAAGATTTTTTTTAGATCAAGTCTTGTTCTGTCATTCAGTGTGTTGACTATCTCTCCCAATTTTTTTGCCTGTAAATTTGATAAGAATGTCATCTATGCCTCTATCTAAGTCATTGTAAAACAAGACAGAGGCAATTGCAGATCCCTGGGGATCTCCATTAGAGACTATCTGTCAAGTTAATTTTAATACTTCAAAACTCTAATGGATGCAAACTCTTTGATGTGGACATTCCTTTTAATGATACATATGATGACCCACCCATTCCATCTACCCAACTTGCCCTTATCCATATCCTCCCATCATCAGCACAGGAGGTCTACCAGATATGCTTGGGGTTTTCCTTGCTCTCTTGACAATATATAAGAAAATATCAATGGACCATGTAGGCTATTCATTAGTTGGTTGTTCCTCTTGCTATGCGAATAGCCCAACTTTTTTTCCTAGTCATCCTTTTTTTTTCTGCTAACACTACTTCTATGTAATTCCTTATTTGCAATGTGTTGCAATCTTCTCACATTCTCTATTCAATGACCAAATGGACTTCATCTATTAATAATTAATCATTGAGTCTAGTCATCCAATTAATTTTGAAGTAATCTAATTGTACTATCATCTAGTCCATATGTCTTTGCATTTTCCAAAAGGATAGCATGAGAGACTTTGTCAGATGCTTTGCTAAAATTGCACATTATAGTGATCTCATTCATCTGTCTACTTACTACTCTAGTAAACTGGGTAAAAAAGGAAATGATGTTCATGAGGTACAACCTGTTTTGCAAAAAGTCATAACCATATCCAGTGATCAATGTTTCCTCTTCTTGAAGTCCATTAACAATTTTAATTATTTATTCTAGGTTATTTTTAGCCAGAAGTAAGAATAAAATTCACCAGCCTATAGGTTTCAGACTCCATCTTCTTTTTTTTTTGAAAATTAGGACATTTGCCTTTTTTTTGTGGCACCTCTCCCATCCTTAATGATTTTTCAAAGATCACTGACAGTGGTTCAGTAGTAATATCTGACATTCTTGCATTATCTAAGATTATAGTTAATATCCTCCTGGTGACTTGAATTCATCAAAGGCAATCAGAAGTTTTATTACTATCCCCATACTCATCTTCGGTATCAACTCCTTTTTAGTCACTGTTGTTATTTTTGTTCCAGTTCAAAGATCATTCTACTTGGAAGAGAAAACAGAAGTAAAATGAAAATTCCATTGCTCTACTTTCTCTCCCTTATCAATAATCTTCATCTTATCCACCCCAGGGAGCAGTCCTATTCCTTCTTAGGTGCTCCTCTTTCTCCTATTAGAACTAAAATATCTTTTTCATTCTTTTTTTTTTTTTTAGGTAATTGGGGTTAAATGACTTGCCCAGGGTCATACAGCTAGTAAATGTCAAGTGTTTGCTCTGAGGCTGGATTTGAACTCAGGTCCTCCTTACTTCAGGGCCCATGCTCTATCCACTGCGCCACCTAGCTGCCCCCTTTTTCATTCTTATTCTTAGCTTTTCTCACCAGCTTTATCCAATTGTGCTCAAGCATTGGTGACAATATTCTTAGAGAACTATACCATGTTCTTGTGTTCATCCTGTGTTACTTGCCTTTGCTTTTACCTTTTGAATACATTCTCAAAATTTTTAAATTTTTTGGTGAATCTCCTATGAATCCCCATCTAGAGGCAGATTTCCTCTTCTGTAAAATTGTTTCCTTTTTTACTTTAGAATTTAATTCTTGGTGGGGAGAAGCCAAGATGGTATAGAAAAGTCAGAAATTCGCCTGAGCTCTCCCCAGTTTCCCTGGGAAACAATGCTAAATCAAGCCTCTTAACAGATCCTGGAGTGATAGAACCTACAAATGTAGGAGTGAAACAATTTTTCCAGCTTAAGATAACTTAGAAACACTTCAGGAAAGGTCTGTCTCACTTAGGTAAAAAGAGAGTGCAGTCCAGCGCAAGCCAGTGGGATGCTCTTAGCCACTGCACAAATCAGCAACTGAGGCCCTTTGGTCATGGCTCAGAAGACTAGTGGCATAGCAATCCAGCTGTGAGGCCTCCAGCCCCAGTGCAGATGGAAAACTACCAGCTCAGGAATCCCTGGCGCAACAGGTGTGACTAGGCCAGGCCACCCCAACACAGTGGGCAAGCCACCAGCATCCAAGAGCCTGGTCCAGAAATCCAGTAACCAGGCCTCTAGCACAAGAAGCTTGGGACAGTGCTCTCTGTGCCTGGGGAGCAGAGCTCAATTTTAAAAGTTATGAAATATAGGGGCAGCTAGGTGTCGCAGTGGATAGAGCACCAGCCCTGAAGTCAGGAGGACCTGAGTTCAAATCTGGCCTCAGACCAAACACTTGACACTTACTAACTGTGTGACCCTGGGCAAATCACTTAACCTCATTTGCAAAAAAAAAAAAAAAAAGTCATGAAGTAGGCTAAAAATGAGTAAAAAACAGAAAACAGCCATGACCATAGAAAGCTATTATGGTGACAGGGAAGATCAAAACCCAAACTCAGAAGAGGACAACGATGTCAAAATGCCTACATGTGAAGCCACAAAGGGGAAGATGAATTGCTTTCAAGTCCAAAAAGCCTTCTTAGAAGAGCTCAAAAGGGATTTAAAAAATCAAATAAGAGAGGTAGAGGAAAATTTGGGGAAAGAAATGAGAGTTATGTAAGAGAGAGTCAACATCTTGGAAAAAGAAGGACAAAAATGTCTGAAGAAAACAATTCCTTAAAAAACACAATTGGCAAGCATTATATGTAGTGGGGATAAGCTAGAAGCATTTCCAATAAGATCAGGGGTGAAACAAAGATGTCTATCCTCACCACTGTTGTTCAATATGGTACTCAAAACTTTAGCTTTAGCTTAAGAGAAGAAAAAGAAATTGAAGGTATTAAAATAGGCAAAGAAGAAACAAAGCTATCACTCATTGTAGACAATATGATGATATACTTAGAGAATCCTAGAGAATCAAGTAAAAACTATTTGAAATAATAAACAACTTAAAGTTGCAGGATATAAAATAAACCCACATAAATCATTGGCATTTCTATATATTACCAACAAAGCCCAACAGCAAGAGACAGAAAGAGAAATTCCATTTAAAGTTATTGTAGACATTATGAAATATTTAGGAGTCTACCTGCCAAAACAAACCAAGCAACTATGTGAACACAATTACAAAACACTTTTCACACAAATAAAGTCAGATCTCAATAATTGGAAAAACATCAGTTGCTCATGGGTAGGCTGAACTAATATAATAAAAATGACTATTCTACCTAAATTAATTTGCTTATTCAGTGCCATACCAATCAAACTACCAAAACATTATTTTATAGAGCTAGAAAAAATAATAACAAGATTCATCTGGAAGAACAAAAGGTCCAGAATATCAAGAGAACTAATGAAAAGAAATGCTAGGGAAGGTGGTCTAGTCATACCACATCTTAAATTGTATTATAAAGCAGCAATCACCAAAAACTGCTTGGTACTGGCTAAGAAATAGAGTGGTGGATCAGTGGAATAGGTTAGGTACACAAGATACAGTGGTCAATGACTACAGTAATCTATTGTTTGATAAACCCAAAGACTCTAGCTTTTGGGATAAGAACTCACTCTTTGACAAAAACTGCTGGGAAAACTGGAAAAGAGTATGGCAGAAACTAGGCATAGACCAACATCTTAAAGTCAAAATGGGTACACAATTTAGGTATAAAGGCTGATACTAAAAGCAAACTGGGAGAGCAAGGGATAGTTTACCTGTCAGATTTATGGAAAAACAAAGAATTTATGACCAAACAAGAGATAGAAAACATTATCAAATGGAAAATGGATAATTTTGATTACATTAAATTGAATTTTTTTTTTTTGCACAAACAAAGCCCATCAACCAAGATTAGGAGGGAAGCAGAAAAGTTGGGAAAAATTTTTACAACCAGCGTCTCCAATAAGGGCCTTATTTCTAAAATGTATAGAGAACTAAGTCAAATTTATAAGAATACAAGTCATTCCCCAATTGATAGATGGTCAATACACGAACAGGCAGTTTTCAGATGAAGAAATCAAAGTTATTTATAGTCATATGAAAAAAGGCTCTAAATCACTATTGTTTAGAGAAACACAAATCAAAACAACTTTGAGGTGCCACATCACACCTATCAGGTTGGCTAACATGACAAAACAGGAAAATGATAAATGTTGGAGAAGATGTGGGAAAATTGGACCACTAATGCATTGTTGGTGGAGTTGTGAACTGATCCAACCATTCTGGAGAGCAATTTGGAACTATGTTCAAAGGGCTATAAAAATGTGCATATCCTTTGACCCAGCAATAGCTTTTCTAGGGCTGTATCCCAAAGAGATCATACAAATGGGAAAAGGACCCACATGCACAAAAATATTTATGGCAGCTCTTTCTGTGGTGGCAAAGAATTGGAAATTAAGAGGATGCCCATCAATTGGGGAATGGCTGAATTAATTGTGGTATATGAATGTAACGGAATACTATTGTGCTATAAGAAATGATGAACAGGCTGACTTCAGAAAAACCTAGAAAGACTTGCATGGTCTGATGCTGAGTGAAATAAGCAGAACCAGGAGAAGGTTGTACACAATAACAGCAACGTTGTGTGTTGATCAACTATGATAGATGTAGGTCTTCTCAGTAATATAATAATCCAAGACAATTCCAAAAGACTCATGATGGAAAATGCTATCTGCACCCAGAAAAAGAACTATGGAGTCTGAAAGCAGATTGAAGCATATGATTTTTACTTTTTTGTTTTTTTTTTTCTCTCATGGTTTTTCCCTTTTGTTCTGATTCTTCTTTCACAACATGAGTTCTGTGGAAATATGTTTAACATGATTGTACATATATAACTTATATCAGATTGATCACTTTTTTGGGGAGCCAGGAGGGGAGAGAAGTGGGAGAAAAATTTGGAACTCAAAATGGTATAAAACTGATTGTTGAAAACTATCTTTATATGTATTTGGAAAAAATAAAATACTATTAAGTGGGGAAAGAAGAATTTAAGTCTTGGAAAGTTCTCATTTTTCCTGGTCTAGCTTTTTCTTTTCTTTCTTTCTTTTCTTTTCTTTTGTTTCTTTTTCTTTTTTTTTTTTTACAATTTTAGTCCATTGGTTCCTACTGATACTTTTTATCCTTTGAATTCTACTCTCCCTAGATCTAATGCCCATGTCACACAGTATGTCCAATTTTCCTCTTCTCCTATCACAAATTCTAAGATGCAACAGTCACATTCCCTGGGGGTTTTCATCATTTCCACTCAAGGAACCAGTTGCTCCTTGTTGTTGACAACTGTATCTAGAATAGGTGATCTCTCTGTTGATCCATCTAACTTCTGAAAGGTGAAATTATCATTAAAGCAAATTTGGAAATTGCTGGTTGAGCAAAGAGACATCTACCTTGCTTCTGATTTAAAGTCTGCATACATGAGAACAAATAGACATGGAAAAATTATCCAGACATAATATTTTAAAGCACAAAAATATATGATCAAAGTTAGGAAATAGCTTTTGTCAGTCTATCTTCCTACCTAACTCTATTCTCCCCTACCCTCTAATTTCTTTTAGTAATGACATACTTAGTACTTTATTTTCTTCTGTCACTAACATTTGTGAAACTGTCTATCATCCTTCATCTTTCCTCATCCCCATAACCATAGCTAGAGTTTGCTACATAGGAATGTAACCTAATATAGTAAAAGGAGTGCTGATCAAAGGGTTGGGAGATCTGAAATGAGGTCAGGGACCAATACTTATTAGGTATGTGACTGTGGGTAAATTATCTAATTTAACCTCAAAATTTTGTTTTATCTTTTGTGATTTCCTCTATCATGAATAATTTATATGGATAATTGGCTGTTCTAATAATTACATGTATAGTTACATCCTAGGATCACAGACCTAGAGCTGGAAGGGACTTCAGAGGTCATTTAGCCCAACCTCCTCATTTTACGGTTGAGGAAACTGAGGTATGGAGAGGTTAAGTGAATTTCCCCAGTTCACACAGTAAGTATCAGAGATGGTATTTGAATCCAGATCTTCTTACTCTAGAACCTGACCTCTTTCTACTATATCATCATCTCATGATTTTAGTGGGATGTAGTTAAAATACATGAATGCTGTTACCATAAAATGATGTTGGTGAGGGAAACCTTATATGGGTTATGTCTGTAAAACTGTAAAGCATGATCCTTATGATTACTATTTATGCCAATGGTTTTCAGCAAATAGAAATGCATCCCTGCTACCTGCATTCTGACTTCGAAAATCACAAATTAGCATTACCCGTGTTGTATTGAGTTTTTATTTATTTTGTTAAACATTTTCCTAACTATATTTCCCAATTACGTCTGATTCAGGCTGGACTTGGGAGTTTTGCAGGTCATATGCACCAGTTCCCAGTTAGGATGTGAGCAAGTGTAAAGCAAATACCAAGGAAAGGGTAGAACCAGGAATTGTGCAAACTATTGAAATCCAAGGGGCTGCCAAATAGGAAAATAATTTGCCAAAGCAAAGATTCAGGTTTTGGGGAAGGAAGCAGGAGGAGTTATTTTCTAGACTAAGAGGCAGAATACAGGGAGAACCATGGAATTGACTGAAACTTGACTAGTGGTATTCCTTACTTCCCTTCTACTTTTTTGAGCAAGTGTGGCTAGGGAGGTCATCTTCTGTATCCCCTCACCTCCTCCCCTATTCATCAGGCCATGTTATCCTACACAGAAAACCTGGTTTTCTGGATGTGCAATTTCTTTTTGGTTGGGAAGCTTCTAGTAAAAATTTAAATTCAGGGAGGTGGTATCAATTAAGTTCAATGAGGTTCATTAAAGTTAATTTAGTCCAAGAGTAAATTTTGCTTTTGTTTAGGGTGACATTTTTCTGGCAGGGCTTGTTTTCCCTGAATTGTTAGTCAATGTGCTCTGTGAAGACAGTTCTAAGAACATTCATCTTGTGTCAGGTCCTGTTGATGGCTCCAAACATCACCAACCTTATGCAATGCATGGATGAATTGTTACTTTAATACTTAGCTCTAATTATAAAGCATTAAGATTGAACTAGCAGTTTACCAATCGCAAATGAATCATGTGCAACACTTTCATCACCTACTTAATATCTCATGTCAGAAGTTTTATTATGTTGTATCATAATCCAGGGATTTTATAAATTAAGGCTTTATAAAGAAGCCATCATAAAACCAACTGCATAAATCAAATAGAAAAGCTTAAGATACAACTTACTAAAATGATTTTTTATGATAAGACTATGGTTGGCTAAGAAGAATTGTAATAAGATTACACTAAGTACACAGACACTAACTGCTATTCAATATCTTTTCATATGTTAATAGCCCCTCAATGCTGAGACTATATCTTTATGCTTCTTGATTCAATGCTGTTGTTAGATCATCATGTAGGTATAAAGCAGAGCCCAGAGGTGATGATGGAAGGTCATTTTAACTTCAGTATTTCTTTAGTATGTACAAAAAATTACTGAAGGGTTTAAATTTTAGTTGGTTATTTTATCCTTAAAGTAGTGTTTGTTGTGCACTTAGGTGCATAAGTGCACCTATGTTTATAGATCACTCATTGGCCAAGTTCCCTATTTGATTGAAAAAGTTAACCATGACAGAATACAAATCTGCCTTGCACTTCAATATGTCAGTAACTTAATGAATCCATGATTTCATCCATCTGGTTACTCCCTCCAGGGATTACAGGTCATCAATGTCTTTTCATTCTATTCAGCGGTTCTTTATATCCTTCCATTTGTCCTTATAGAGGGCCCTGGAGGCTTTCATCTATGTCCAGATTTGGGTGCCAGTACTGCACCAGGGCTATCTATTTGTTGTCTCTCATTATCAATACATGACAAGCCTACCCTACCTCCTTTTCTGATCATCTCCCTGATATCTTTTCTACCGCTTTGTGTACATGTCATTGTTCGTATTGAGATTATATCACTTACACCTACCATACTTTTCTTTACTAATTTTTGGGACCCATAATTTTGATTCTTTAGAAAACATGCTGTTTAATGATTCAAAAGCATTTAATATCACAGAAGCATATTGATGTGAAAAATATGGGTTTTGTTTCAAGGATCATTTTGGGATTGTTGAAAGTCCTAAGCAGTATGCCAAAAACAAATTGTGCTATCCAGTGCTCTTTTTTTCATACAATTTTGGGACCAGATTATTATGTGTTGTGTCTGTTTAAGATGTTTGTACTGATGGACACCTTTAATGGACTATTTAACTGCATATTATAGTCTGAATGATAGACCTTCTTTATCTACTTAGTCATGAATAGATTTTTAGGCTTGAAATCTTTTGAGAAATTACAGTGCTCATTTAGGAGACATTATGGTATTTTGGGGCTTGATACAATCAACACAAAGTGACTTGCAAATAGGCTCATCTAGACAATCTTACCACTTCTTTTATTTGTATTCTCTGCAGAACACCCTCCCTGATAATAGCAAACACCTTTGGTGAATGGCATGGTGATGAATGCCTTCTACCAGAGAGGGAGGCTGAAGTTGGTGGATCTCTTGAACTCAGGAGTGCTGAGTTGTAGTGGGCCAAGACAATCAGATGTCTGTTCTAAGTCTGGCATTAGTAAGAGCTGGAGGCCTACCAGGTTGCTTAAGGAGGGGCAAATTGGGCCTGGTTAGAAATACAAGAGGTTAAAACTCCTATACTGATCAATAATGAGATCAAGCCTATGATTAGCTCCTACTTACACTTCCAGCCCAGATGAGACAGGGAAACCCAAGATATATAAAAAAAGAACATATATGCCTCATTTGATCTCGATAAATTTTCATTAAATTTATGTATGCTCTTCCATATTTCAAAGAATTTATTTGATCTAAGCATGTGCTCATTGAACATCTTGATGGAGGAGAGCCTGTAAGTTTGCATCTTATTTTTGCCTTAAAAAAATCAACAACCAAAAGGTTCAATAGGATTATTTTTAATACTATACACATTTCAATAAATTATGAATGAGAATATTATCTGATGTAGAATTTAATTCACAAAAATCTGCCCATTATCATCCCATACTTTTTACAAAGATTCTCCTGATAATTATGTGCTAATTCTTAGGAAGATTGTACAGTTATAAGAGAACTGGCATATGGTTGAACATCTTTTTTTGGGATAGCAATATCTTTGAAGAGGTAGTATCATATAGTGAACAGAAAGTAGACCTCAGAGTTAGGAAGTTCTGGGTTCAAATTCTGACATTGACACAAACAGGCTGTGTGACCCTGAGCAAGTTTTAACTTCTCTGTGGTTTTAGCTAATTTGATGTGTATAAATTAGAGAACTGTTGCAGATCTGAATTCTAGAAAGAATCTTCTCATTTTGAATTTTCTACGCTAATGAAATAACAATCTGGATACCACCTCCCAATTTTTTTCAAATTATGTGTTGTCTTTATATTTTTAACATAAAATGAAAATTGGTCCTAAAATTATGTTTCCTCCAGTGTCAATTTCCTCTACTTGTTCTTTGTCATCTTCAGTTTACTTGTCACTTATCTACTGAGCACATGGGAGGCTGAAATTTGGTATTTTCATTGTCATTGATTAAGGATAATAGTTTGTTAAGGAAATGCTGACACATCTATTTAATTTTTAAAATTAGCTTTTCTTTTTCACTTTCATTTTTCAGAGTTCTTGGGATGTTCTGGCTTTATTGAACCTTATGTCAAGATTTTTCCCAATTTGTTTTTCTCTAATGTGTTCCATTCTTTAATAAAGTGATTCTGTGGAAGTCTTCATTCTCCATAAGGTCTTTGCAACTTAAGATATATTCTGAATCAATCAACAAAGATTTATTAAGTCACTGTTATATTTCATGCACATGTCATATGTGTGGTAAGGAGTTGTGCTTTGAAAGAAAATTAGATGTTTTCCAGTTGAGGGTTTTGGAGTTTTTTTACCTCAATGAAGCATTTTTTTTGGTATCAGTTAAACTTCTGAAGGAAATGCTAATAGTCTCAATGTCTTTTTCTTTATCCATTTTCCCTTTTTGATATTAATCACTTATTTGAGTAGATTAATTTGGGGTCTTTATGATTGCATATAGGACTTCTGATTTTTATAATTTCTTCTAGTTTAGTGTTAATTTTTGAGATTTTGTCTAATTAGCCAATGCCTCCTGCATTGTAACCAGTCATTTTCAGTCTGTTAATATAGAATTAACCTGTTAACATAGAATTAATTTAATCTTTTTGTGATGTTGTTAAAACCCTTTTCATAAAGAAAGTATTCATGAGACTTCCGAGTAGTGTATGTACTTTTGTTCAAGAGTATTCCAGATAACCAGTTATTTCCTATTTGTTAAACTATCTTGTAATAAATTTCACTTTCTCTCATGTTATTTTGTGCTTGACATAGCTAGTGACATTTGACTCTCTTCTTAAAGGAAAGATTAATGATATAGGTGTGAGTGATGGGTGTGGTATATCTTTAACCACTTGCTTTCTTGATTTTATGAATTTTTTTTTGCCATTCACCTTTTTTTTTTTTTTAAAGATCATAGATTTAGAGCTGGAAGGGATGTTAGGGAGTGTGAGGTAAAACTTCAGGGTTGTTTTGATTTAATTTCTCTTATTATTAGTGTTTTAGAGCATCCTTTCGTATGGTTGCTACTACTTTGCAATTCTTTTGAGAATTTTTCATATCCTTTGATGACTTATCTATTGGGGAATGACTTTTGTTTGTATGTATTAATTTCTTCATATATATCTTAAATACCAAATTATTATCAGAGAAACTTGATATAAAGTTTTTTCCCATTTGTCTTCTTCCTTTCTTATCTTAGGTGCATTAATTTTATTTGTATAGAAGCTTTTCAATTTGATATAATCAAAGTTATCAATTTTATCTGTTGTAATTGCTTATATCCCTTGATTGGTTAAGAAAACATCTTCAACCCATAATTGTGAAAAAATATATAATCTGCTTCTTTTCTAATTTTTATCCTCTTCATTTCCAACCAACTACACTCTTTGGTTTTGATTCCACCATCATCATGTTTCCTCCTCTGCCCTCTCCTCTCCCTGAAAAGCTCACCACTAGGAAACTCATCATCATGGAGATTGCATCAGCTTTGGTACTCATACCTCATCAGTACCTTCAGTAGCTTCTACTCCTCTAACTGAAGAGTTGGGGGGTGGAGCAAAAAACTCTTTTCAAAGCCTCTAAATAAAGACCTCTCAGAAGCTCAGGCAGCTCTTTATTTCTCATCAGCTGTATTCCATATATTAAATTTCATCATTTTTATGCCCCTGTGCCAATTATCTTCTCCTCTCCTCCTCTTTTCAGCTTCCTTTTCTGTGTTGTCTTCCATCATTAGATTGTGTGCTCCTTGAGAGCAGGGGATATCTCTTTCTTATTCATATCCCAATGCTCAGCACAGTGCCTGACACATGGTAGGCATTTAATAAATGCGTATTGTATTATATTGCATTCTATGATTTTAAAAATTAAGGGCCTATATCCATTTAGAGGGCAAATAAATGGCTAAGTGGATAGGATGCTGGGTCTGGAGTCAGGAAGACCAGAATTCAAATCTAGTCTCATACACTTACTAGCTGTGTGACCCTGGGCAAGTCCCTTAAACTCTGCTTCATTTTCTTCATCTATAAAATGAGTTGGAGAAGGGAATGACAAACCACTCCAGGATCTTTGCCAAAATCCCAAATAGAGTCACAAAGAGTTAGACCTGACTGAAATGACTGAACAATGACAAAAATCCATTTAGAATGTATTGTGAAATATGGTCTAAGGTGTTTGTGTAATACTAATTCCTGCCACCTGCTTTCCAGTTTTATCAGCAGTTCTTATTGAATAGAGAGTTCTTTCCCAAGTATATTGTTTTCTGAATTATTGAATACTGAATTATTGAATTCCAATGTTTCTGCTTCTACCTTGTCTAGTCTGTGCCGTTGACCTATCTATCTATTTTTTTATCAGTACCAGATGATTTTGATGACTATTGGGGAATGATTTTTGCTTATATATATATATATATGTATATGTATACACACACACATATATTATATCTTAAATATCAAACTATTATCAGGGAAACTTGACAGTATCTCCCCTTTGTCTCTACTTCTTTTTTTTTATAAAAAATAATTTCTCTTGATATTTTAGGATTTTTGTTTTTCCCAATGAATTTTGTTATGATTTTATTAAGTTCTGTAAAGTATCTCTTGGATAATTTGATTGATATAGTATTAAATGAGTAAATTAAGTTTGGTAGCATTCCTACCAAAGTACATTTTACTATGTTGATATAGCCTAGGCATGAGTACTGAATAACACCTCCAGCTATTTAAACTGTTCTTTAGTTCTTATGGATCATTTTGTAATTAAGTCGGTATACGTTTTTATGTACTTTGATAAACTGATCCCCTCATATTTTATGTATTTTATAGTTATTTGGAATGGGGCTTCCCTTTCTATTATTGCCTCTTGGATTTTGTTATTGTTATATAAAAATGCTATTGATTTTTGAGGGTTTATTTTGTAGCCTGCAACTTTGCTGAAGTTATTGTTTCAATTAATATTTTGCTTATTTCTAGGATTTTCCAAGTATGCTGTCATGTCATCAGCAAATGGGGATTTTTATCTCTTCTTTACATACCTTTACTTTTAAATTTTCTTTCTCTTGTCTTGCTATTGCAAGCATTTCCAGTAATATTTTCAATAATAGTGGAGAGATATCCTTGCTTTACTCCCATATTACTTGGGAGAGCTTCTAGTGTATCATCATTTCATGACCCTTGCTTTTGGTTTTAGACAGGTGTTTTTAATGATATTAAAAAAAAGTCTCTCTGTGCCTATCCTTTGTAGGATTTTCAGCATAAATGAGTGTTGTGCTCAGGAAAAGGCTTTTTTCCCTGCATCTCTTGAGATAACTGAGTGGTTTTTGGATGATTTTGATTTCAGCGTGATTAATAATTTTAATTGCTTTCCTAATGTTGAACCATCCCTACATCTCATCCACTTTGTCATAGTAAATGATTTTTTGGATGAATTCCTGTCATGTCTTTGATAAGATTTTATTTAAAATTTTTGAATTGATATTCATTAATCATATTGGTATATTGTTCTCCTTTTGTGCTTTAACATTTCCTGATTGGGGTATTAGGACTATATCACATAAAAGGAATCTGTTATGATGCTCTCCTTCTCAATTTTTGAGAATAATTTGAGTAGTTTTAATA
This sequence comes from Vombatus ursinus, assembly GCF_900497805.2. NCBI lineage: Eukaryota > Metazoa > Chordata > Mammalia > Diprotodontia > Vombatidae > Vombatus > Vombatus ursinus. Next base: position 27,358,667 of record NW_020954590.1, on the reverse strand, counting down.
CTAAGTGTTCTCCAAACATTTGATAGAATTCTTTTGTGAATTTGGAAGAATCAGAAGTTTTTTTTCTTTGGTATTTCCTTTATAGCTAATTTAATTTCTTTTCTTTTTTTGAGATTGAATTATTTAAGATCTCTATTTGGTTTTCAGTTAGTCTGGGCATTTAAAAATTTTTTTAATGTAGTCTTCTTGTAATAGTACTTGACATGTAGTAGGCATTGTATTTGTCTATTGATTGATTGATATTTCTTTTGTGTTCTTAGTTTTGCTAGCATATAACTGCATAATAGATTTCAATTATCCTTTTTCTTCCTCCTAGTTTTGCTGTGATCTCACCTTGTTTGTTTAATATATAATTGATTTCTCTAGTCTCTTCTTAATTAGATTGGCTAAAGGCTTATGAATTTTATTAGTCTTTTCCAAGAACCAGTTTAAAATTTTATTTATAATTTCATTTCTTTGGGTTTCTAGTTCATCTATATTCCCTTCTAGTTTTTAATATTCATTCTCCTGTGCTCTGTAAAAGTATGTTTATTTGTTGATTTTCTAATTTAAAAATACATATTCAGTTCACTAATCTTTTCTTTTTCTATTTTGTAGAGAAATGATTTTTCCCATCAGGACTGTTCAAGCAGCATCCCAGAAATTTTGCTATGCTGTTTCATCCTTATTTTCTTTTAGACAAATTTATTTTTTTATCTAGTTTGTTTTTTGAACAACTCATTATTTAGTATTCATTGTTAAATCTCCATTTAGGTCTATGCCTTTTGTTTGTTCTCCCTGAACCAATTATTATTTTTATTGTGTTATGGTCTGTCAAGGATGTAGTTACTATTTTTGCCTTTTTACATTTATTTGCAACATCTCTGTGCATTAATGTATAACTAATATTTGTGAAAGTTTTATGTAGTACTAAAAATACATATATGCTTTAGCTTCTTTCACTTTTATGGCTCCTTTTGCATCAAAGTTATTTAGTATCATAATATATGGTGTCTTAATTTTTAGGGTTTTATCAAGTACCTAGAAGAAGTTTTCTGTCTTTTAATCTTTTCATGTTGGCATAAACCTTCAATTATGCTCATGTTAGTCTTCTTTTTTGGGGGGGTATATTATTTTCACAAAGATTGTAAGATGTGATAACCAATTATCTCATGAAATTTTATTCCTTATTTCCTTTAGACACACAATGAAACCTACTTTACCAACCCCTCTATTTACTTTTGAAGGAGAGCAAATAAGGCATCTTTTCCTTTAATTCCAGCCTTCTTATAGTCTCTTCTTTCAAATCTAGTGAGTATATTATTATTACCACAGTTTAGTTCTTTCAGAAGCATATTGACTCACTGGTTATTGGACAAGGGTCTCATATTTAGGATACCAACACTCATAACAATGTGTGGAGATGTAAAAGTGATTACTCTGACTCCCATTGCCTGATGGCCAGGTATTTTATATTTCACTCTTCCCTCAGGGTTCTCCAATACCTTTAAGGGGGTATGGAGGAGTTTAGTCTCTGCCTTTGACTCAAGTCCCCATTGATTATGTTTCTTCAATTTTAGGGGTTCCCTGCACTTCAGTTCCATTTAATCACAAAACTGTCAGAGTAACTTTTACAAAGGAATATTTCAAGAGTATAGCAAGAAAGAAACATTTCCCTCAACACCTGGGGAAGCATAATTATTCATCCCTTACACTATCTTAGACTCTGCAGAGGTGAAGAGGATTAGATTCATAACTTAACTCAGTTTCGATATAGCACAGTTCCACCAAGTTCCAAGTCCAAAGTGCCACCCTGGGTTTCACCCTTGGTCTCTTGGCTTCATAGGATTCCCATGATGCATTAAAGCAACATCTGGGCCTGGAAATCTGACTCCAAAGTCATTATGGTTTGAGCTCACAGCTAAGAGATTCCACTCCATGTTCTAGAACTAAAAATGACAAATGAAATAGAACAAAACCTTAAGCCCAACTCTCAGGGCCACAGGGCCAAAGTGGGGTGGGGGAAGGTAGACCTTCTTCCCACACCCAGTGGGAAGTGAATGGTTGCCATGCTGATGAACAAGGCCTTCACCTTGGGATGCAATTGGCAAAAGAGAGAGTTGAGTGTCCCAATCCAGTAGTTTTAAAGATATGGCCTATTTTGGCTATACAATCAATAAAAAGGAGTTCTCCCTACTCTGGAAAACACAAAATATATTTTCCCAAGAGCAGGTCCCTACCATCTCCAACATTAGTACTTCCTCCTCAGGTGCTCTGAACATGCACAAAACCCCATTATATAGCTATTACAAAAAGCTATGTACAATCCATCAGTCAGTTAACACATATTTATTAAGCATCTACTATGTGCCAGGCACTGAGCTAGGCACTAGGGATACAAAGACAAGAAGGAAAAAGAGTGATCCCTGACTTCAAGTAGCTTATATCTTATTGGAGTTTAAATGTGTATAGACTATTATTGGGAAGACCATGTGGCTTTCTGGAGGACTGATTCTGGAGTCAGAGTTCGAATCTTGCCTGAGATACTTATTGACTGAGTTACTTTGAAAAAGTCACTTAGCTTTCTTTGGCCTCATTTTCTTAAACTATAAAATAAGGTTTTGAACTGGATGGCTTCAATTATCCCTTTTGGTTCAAGATCTATTATTGCTTAAGCTAAATACACATACACACAAACTCATGCATACACTCAAGGTGAGTAGGAAGCAGAAGGGTAAAGGCTTTATTTTAATTTGTCAAATTTCCATTTCTCAGTGAAAATCATGCAGTAATTCTCTTTTTGTCATTGTGATTGAAGTCTTAATTCCCAGTTCATTTACACTAACCAGACACTACAGCCTCATGGGTTTAGTTTCTTACTCCATCTAGGGCACAGGCACTATTTATAACTCTTTTGTAACAACCATAAAAATGATGGACATAGTAGTAGCAGTGCAGAAACTCCCCCTGGAATTTTCCCAGTATTTTGGGATATTAATATTCAGAGTAAGGAAAGAATATGCCAAAGATTCTCCTATAAGCAAATAAGTAAGGGAGAATTGACACTTCAGTGGGTATTGTTTCAGGTGAAAAAACCAGCTTCTTGGCTCATGATTTAGAAGAAAGCATAAGCACATTGTTATTTTAATTCAGTAGGTAAATTCTCATCAATAACAATCATTTTTAAGTTTCTGGGGATCTCCACTGGCCCAGCTCCCAACCAATATAGAATTATGTTCACAACATATGTGGGGGTGAAGCAATATAGCTGAGGTCACACACTGAGCATTGGCATGAAGATTCTGATTCTTGGATAAAAGTGTTTTTTTAAAATTTTCTATTAAAAAATTAACTATTTTTCCTTCATTAAGTACCTACTTTATTTTTCCTTTGGTCCTAATCCATGAATTTCTTCAGTATAGGGACCTTCTAGTGACTATACTCCTTCTACCAATGAAGATCAGCAAATGTTCTGCCACTCACAGTTGGGCAGCTGGGAGGTTAAGTGATTCTGCAAGGGGTCCCAAAGCCATTGCTTGAAGTTTTCTCTAAAAAAAATGGAAAACTGACTTAAGTGAAAAAAAAGCCTCTTGTCCTTTCCCTTGCTGCCCATCTTACAATTTAATTAAATATTATATCATCCATGAAATCATCTCTTGCTATCTTGTACTACAAAATCAAGAAGATATGTGGCAGGGATAGGACTTGAATTCAGGTCTTCCTGACTCTGTGATTATCTCTTGAGCAATTCCTCTCTTCTCCTTTCTCTTCCTCACTTTCACTCTGTCCCTGCCCCACCTTCCTCTCCCCCTGTCCTTCAATCACTCTCTCCTATTCCCATTCTCTACTCACATATATGCTATACATATAGACAAACATACTTATTGGGCTGTCTTTCCAGCTACCAGTCAGAGATTTTTTTTCACATTGTTATGGCTTTCATTACAGAGGTTTTTGAGTATTTTAGGTCTCTTTGCAAAGTGAGGCTGACAACTTTGTGCAACTCTGCATCACTTAAATCCAATTCATGTGCAAGTCAAGACATCTCCCCATGATGTCATTGGTTCTCTTTGAGAAGCAAAGGATGAACAACCATAACAGCAACAAAAATAAATAGTGTAATATATTTCACAAATAATGTTTGGGGAATTTGCCACCCACAGTTCATCCTTCCTTTGTTGTGCAGGACATCTGGATATTGTGACCATCTCAGGTGAGTAAGACCAATAGGTTGAAAATTAATGATTTAATTGGGTGCAACAGCTCCTTCCACTAAAGCAGGTTACAACCTTATCTCTAACTTAATAGATACATATTAAGAGATACTCCTCAACACTCTGCCAGAAGGCAGCTGAGGGGCAGAAAGTTCTTTCTCTTGCATCTTGAGGCTGAGCTTCAGAGGGGTTAAGGGACTTGTCCCTTGTCACACAGATAATGGGTTAGGGACAGAATGAGCAAATTGTAAGCATATGTATGTCTTCCTATTTTACACCATCCCACACAGGTGGGTGGATGCACACACATACACACTCAAGCAGTACTATATGGAAAGAAGTGACAGAGAAACAGATTTCAGCTCAATATAAGGAGACACTTTCTGATAATTAGAGCTGCTAAAAATGGAATGAACTGTCTCAGGAGTTACTGAATTCCCTCTTGCTTGAGGTTTCTAAGCAGAAGACTTCATGGTGAAAACAGTGTTGGATCTGAAATCAGAAAGCCTGATTTTTGATCCTATCTCTGTATTTTAATGAAAAAAATTCATTTTAAAGATAATAATCATCTGTAAAAATGTTCACTTTCCATTTTGTAATGGAAAGTCAACAAGGAACAAGGGTAAGGGCAAGGACCTGACAGGGTTAATATAAGATTGTGTGACCTTGAGCCAATGACTTATCCTTGCTAGCTCTCAGTTTTCTTTATCTTTATTTTTATGTATAAAAGGAAGGGATTAGACTAAGACTAGGCTGCACTAATTGAGGCTAAGCTGCTAAGAATAAGGAAGTAATAGTCCTTTTGTTCTACAGCATTGTCTGCAGTCCTAGGCTTCATAGTTTAAGGACAATGGAGAGCACTCATAGAAGGGCAACATGATGGTGATAGGCCATGTGTATATGTTATAGTGTTGTTGTTTGCCCTTCATTTTTGAAGAGATCAATGACATCATGATATTGTAGAAAAATAATGGATGATGAGTGATATGTAATATAAAGAATAATTGAAGGAACTGAGTATGTTTAACCTGTAGAAGAGGAGACTGTTGGGAGTATTAGGGGTAGGAACGAGGACACAATAGCTCTGTTCAAGTATTTGAATGGCTACCATGGGGAAGAGGAATTAGGCTTGTGATGTGGGGCAGCAGAGAGCAAACCCAGAGGCAATGGGAGTGGTGGCGGGAAGAGTACAAAGAGACAAATCTAGACTTGATGCCAGGAAAAAATTTCTGAACAATTAGAAGTACTCCAAGGTGGAATGGGCTGCCTTGGGAGGTCAAGGCTTCTTCTTCATTGGGGGGGGGGGGTTCAAAGGGGAAGAGAAGGGGAAATATGTTTATTAAGTGCCTACTATGTACCAGGCACTGCGCTAAGCACTTTACAAACATTATCTCATTTAATCCTCGCAACAACCCTGGGAGGCAGGTGCTATTGTTATCCCCATTTTACTGAGGCAGAAAGAAGTTAAATGACTTGCCCATGGTCACATAATTAATTAGTGTCTGAGGACAGATTTGAACTCAGCTCTTCTTGACTCCAGGCCCAATGCTTTATTCACTATGCCACCTAGCTGTATAGCAGCTGTATGTTGCTACACAACAGAGCTTGTATGTGAAAAGGGGTATTCTTTGTGGGTTATGGTTTGGATTAGACAGCCTCAGAGGTCTCTTTCAACTTTAAAATATTGTGATTTGATGAGTAGGTGATCTTCATTGTCCCTTCCAACCCTAAATCCTTTGATCCAGTTGTCAGGGATGGTGTGTATTCTAGAACTTATGCTTTGAGAAGAGGTTGAACTAGATGGTTTCTGAGGTCCCTTTGAAATCTACAAATTTATGATATTGTACTTTATATGTCATATGCATTATAAATAGATGATGAATATACTATATTAATATTCAGCAACTTGTAATGATATGTGTTCATAAGCTATAAAAATAGCATCAGCTTATTTGCATACTGTCTAATATTCTCCTTCCCCCACCAACTGGATCCTTTCATTTTGCTTATTTACATCAAACTACAGAATTATGGAATTTGGGAGTTGGAAGGAACTTCTGCAAACCATCTAGTCCAAGGCATACATCAATCTGCAAGTATTTAGTAAGCACCTACTTTGTGTCAGGTACTGTAGTAGGCACTGGGAAGACAAATACAAAGAATGAAACAATTCCTACTCATATAAGGAGCTTACACTCTAAAGTGAAGGCACCAATGGCATATATAAATGTATATAGCACCAATATAAAGTGGATAGATAAAATTATATACAATATAGTTATATGAAAGGGAGTTTGGGAAGGAGAGCATCAACAATTAGGGAGATGGGGAAATGATTCATGCAAAGGGTGCTTGAGCAGGATTGTAAAGAACAAGACTTTTTGAGGTGGAGATAAGGACGATGTACCTTCCAGCCTGGAAGGAAGGGTGAGTGCAAAGGGGCAGAGATAGGATATAGAGTACTGTGTGTGAGAAACAGAGAAAGCCAATCTGACTGGATCACAGATTGTTGGAAGGGGAGAAATGTTCAATGAGGGTGAAAAGGTAGTTCAAGGTAAAATGAAAAAAAAAGTAAGACTTTAAAAGCTAAATGGAGGAGTTTACATTTTATCTTAGTAGCAATAGGAAACCACTGGAATTTTTTGAATTGAGTAATCACAAGGTCAGGTCTGAAACTAAAGAAAATTAGTTTGGCAGAAGGCTGTGGGAAGGGCTGGAATGGTGAGACACTTGAGTCAGGGAGACCAATGAAGAGGCTGTTACAATAATCTGAGTGAGAGATAATGAGGGCCTAAGCTAAAGTGGTAGCTGTACGTGTGGAAAGAGGTGTCAGATTCAAGAGATATGAAGGTAGAAACAGAAAGATTTGGCAAATGATTGGATATGTGGGGCAAGGAAGAGTGAGGAGTCCAGAGTAATTCCAGGGTTATCATCCTATGACACTGGAAGGATGATGGTACTTTCAACAGCAATAGGGAAATTTGCAAGAAAGGAAACTTTGGGGGAAAAGATAATGAGTTCAGTTATAGACATGTTGAGTTTAAGAAATCTGTGGGATGGGGCATTCTGTTTGCAGTTTTCCAAAGATATTTGGTGATGTGGACTGATACTCTATGGAGAGATTTAGGCTGGATGTGAAGATCTGGTCATAATCTGCATAGAGAAGATAATTAAACCCGAGAGAGAGAGAGAGAGAGTAAGTAGAGAAGAGAAGAGGGTCCAGGATAGAATCTTGGTGAATAGACATAGGCCAAGGATGAGCAAGGGAGATTAAGAAAGAGGTTGAACAGGTAAGGGATTAACCAGGAGAGAGTATTGTCACAAAAATTCATAGAAGAGAGAATATCCATCAGGAGAGTGTGGTGAAGACTATCAAATACAGGTTGAGAAAGAGTAAGATTGAGAAAAAACTATTAGATTTTGTAATTAAGAGATCATAGGTAACTTTGGAGAGAGCAGTTTCAATTGAATGAAGTCAGAAACCAAAATACAAAGGCTTGGGGAGTAAGCGGGGAGGAAGTGGAGGTGGCAAGTGTAGTTAACTTTTTGAAGCAGTTTGGCTGTGAAAGGGAGGAGAAATATAAGACTGTCACTTAAGGGGATGACAGAATCTAGAGTAAGACCTTTAAGGATGGAAGAGACTTGGATATGTTTGAAGACAGTAGGGAAAAGAACCAATTGATATGGAAATGTTGAAGATTTGAAAGGTAGGAGATAATTAAGGACATAATTTTCTGGAGAAAATGGGAAGGGATAGGATCAAGAACACATGTAGAGGGATTGACCTTGATGAGGAGGAGTGCTAGCTCTTTGTCAGAGGCTGGAGGAAAGGAGAGAGTGTGGGAAATTAAGAGTTTTGAGATTAAGAGAATTGGAGAAGACAGCTCACATTAAACAGCCTCTCTTTTTCAGTAAAGTAAGAGGTCAGGTCTTCATGCAGGTGTTGGGGAGAGAAGAGGCATGAGGGATAAGGAGGAAAGATAAAGTTTAGTATCACTTCCTCAAGGAGTAAGATGGGGAATCAGTGCATGATAGAAATCAATATATGAAAGGAAATCCTAATATATCTAACAAGTGATTGTCAGACATCTGCATGAAGATCTCTGAGGAAAGGAAATTCTCCCCCTTGAATGATATAGCCCATTACAGTTTTGGAGAGCTCTTTATTTTAGGAAGCTTAAATTGGCATCTTTGCAACTTCTACTCATTGCTTCTGGTTCTGCCCTCTGAGGCCAAACAGAACAAATCAATTCCTCCTTCATATGATAGCCTTTCAAATGGCTGAAGGCAGTAAACAAGGCTCCCTTGGGTCTTCTCTTTTCCATGCTCTACATGCACAGTTCTTTCAATCAATCCTCACATGACAAAGCTGTTCACCATTTTGGTTGCCTTCTTTTGGTTGCTCTCTAGTTTATTTAACCATGTCTATGAAAGACTGACTCTTGTTTGCTTATCTAGTTGTTGTTCAGTCATTTTCAGTCATGTCTGATTATTCGTGACCCTGTTTGGGGTTTTCTTGGCAATGATACTGGAGTGGTTTGCTATTTCCTTCTCTAGCTCATTTTGCAGATGAGGAACTGAGGCAAACAGGGTTAAGCAACATGCTCAGTGTCACAACCTAGTAAGTATCTAAGGCCAAATTTGAACTCAGGAAGATAAGTCTCCCTGACTCCAAATCCAACACATAGTAAGGCTTAATTAATGATTTATCTTTTAGTCATTCATTTTCTTTCTTTCTTTCTTTTTTTTTGAGACTAGATCTCAGTGTTTCATTCAATACCGATTGGCACAAAAACTTTAACTGGCTCTGTTTTTCTGACCTGTACTCTTTGTTAGGCAGTCTGGTAGCCTCTGCTATTGTGAGCACCGTATTAGTGAAAGACTTCCTGTGGATGCTTGATCATCAGATCAACTTTAGCCTTATTGCTGTTCAGAACTCTGAAACTCAAGTGATCCACCAATGTCAGGCTTCCCTGGAGTAGGAACTATAGGCTAATATTTGGGGAAGGATGGAAGGGATGGAGAAGGGGATCTAAGTCTTGAGTTTTTAAGCAAAAAACAATAGTAATAAGTAGACTCCAGTGATCTCCTTTTTTAAAAAAAGGCATTTAAAAGTTCTTTAAGGGCTTTCAGTGGTTAAACCTTAGATTATATGTTACTTGAACTGTGTTCAGTAAATTATCACTAAATTTTGCCCCAGGTACATTCCTCCTTATAGATCAGTGCTTGAAGACCTTTCTTTAGCTTTTAGTTCTCATTGTGAGTTTTTCCAATTTCCTTCCACCTCTGCATTTTTTTTTCTATGATATTCAGAGAAATGTTTTCTTGACAGTCCCAAGGACCTTCATAGCAACTGCAAGACAGACTTTAAAATAGCTTGGAGTGAGACTCTATAGTTGTATGAAAAAAATGGAATTTGATTTAGATTTTCTAGTTGACACTCAGCAACACCTTCTGCAAGAAGACAGTTAAGAAAAAGAAAACTTTCCATCTCTTTCCTTTTCTTTTGCCCTAACTTACAGAGCCTTTGGACCTTAGTTGGCTTTATTCAAATCCCAGGGGAGATGTCAATGAGTTCTGTTGAGCACAATATCTGGTATACAGTTGGTACACAATCAAGGCCTGTCGAAGGAATAAGTAGATGGATGTATATGAAAGACATAAATTAGACTGTCAAGATACACTATGATTGGCTGTTACTATAGCTGCATTTTCCAAATAAATTCTTTCTCATTCTTTTGATGTATTTTGTGCTCTCTCTCCCCATCCCTCTCCTGCTTATCCCTTTCCCTCTCTTGTTTCCCCTCTTCTTTTCCTTCTCTTATTTCTTTCCCATTCATCTCTCTTTCCCCTCTCTCCATATCTCCTTCCCCTTCTCTCTGTCTTTGTCTGCCTATCCCTGTCTCTCCTCTTTCTCTGTGTCTCCTTCTTCATCTCTTTGTCTCTCCTTCCTCCTCTCCCTTTAAAAAAATTGACAGACCTGTATCTAGTAATTGAACTTTTTGGAATTTCTTTGTAAAACAATCCTCAGAAGTATTTTGAATATGACCTCCAGGAGGATGTGGTCACATTTACCCAAACCCAAGTTGAGACTTAGAAATGTTTTCCTTACCCTTTTCTTTTTGACAAGAGAGATGAGCTATGTGGCAATATGCATTCATAGCAACAATTCAAATAAAAATCTATTTAGGGAATTTCGGACTTTGCTTTTGAATAACCAGAAATACTGGAATCACATTAGGAATGAACAAAGTCTAAAGAAAAACATACAGAACTGTCAAAATGTGAAATAAAACATTGAACCCTCTTCTCCCTATGCCGATGACTGGTTTGGTATGAAGACGTATTGACAAATGGTGAGGAACCAGTTAACCTTATCATATTTACTGAGTCCCCAAAGGAGACTTCCTTCTCTGTGCTGAGGCATCAAGTGCAAAAAGTGTGGATCACAAAGGGTTGTGAAGATGGAGTGCCAGTGCACCTCACTATGCCCATTCTCTGCAAGGGATATTTTTTGCTTCTAATATCTCATATATAATAGCAATAATAACAGCTCTCATTCATATAGTGGTGTATATGTGTTTTAACAATTTGTAAGGTAATTTCTTCAGTGTGAAGTTTAAAATTAAGTATTATAACCCTCATTTTATATCTGAGAAAACTGTCTATGAGTGATTGAGTGAATTTCTAAGTTCATTCAGTGAACATCTGAGCTAGCTGTTAAACTTAAACCTTCTGATTCTAAGCCCAGTATTCAATTTAATTATTACAGTACACTATATTTAAAAATGAGTATCCAGGAAAAGTCATGGGTTGTTAGGATGGGATACTGGGTACAACCAGACCATTATCTTTACTGAGGGGCAAGATGGAAATAGGAAGATAGACCAGAGCATGTGTGAAAGGCTTACTCTACTGCATATAGAGAATGTTTCCACATACAAATGAAAATTTAATAATCACCTCTAATGTGTGGCCATTGTTGATCGAGTAATAATCTTAATAAGCCTGACAACATACTTCTGTTAGTTACTTCATTCATTCATTCACTTATTCACATAACACATGTTTATTAAAACTTTAAGTATTTATTAATCCTTCCTTCCTTCCTTCCCTACCCTCTCTTCCCTCTGTCCACGTAGGGAATCACACCCTTACCTGTGGGTGCTGTGTCCAAAGGAATATAAATTTTGATTGCCAAAACCTAGCAAGATATCTTAGGTTTTATGGGCTAGATTTCTTTTTTCTCTTCTCCACTTATTTATTCTCCTATTTAAAAAAATTGGGATAATTAACTCTTTTGCCCCATGTAGCTTCATTTACAATTTCTTGAAATACAGTCTTGGAAAACCAGACTTTGATAAAACTCATCGTGATTCAAATGGAGTTACTTAACCATGCCTTAAACCTAAATTACTCTGGCTTTCACTGATTGGCCAGTAATAGGGCCCAGCCCAAGCCTCACTGGGTCATTGTTTGGGTTTTGATGGTTCAGAGTGAGTGTAAATAGCAAATGTTTCTGTTTTGGCCAGAAACCCTAAGGGTCTTCCTCTCCCAGAGTGATTTATTTTTTTGGACTAGGCAAAAGAGGCTATTTTTTGCCTCATTTCTTACCTAGCCTTACTGATTGAATGGGTGTTTGCCTCAGACAAACTGAGACCTGGGAAAGACATTAGCTTAAAAAGGCCAAGGTCTCCCACCTTTAGTTTTTCTTTTTTGGATCTATATCTTGCCCCTGGACCCAGAAGGTTCTGGAGGAGAGAGTGAGGCTGGTGACTTTGCACAGCCCTGTCTCACTTAAATCCAATTCACTTGAATTCAGGACATCACTCACCATCCTGATGTTGTCGGTCTTCTTCGAGGACCAAAGGACAAACAACAACAACAAACAGTTTATTAAACACCAAATAAAATAACGAACTGGAGTACATCCAGTTTGTGCTCCAGGGTAACTAGGATTTTGAGGGGACATGACACATGAGAATCAGTTGCAAGAACTAGGAATATTTTGCCCAGACAAGAGAAGACTTAGTGGGGAAATGATAGCTGTCAAGTAGTTCAAGGGTTGTCATATGGAAAAAGGTTTAAGATTGTTTTGTTTGGTCCCATAGGGCAGAACTAGGAGCAACAGATGGAAGATGTAGAGAGCTTCCTAAAAGTGAAATGGGCTGCTCTGTAAGGTACTGAGTTTTCCATTGTTGGTAGTCTTTAAGTGAAGGATGTTGTCATGTCAAGTTGGGGTCCTGTCAGGGACATCATAGAGAAGATTCTTGCTTTAGCATATGTTGGACTAGAACTTTGAAATACTTTTTAAAGTCTGAGTACTTCTGAATCTGTACTCTGTGTAAGGCACCGTGGGACATAGAAAGATGACTGAAGTACACACTGTCCATAAGGATAGCTCCTTATGTAGGGGAACTGTGATGTATATAAACAATGGTATGTGATGAATGTCACAGGAGTGGAACAAACAGGAAGTGTAGGGGCAGGAAAGAGCAGTTCCAGCTGGGATGATGAAATAAGATTTCCTGAAGAAAATGGTAACCTTTGAGTTCATTCTTGAAGGATGAGTAGAACTTCAATAGGCAGAGAAGAGGGGGAAGAGCATTCCAGGAAAGGTGGGAATGCTTTAAATATAGAATTAAAGCAGGAAACCTTAAGAGGAACAGCAAGCTTAACTTGAATGTAGGGAATACATTGGGGCTAGTGGGGCTGTAAAGGAAGGTTGGGGTATCTTGGGGACGAGCTTCTATATTGGAGTTTTGAGTTTCTTTGATGGCTAATCAAGAGTCATTGAAAATATTCAGATCATAATCAGCTATGATGACTTAGTTTATACTTTAGGAAGAATCATGTAGCACTGGATGAAAAATGCATGAGGCTAGAAGCAAACAAATTCATAGACCCAGGTCAAGAACCCCTGATACTATGGTTTAGTCAAAGACTAATGCCATAGTGTAGGTGTGACACATAAAAGTTTAAAGTAGAGTGGTGGCAGTGGGAATACGAAAGAAGGAACAAATGGAAGCAATACTGTTGGAGGCAGCACACATTTAGGGCTAGGGTTAGAGTTAGTGTTAATGTAATAATGTCAGTGTTTGGCAATTGATTCAGTGATAGAAGCTGAGAGAGAGGTGATACTTACAGGTTTCAAGGTTAGATAGCTGAGAGAATGATGGTACTATTAATAGAATTAGGGAAGTCAGGAAGAGGGGGAATTCATTTGAGGCAGAGGGAAGGTAGCTGCTCCAATTAGCATCAACAGTAAAAATATCCTCATTAGATGACACTGTCATTTTTATAGCAATGTACACTTTTCATAGAATGCCATTTGCTTGGAATGGGAGAAGTAATAACCACATGATATCATAGTCCATTGCCTCTCTGACCTCTTTCCCTGCAGAAGAAGATAAATTATGATAAATTCAGTGACTGTAATACAATTGCAGTGATAGCAACCACATACATAACTAACCTCAAACCACAGAGTTTCAAAGCCATCAATAACTATTACTCTTGACATTTTGCATTCTGCCTGCACAATCACATGCAGATAAAGTAATTAGTCACCCCTAAAAAAACTGCTCAAACTCTCCTACATTTACTTCCATGCTTTTAGCATCACTGACATTTTCTGTAAACAACATATTTTTTTTAATTTGGCAGAGGAGATTAATTTCACCTAACAAATGTTCACCTTTTCAAATTGCTCCTCCATTGATGAACACATGTGCACACACATACATATATCTCCCCCAAGATATTTACATGCATGTACATAAATGCACATTCAATGAGTTTCTTCTAGAAAGTCTTTTTCTCATGAATTCCAGTACTGTGACGATTTTTTAATTCCACATTCCTTCAATTTTTATACTTGTACTTCATAATTTATTAAACATGGTGTGTAGAATGGGACAGAATATTGGCCCGAGGGTCTATGAACCTGGGTTCACATTCCAGCACAGCCACTTACTAGCTCTTTCATTGTCATTCAGTTGTTTCAGTTTTGTCCAACCCTTTTGTGACCCCTTTTGGAGTTTTCTTGGCAGAGATACTGGAGTGGTTTGCCATTTCCTTCTCTAGCTCATTTTAAAGATGAGGAAACTGAGGCAAACAGAGTTAAGTGACTTGTCCATAGGTAGTAAGTGTCTGAGGGCAGATTTGAACTCAGGTCTTCCTGACTTCACTCTATCCACTGTTCCACCTAGCTGCCCTACAAGCTTTAAGGACATGCACAACTTATTTAATTTCTCTGGGCCTCAGTTTCCTCTTATGTAAGATGGGGATAATTCTTGTATTATCTGTTTCTCAGGGTGCTCATGGGGAAGGTTTATAAAGCTTAAAGTGTTAAAGAAATGTGAACCAGCATGTAATAGGGGCTTAATTCATGTTCCTGAATAATTGAAATGTTTTTGTATTTTGAAATGTTTTGTATTTAATTTTATAGGATTATAGATTTAGAGCTAGATGAGATCTTAGAGGCCATTTAGTGAATCCTCTTCATTTTACATATGAGGAAACATAGAGGTTTAGTGACTTGCCCAAGGTTGCACTGATAGTAAATTCACAGGTAGGATTTGAATTGGAATTCTCTGAATCAAAATCCAATGCATCTTTCCTGTATTTGTTGCTCAATGAAATGGTCTTCTATTTGTTGCATGTTTCTCCAAATAGATTGTGTATTCTTCAAGGGCAGGTCTACTTTTAGTGACATCCTCACAATTCCTAAGGTAGGGCTCTATACACAATAAGCTCCCATGTCAATATTTCAAGGATCTTTGATTTACTTGCTGTAGGTGCTCTCTCTATGGATTATAGGATCATGTCTCTAGAGCTTGAAAAGAACTCAGAGGACATTTGATGTAATGCTCTTATTTTACAGATGAGAAAAACTGAGGCCCAGGGAGATGAAATCACTTACCCAAGGTCTCACAGGTGGTTAGTATCAGAGGCTGGATTTGAACTCAGGTACTCCAGTGCTAGAGCCAATTCTCTTTCCAATGTAACATATTCCCTGCAAATCTGCTATAGCTTAGAAGACTACCTTTTAGAGTTACTGTGCGCCAAAATCCACATCTCTGAACTTCATATGAACTTCAATGAACTTAACCAGGCTGGCCCTTGTAAAACACAAACATTTTATCACTGGTCCCATACTTGAAGCATAGCTTCTGAGGACCCAGGGCCACATCCATATATACTACAGAGGACATCAGTGGCATAGAAGCACTTGTTGTTGTAGTGGTGCTTGTGCAGTTGTTTTCAGTTATGTCCAACTCTCTGTGACCTCATTTGGGGTTTTCTTGGCAAAGACACTGAAGTGGTTTGCCATTTCCTTCTTCAGCTCATTTTACATCTGAGGAAACTAAGGCAAACAGAGTTAAGTAACTTGCCCAGGGTCACACAGCTAGTAAGTGTCTGAGACCAGATTTGAACTCAGAGAGATGAGTCTTCCTGACTCCAGGCCTAACACTCTATCCACTGTAGCTACCTTAGGAATATTAAATGAATCAACAGGTGAAACATTTTATAGATGACTCCTTTTGTTGATTTAAATCTTAGTGCCATGGAACACTTACTTTCTCCAAACTGTAACAATTATGCTGCTAAAAATGAGGACCCTCAGTTGTCTGTGCTACTCATTAATATTTCACATTTGAAGCACTTTTGAATGATAAAGAGAACACCTAGAGTGTTAATCCCTCAGGCCTACATATGATGGCATTAACTTAATAGAACATGATTTCCTAATGAAGCCCCCAATAGGATGAGAAGGTCCATCTTTGCTTGAACCATAATTTGCCTGAGTCTGAGTTATAGGCTCAAGCAATTGGTAGCTAGCAAATTAGTGGTAATTAGCATGCACAACTTACTTATAATAATCAATTAGCACCTTAATATATTTGGACTATATTAAGTGAGATGATGATATTTTAGTATAATTAGGAGTTGAAGTGGGAGAAGAAAAATCCATCTGGGAATTTTATAAAAATTGACACTGCTTGCCATGACAGTGCCTTAAAGAAGTTCTTCATTATTATTACTATTTTTTTTTGTGTCATGGACCCCTTTGGAAGTCTGATGAGGCCTGTGGACCCTTTCTCAGAATCCTGTTTTCAAATCATTTAAAGAAATGCTGTATTTTAGTTAGAGATTAGTGAAAGTAAAGATGTATTTTTTCTCATCCAAATTATAGATCACCTAAAATCTCTTCATGTATCCCTTGAGGATCTGTGTGCTCCTGGATGATAAACCCTGCCTTAAATGACTCATGGGGGAAAAAATCACTGAAAGAATATTTGATTGTCTTCTTCCAAGCCATCTGAGATATCTCTAGAGTGGCCATATTTATTGTCTTTTAAAGAATGAGGTTGCTACTGGTGTGGGGAAGCTTCTTTACCCAAATTATCTTGACTGTGTTTCTGGCTGCTGGTACTTCATTTTAGGACAATGTGGCCCATTGAATGAATGAATCATATAGGCATCCAGAGAGCACAGCAATAGCACAAAGAGAAGAGGCCATCATTCTCTCCATAGAAATGTTTGGTGGGACACACTCCCATAAAACATCTTCACTATCTATGAGTTTATTACAGTAAAAATTGAATTTCATTGTGGACCTCTCTGTTTTTTTCTCTCTCCCCATATATGTGTATACATATATGTGTATATCATCTATATCTCTAGCTCACCTTCATCTATATCTGTATCATCTACATATCTCTATCTCTATCCATATCTATCTGTAATCAGGGATGCTTAACCTAGGATTTATGAACTTGTTTTTTAAAAAATATTTTTATAACTGCATTTCAATGTAATTGATTTCCTTCATAATTCTATGTATTTTATTTTGTGAATTTAAAAGCATTATTCTGAGAAGGAATTTTCAGAACAATTCTGGCTTCACCAGACTGCCATAATGGTTCAGCAAAAAAATAGTTAAGAACTCCTGACATGAATAGGGACTGGGCCTGTTATGTCATTGTTATAGAGAATTCTTGGAAGAGAAAACTCCTTCTACCATAATGTAAGTCAACATCTTTTAAGTAGCTTATAGTTTTATAGAGTTGTCTAGCCCTGGGGCACTCAGAGCTTAAGCCCACGGTCACACAACCAATAGGTGTAAGAGATAGGGTTTGAACCAGGTTTTCCTGTCTCTGAGGCCAGCTCTCTACCCACTTGGATACACTGCCCCATTGTACTACCTTTCCCTCCCATCTCTCTCTCTGTCTCTGTCTTTCTTTCTGTCTGTTTGTCTCCCTCTTCACACATATACACAAACACGGAGAAGACTAATCTTTCTATATTTGAAAACAGATCTATCTGTGCTTGAAAAAAGTATTAAAGATAGAAATTTTTCAGGAACAAGAAAAAGGTTACAGCTAAATGCTATTTTTTTTCCTTCTAGCATTTGGAACAAAAAATATGATCTCTAGATATGTCTGAGAACTCAGAAGAGAAACTGACTACAAACCAAAATGAGATTGACAAGTCAGTTTCCTTTGTTCCAAATGAGTAGAAGAGGACAAAAATATCAAATGATGAAAAGTTAATGGAATTTTTACAGTTCCTTCAGTCTCAATAAACTACACTATTATTATAAATGCCTTTGGTACAGTAATATGTTATTTATATCTGGACAAGACACACCCCCTTCTCCTCCCATCTTATATTTTTTTTTCATGACCGAAGATTAAAACTGAACTGTATAGCCAAGACTTCTAAACATCAGCATTCTGGAAAAAAAACCTAATAAAGGAAATGAAACAAATTGAAATTCAAAGGAACATGGCTACTGTTGATTATAAAGAGTTGACCAAATCATTCTGATTTGTTTATTTTGTAGTGTCACAGGGTGTAGTTCCTTGGGATTTTGTAAGACAGTTGAGTGGAAAATAAGACTTTGGCTTAAGGGAATGTAAAAAATGAAAACCATAAATTCAGAGCTATCAAAACCCCCGATTGAAGGCTTCCTTGGATACCCTCTGATTGCTTTACAAAGTAGTCATTGTAATAACTTTTGGGATGTTTCTTCTAGAATGATTTATACCTTGTAAAGAGAAAGATATCTCATTTGCAAATGATGAGTTTGCACTTGGGCTCTAAGGTTCATCCTACCTCTAAATCTTTGATCTTATGATTTCTTAGCCTTGAATTAGTATTTCTGAAATTCTACATTTGTTAACTGGTCCATGTGCTATTCAATTTGAACTTATTCTGTTTGAATTAATAAAACCATTTTAAAGTAACTTTATTATGTTTCTTGTTTCTTTTTTAATAGACAAGAATCTCATGGAATCCACATTGTTGGAGATAATGACATATCAATGACATCACAAATCCATTAAACTAGGGAAAAGTACTTTTCTAAAACATTGAGTTAAGTTTTTTCCTATTTTCAGTCTTGCCTCATAAACCATTTTTGCAGATGGACCAACTTATTTAAAGACTAGTCAGGTTTTATGTATGGACAGATAGGTTAACTTTGATACTGATTTTTGAGGGTGCTCCTTCCGAGAACATTGTCTGCAAACTAGCATATGGTCCTTAGAGATGGCTGTGGCCATGAAAATTGGTTACTTGGTAGCAACCTACTGGTGAAGAATCTCTCTGATCTGGGCATAAGTTGCTCCTCATATGACTAATGCCAATGGATACATACTCAAAATAGATTTTTAGCTTGATTAGACATGAAAGAGTTTGTGCTCTGTTGACATAGCCTTCAAAAGCTCAGGATAACCTTCATACTATGATCAAACATGACAATATGAAGTAAGGAAACAAGCATTTATTAAGTGCCTACTATGTTCCAAGTCTACTATGTTAAGCACTTAAATATTATTCAACTCACGACAACCCTGGGAAGGTTTTTTTTAAATCCTCATTTTACATTTGAATGCCAAAAAATATTTTGTATTTGCTTCTGGAGGCAGCAGAAAGCCCTGGAATTTTTTGAATATGGGGATGATGTGGTCAGACCTGTGTTTTAGGAAAATCACTTTAGAGGCTGAATGGAAAAGGGATTAGAGTGGGGAGAGACTTGAGGAAGGCAGACCCACCAGTAGGCTATTACAATAATTAAGGCATAGTGTGATAAAGGCTTACACTGGAGTTGTGGTAGTGTCAGAGCAGAGAAGGAGGTGTATTCAAGAGATATTACAAAGGTATATATAGAATAAATACAGGGAAGTTAAATACCAGGTAGTTAGTGAAAGAAGGCATTTCCTGTTGGGGGTGGGTGGAAATGGAAAGGCTTTGTATAGGTGGTGATGCTTCAGCTAAGTCTTAAAGTGAAGGATTGTATAAGGTGAAAGTAATTGGGGAATACATTCCCATGAGTGGGGGATAGCTAGTGCAAAGTTACTATGATATAAAATGGGAGTATTGTGTCTGAGGAGAGAGGTCAGTTTGATTGAACTGCAGAGTGAGGGAAGAGGAATAATGAATAATTAGATTTGGGACCAGTTTGTGAAGGGCTTTAAAAGTCAAACAGAGGAATCTATATTTTATCCTAGAGACATTAGGGAGCCTCTGAAGTTTATTGTGTAGGACAGTGATAAGGTCAGGCCTACACTTTAGGAAAATCACTTTGGTGGTTGTGTGGGTGGTGCATTGGAGTCAGGAGACATTTGAGGTAGGGAGACCATTTAGGTCATTGCAATAGTTAAGGTGAGGGCTTGAACTAAGATGTCAGTTATGTGAGCAGTGAGAAGAGGAATGATTCAAGAAATATTATAGCAATATGGCAAGATTTAGCAACTGATTAGATTTTTGGAGAAAGGGAGATGAAGGAATCAAATAAATTCTGAGGTTATGAAACTGGGAGATTAGCAGAAGAGTGATCCTGTCAACATAAGTAGGGAAAGTTCAGTAGTGGGGTGAGTTTTGAAATAAAAATGAGTTCTATTTTAATATAGTGAATTTTGGATGTCTGTGGGACATCCATTTTGAAATGTCCAATAGGCAATGGATGATGTGGGCCCAGAGCTCAGCAAGTAGTGAGTTCAAATGTATTAGAAAACTGGAAAACCACTTATTTACTGACCCAGATGCCTCTACAGAAATTCCTGCCATCTCCAACTGTTGCCTGTACTCCTAGATTCCCTGTATTTATAGTAACCAGTCAGGAAAACTGATACCATGGCCACTTAGACTCTAAATTCAGACATTATAGGTCTTTAGAAGGCATAGATCAATGTGTTCTTGTCTATGGTATGGTGGGCAGATTCTCTTAATACTGACAATTCTGGGTGAAAGTCTGTTGAGTGTACAATCCTTTATTTTTTGGTTTCCTTGTACATTTCCCTCTATCTGCCTCAGATCTCATCTTTCCACAATCCATTTCCTCTTCTGCCCTGATTCCACTGTACCTTCTGGAACTACCCCACCCATTGAATCCCTGCTCTGCTCTTCATGAATTCCCTTTCTTCCTGGAAACATCTTTGTACTCTTTCCATCTTCTTGCAGTAGAAGACATTTGGATCTCTCTGAAAGACATCACATCCATGGCCACCCACTTCAGGACTCTCATTATTCCTGATACATAGGGTCTGGAGAAGGAAGAGTCATATTCCTTGTTCCTCCTCTCCTTCCACACTGACTACTTCACTGCCCCTTATAAATATGTCCATTTTTTTCTATTCTTAAAAAAAAACCTTTCACTCAATGATGCCATTCCCTCAAACTACCATCTTTTCTCTACATCTTCTTCCTTTTACATTCAGACTCTTAGAAACAGTTATCTATTACATTCATATACCACAACTTGGGATACTATTGTGCTCTAAGAAATAATGAGCAGGCAGGCTTCAAAAAAACCTAGAAAGACTTACGTGAACTGATGCAGAGTGAAATGAACAGAACCAGGAGAACATAATACACAGTAACAGCCACATTGTGGGATAACTGACTTTGATAGACTTGGTTCTTCACAGCAATGTAAGAATGTAAGACAGTTCCAAAAGACTCATGATAGAAACTGCTATCCCCACTGAGAGAAAGAAATATGGAGTCTGAATGCAGATGGAAGCATACTATTTGCTCTTCTTTTCTTTTCTTGTTTTGTTTTATTGCTTCATTCTTGTGGTCCCTCCCATTAGTTCTAATTATTCTTTACATTATAACTAATGGGAAAATATGCTTAACATGAATGTATATGTAGAGTCTACATCAGATTGTATGCCATCTTGGGGTGAGGGAAAGAAGTGGGATGGGGAGAAAATTTAAAACCTTATATAAGTGAATGTTGAAAACTAAACATAAATAATCAAGAAACAGTTATCTACACTCATGGTTTCCTTTTCCTCACATACTACTCAGTTCTCAACCCTTTGCTGTCTGGCTTCTAACCTTACCATTCAATTACTCAGCAAGTATTTATTAATGCTTATCTACTATGTCACAGATATTGTACTGGGGATCCAGACAAAAACTTAAATAATCTCTGCCCTCAGGGACCTTACTCTTACTCTATCACTGAAAATAAGGGAAACAAAAATTTCCATGTATTCATAGACCAACATTTCACACCATATACCAAGACAAAATGAATACATGATGTAGACATAAAGGGTGACATGAGTAAATTAGGGGAGCAAGGAAAAATTTACCTGTCAGATCCATGAGTATGGGAAAAAATTATGACCACCAAATGAGAGACAGAGATGATAATGGGAAGTAAAATGGATAACTTTGATTATATGAAATTAAAAAAAGATTTTGCCAAAAATAAATGCAGCCAAAATTAGAAGAAAGCAGGAAACTGGGAAAAATATTACAGCAAGTTTCTCTGATAAAGGTCTCATTTCTCAAATGTATAAGGAACTGAGTCAGATTTAGAAAACTAACAGCCATGCCTCAATTGATAAATGGTCAAAGGATATGAACAGGCAGTTTGCAGAAGAAATCAAAGCAATCAACAGTCACAAAAAATGCTCCGAATTCCTGTTGATTAGAGAATTGCAAATTAAAACAACATTTCACACCTATCATATTGGCTAACATGACAGAAAAGAAAAAGGACAAACACTGGAGGGGGATGTGGAAAAATAGGTACACTAATAAACTCTTGATAGAGTTGCGAATGCCAGCCATTCTGGAGAACAAATTAGAACTATGCCCAAAGGGCTAGAAAACTACATACCCTTTTGATCTAGTAATACCACTACCAGCTCTGTATCCCAAAGAGATCAAAGAAAAGGGAAAAGGATCTATTTGTATAAAATATTTATAGCATTTTTTTTTATGGTGGCAAAGAACTGGAAATTGAGATGCCCATTAATTGGGCAATTGTGGTACATGATTGTGAAAGAATACTATTGTGTTGTAAGAAATGACAGGCAGGATGCTTTCGGAAAAACCTGGAAAGACTTACATGAACTGATGCAAAATGAAATGAGCAGAATAAGAACATTGTACACAGGAGTATTTTGACGATGACAATCTGTGAAAGACTTAGCTACTCTGATCATCAATATAATGATCCAAGACAATTTCAAAGGACTCATGATGGAAAATTCTATGCACCTCTAGAGTGACAACTGATGTATAGATTGAAGTATGCTTTTTTCATTTTTTCTTGCTTTTTTGTGATATGGCTAATGTTGAAATCTGTTTTGCATGATCTTACCTGTATAATTAAGCTATTGCTTGTCTTCTCAATGGACAGAGGAGGGGCTGGATGGAGGTAGAGAATTTGAACTCAAAAAGTAAAAAAAAAGTTAAAAAATAAAACCCACAAAAAAAGATTTCACCTGCTCCTTTGTCAGTGAATGTTAATATTGTTGATTTTTTTTGTGTCTTGCATTTCCTAGCAGGGGCCAGGCATAGACTATATTTTAACATAATGACATTTTCTATCAAGTCACAGAGCCTTAATATGAAAAATCATTATCCTTTCCAATAAAAGTATGACTAAGTTTCTTATTCATGACTATATTGATTATTTTTCTTGGTGGAGATGTTCATCTTTGTTCTCTTTATTTATATACCTAGTCACAGAATTACAGGACTTAAGAGCTAGATGGGAACTTAGAGACCAATTAGTCCACCTTCAAAACCTCCCCCCCAACCCCGCCTTCTGCCCCATTTTGTAAATGAGGAAACTAGGGCCCCGAGAAGTTGTCACATGGGTAATTAGTGGCAGAATTAGCAGAAACAGCACTGGTTTTCTTGGAAAAGTCCAGGGGTATTTCCACTACCCCACAGCAGAGTGGAGTCTCTCCACAGAGAAAGAGAAGCAAAAAAGAGACATGAGGAGAAAAAGACAGACACAGAAAAATAACGGAGATCATTGTCCATATTTGAACATAGTCTTACTTATGGTGATCTCTACGTATAACTGAAAATATTGATGGGATTATAGATTGTAGAGGTAGAATAAACATAAAGTACAACCTCTTTCCCTGATTTAGCAAATGATGACATTTGAGATCTGGAAAGGAAAAGTGATTTGTGTCAAGTCAGATGGGGAGTAAGTAGCAAAGACCTGACCCAGATTTTTTGTCAATCCACCATATTGATATGGAACCCGTTTCCCTCTGTAGGAAATACACATTCCTTTTTTAAAAAATGGTGTTTGTTGTTGTAGAGCCTATGACCATTTGGAATTTTGTGAGTTAGTCTCCCTTAGACTAATGCTGCACATCTGACTGCTGCTGCTTTTTGCCAGCAGTTCACAACTTGTGTGCTCTGGAGCAGCCTTAACGCATTTCTTTTGTCCTCTTTGCTCACTGCTGCTCTGCTTTTGCTGGGTTAGTATCGTGCTTCCATCCCTTCTCCAAAAGTGTCCAACTCAAAAAATACCATTGATTGATTGATGCTGGCAGACTGACTGGACATCCTTCCTACTTTACTGTTGGTTATCCTGCCTTGTAATTTAGTGTTCAGTTTGGCTCATGAGCGAGTTTGATAAAGGGGTTGGGGCAGCATTGAGCTGTCTGTTGCTGCCTGCCACAGATCAACTTGCAGACATGGGTGGAGCCAAACGTCCAGAGAAGACAATCTCCACATCTTCAACTATCTAGCCCTGAAAGGTATTTAACAATAAAAGCAAACAAATGAATAACAATAACAAAAATCTCCCAGATATGGTGAAATAGGGCAAAAATTCCTTAGATTTATGAAATAATAAAAAAGCCCCTTTCACATTAAATGAAAAGCACATTCTTTTAGTCCTTCATTGTTTTCTCTTACATTGAGTGTGTACATTTCTCTTTCCTTCCCCTAAGAAATATTCTAAAGTCCTCTGTGAGTCAGGTGATGCTGATTCACCCTGGGTCAGCATCTCACTCAGAGGGTGGTGACTAACTGGGTGGATTTTGTTCTTGGCATTGCAGAAAGCTTTCACAGAGGGACAAAAGCACACATTCAGTTCTCTGTTACAGCCACCACAACCCAGTATAAATTAATGATTGACTGATAATATGCCATGGACATAGTAGACTTCCTAGAGGCATAGAGAGCCCAGGTTAAGCTGGCTGCCTCTCAGATCTGCAACAAATAATAACAAATATTTTATTTGTTAAAAATTTATTTGTGAAAAATTTGTTAAAAGTGTTTACATTTTTATAGTATTTCACAGTCTACAAAGCATTTTCCTGACAAGTCAGTGAAGTTGGGAGTACAAATATTACTATTCCTATTTTGCAGATGAGGAAACTAAGGCTCAGAAAAGTTAAATGACTTGCCCAGGGTCACACAGCTAAGAAGTGATATGGTCAAGCTCAGAGCTGAATCCAGGTCTTTTGGCTCCCTATCCAGTGATCCTTTGCCATTTCTGTAGAATGTATAGAAAAGAATAGGAGGATATAGTTGGAGTGTTTTTCTAGCAATCTTCCATGACCTGTTGATACACAGGACATTGGGAAACAATAGAAACTTCTATCTTTAGGTAAGAACACTGATGGCAATGGGTAATCCTGAAGCTAGAACATTCTGGTTTTGCTGAACCTCATTTAATCGTCCAGGCTGGGAGACATGTAATATAGACACTTGACCTTCTCTTCTATTTCATTTTGTTGTTATTGTTCAGTAGTTTCAGTCATATCTGACTCTTCATGACCACATTTGGCATTTTCTTGGCAAAAATACAGGAGTGGTTTGCTATTTCCTTTTCTGACTCATTTTATAGATGGGGAAACTGAGGCAAACAGGGTTAAATGACTTGCCTAGGGTCACACAGCTAGTAAGTGTCTGAGGACAGATTTGAACTCAGAAAGATGAGTCTTCCTAACTCCAGGCCCAGCACTCTATCCACTTTGCCACCTAGCTACTTTATATAATGCATTAAAATCTCTGTTTTGGTTGTCCAAATTTATATTAAGGCAATAAAAACTGTTTATTTTTGTTTGTATTTTCCAAGCTGCTTTAAAATTTTTTTCTCTCAGTTTAAGGTTAGCTTGGCAAGAGGCTTTTATGAGGATCATCAAATGAACAACCCAAATAGGCCAGACATTCATTGCCATTTCATTCTGCTCTGTCTGGCTTAGCTTCGGATGACTCATTTGGTTTCCAGCTGGATACTGCATCTGTTAAATAGTAGTTGCCCTGTGTTTTTTGAAGACAAAAATCTTTTGATTCCTCCCATTTCTGACCCCAGAAAGAAAAATACAAAACCAAAAACACTTTGAGTTTTGAACTTGATATGTTTTTGAGGTGACCAGGAACTATGAATCGAAAGCTGCAAGGTTTTCTGTTAGCGATCTTCATTGGATTTCTACAAGTAGTAATACCAAACAAAGGTCATTAGTTGAGGTTGTGTTTTACCTGAATGTAGAGGAATTGAAAGCATATTTCACAATTACTCTCTACTCCATTTTGAGCAGTTGGCAATATAACAAAGGGATTCCCTGAAGCTTGTGTAGAGATTGACAACCAAAATAATTCCTGTTAAGTATCAGAGCTGAAAGAAGCTAGAAATAGGGAGAGCATATAGGAGGTTGTTGCAGCAATATAGGAATGAGGTTGTGAAGGCCTGAACTTGAATGGTAGCAAAGAGAATGGAGACAAATGCTCAGATTTAAGATTGGGAAGAGAAGGATCAAGAGGACTTATTAACTGACTGGATATGGAGATAAGAGAGAGGAGGCTAAGATGGATCCACCTTTTGAACATTGGGATGCTGGGGGTATTGGAAAGTTGGGAGCTAAGCTAGAGCTTCTTGGAAGCTTTAAAAGTTTCAACTAGTAGAAATGATTTAGGCCCATCAGAAATGTTCTCTGTTGTGACTAGTACTCTGTCACTGAGTCAGTGGAAGAAACAACATGACAGTGGATAGAGAGCTAGCTGTGGAGCCAGGAAGACTTGGGTTCAAATCTTGCCTCTGATACATACTGGCTGTCTGGTTCTGTGCAAGTCACTTAATCTCTCAGTGCTTAGGCAACTTTGTAAAACCACAAGTGGCAGAGAAGGTGCTGCTTTTATTGGTGGAGGTAGTTACATCATGTAGGAGTTCCCTATATTATTGAAATCACAGGTCTGGTCCCTATCCTTCCAGAGACATTTATTTATATATGTTTATATAAATACCCATATGTTTATATAGATAGATTATGTATGTTTATATAGGTTTATATATGTCTACATATGTTTATTTAGATTATATAGATAGATCTATATAGATAGATTATATATTTATATAGATATATGCTTATATAGATACACATGTATGTGTATATAATATATATGTACATATATATGTATTGCATAGATAAACACACACACACACACATATATATATATATGCATTTTGTGGCATTATTGTAGAGTGGCAGACAGTAACACCAAGATTGAAAGCCTTTGAGTGACCAAAATCTCACATCATATACCAAAATAAAGTCAAAATGTTTCATGATTTAGATATAAAAGCTGATACTATAAGCAAACTAGGAGATCAAGGAATAGCATATCTGTTGGATTTATGGAAAACAGAAGAATTTATGACTAAACAGGAGATAGAGAACATTATGAAATGCAAAATGGATAATTTTGATTACATTAAATTGAAAAGTTTTTGCACAAACTAAGCCCATGCAACCAAGATTAGGAGGGAAGCAGAAAACTAGGAAAGAATTTTTACAACCAGTGTCTCTGATAAGGGCCTCATTTCTAAAATATAAAGAGAACTATGTCAAATTTATAGGAATACAAGTCATTCCCCAATGATAAATTCCTCAATTTGATAAATGGTCAAAGGATATGAACAGGTAGTTTTCAGATGAAGAAATTGAAGGCATCTATAGTCATGTGAAAAAATGCTCTAAATCACTATTGATTAGAGAAATGCAAATCAAAACAACTCAGAGGTACCACATCACACCTATCAGATTGACCAACATGACAAAACAAGTAAATGATAAATGTTGGAGATGTGGGAAAATTGGAATGCTAATGCATTGTTGGTGGAGTTGTGAAATGATCCAACCATTTTGGTGAGCAACTTGGGACTGTGCCCAAAGGGCTATAAAAATGTGCATACTCTTTGACCCAGTAATAATACTTCTAGGGCTGTATCCCAAAGAGATGGGAAAAGGACCCACATGTACAAAAATATTTATAGCAGCTCTTTCTGTGGTGGTAAAGAATTGGAAATTGAGGGGATGCCCTTCAATTGGAGAATGACTGAACAAGTTGTGGTATATGAATGCAATGGAATACTATTGTGCTACAAGAAATGATGAGCAGGCAGACTTCAGAAAAACCTGGAAAGACTTGTATGGACTGATGCTGAATGAAGTGAGCAGAACCAGGAGAACGTTGTACAGAGTAATAGTCATGTTGTGTGATGACTAACTTTGACAGCCTTAGCTCTTCTCATCAATGCAAGGATCTAAGACATCTCCAAAAGTCTCATGAAGGGAAATGCTATCCACATCCAAAGAAAGAACTATGGAGTTTGAATGCAGATTGAAGCACACTATTTGCCCTTTCATTCCCTTCTGTTTTGTTTTGCTTCCTCTTTCTTGTGGTTCCTCCTATTGGTTCTAATTCTTAAAACATGACTAATGTGTGGGGCAGCTAGGTGGCTCAGTGGATAGAGCACCGGCCCTGAAGTCAGGAGGCCCTGAGTTCAAATCCAGCCTCAGACCAAACACTTGACACTTACTAGCTGTGTGACCCTGGGCAAGTCACTTGACCCCAATTGCCTAAAAAAAACCAAAAAAACCCCATAACTAATGTGAAAATTAAAAAAAAAAGTGTTTGAGTACAGAATCTGTGATGAATTATATGTCTGACATCTGTGGACATTTCTAGCTAAGTTCATAGAGGCTCATTTCCAGGTTTACTGCTGGATAATGATCAATTCAACCAAATCAATTCTCAAAGAATTTATATCTGATCATAGAAGCATTGTATTCTATGTCAATGAAGAGGGCACCCACACTTGTGGAATCATAGATCTCTGGAGTGAAATTACCCAAATATATTCATATATGTGAATATGTGTGTGTATATGATCATAGATTTAGAGCCCCAAAGGGACCTCACAATCCATCTAGTCTAATCCCCTCATTTTTTAAATGAAGAAAGTGAATCTGGGGCAGCTAGGTGGGTGCAGTGGATAGAGCACCAGTGCTGAAGTCAGGAGGACCTGAGTTCAAATCTGACCTCAGACTAAACACTTGACACTTACTAGCTGTGTGACTCTAAGCAAGTCACTTAACCCCAATTGCCTAAAAAAGAAAAAAAAAAGAAAGTAAAGCCCAAGGAGGTTAAATAACTTACCCAATGTCACATAGGGAATATCAAAGAAGATATATGAACTGATCTTTTTTTAACCCTTCCCATCATACCACAATACCTCCATGCATGAATCTCCCAAACATACAGAAATATGTAAAAGGTGGTATCTCAAACCATATAATGGAACTCCTTCCATCAAAGCAGATTACAGAAGTCTATGACTTAGCATAAAAATACTAGCGTTATCTGAGACATAGAAAAATTGAATGATTTGCACAGGGTCATACAGCTAATAAGTTTCAGAGAAAGGAGGTGAACCAAGGTCAGTACTTGATCTATTTTAACTGTAACACACACACACATATACACACTGAGAATTTTATGATATTCTATAGCAAGTGGCAATTGATTTAATACAGTATGTCTAGTATCAGCTTCTTAACCCCAGGTGAATAATTTGAATTTCAGGTGCAAATACTCTTGTAGGTAGCCACCTAGAAGTATAGGTCCTCTCAGTGGGCATTTAGGGGCTTCCCTAAAGATGAGTGTTGTTAGTATTTGATCTAGTAGTATCAAATAATCCCTTGATAGTCTGATTGATACAAAATTAAATCTGGAAATTAATTTAGGGAGTTATCTTTATTTTTATTATATTGGTGCAGCCCAACCATAAACAATGTATATCTCTCCAATAAGTTCCCTTTCTTTTATTTCTACAAAGAATGTTTTGTAGTTGTAGTGACATAAGTTCTGAACATGTCTTGGAAGTTTGTATGGATGTATGATTTCAATAGTGCAGGAAACTCCTGCTGAAGAGACTACCTTCTTCCTGGTCATATTGGCACTTGCTCTGCAATATAAAGTCTTAGAGAGTTGTGTGGGGTACCAAATAGTTAAGTGACTTGCCCAGGGTCAGAATCCTTAGTCTCAGAATCTTCACTTGAACCCAGGTCTTCCTGACTCTGAGACCGACTATCCACTGGGCTACATTATTTCTTCTTTCACATGTTTTATGCATTTTGTGGTTATTTTAATTGGAATTTGTTTTTAGCTGCTTTTTTTGTTTGTGATGTACAAATACATACAAATACACATGTATACAGAAAGGCTGATGATTTATGGGAGCTTATTTTAAAATTTGCTTCTTCACTGAAGTTATTGAATAGTTCAATAATTTTTAAATTGAATGTATGGAATCATTTAAATAAACCATCATATTCTCTGCAAATAGAGTTTAGTTTCCACTTTGTCTATGCTTAGTCCCTCAATTTTTCTTGTCATTACCTTAGGCAATGGTTTTTAGAATTCTATCAAATAGTAGTGGTTATAGCAAGAATACCTGTTTTATGTATTATCTTTCTATAAAGATTTTTAGTGTTTTTGTTCCATTAAAAATAATACTGTCTTGATTTTAGATGAATGCATTTTTTCAGTTTGAGGAAAGGTCCATTTATTCATATGCTTTTAGTATTTTTTAAAAATCACAAATTCATCTTGTCTTCTGTCAAATATTTTTCCTCATCTAAGAATAAAGTCACTTGATTTTGTTTTTGTTATTCATATAATCTATTATGTTTATAGTTTTTTTAAATGTTGATTCATCCTTAAACTGTTGGTATAAATAAATAAATAAATAAATAAATAGAGCACCAGCCCTGAAGTCAGGAGGACCTGAGTTCAAATCTGGCCTCAGATGAAATACTTGACACTTATTAGCGGTGTTGACCCTAGGCAAGTCACTTAACCCCAATTGCCTAAAAAAGAAAAAAAAAGAAAGTGAAGCCCAAGTTGTACTCAATTTTTATTATATTCCTGTAGTCTCTTTGCTAATATTTTATTTAACTTTTTTTGCATCAATATTTATTAGCATTCCCAGTTTTCCAGTTAAGAAAAAAAGAATTGTAGACTATTAGAGCTGATCATCTTGTACAACCACTTTACTTAAAACATTAAATGATTTTCCCAAGGCTACACAGATATTTAACCACAAAGGCAGGGATAGAAATTAGGTCCACTGACTCACACAGAATCTCAGAGAATCCACTTAGTCCAACCTACATCTGAAAAAGAATTGCTTTACAACCTACCTGAGAAGTCATCATCTCTTCTTCTCTTGAAGACTGCCAGTGAGGGGGAACCTATCACTTCTCAAGGGATCCCATTTCAATTCTTGAGTGTTCTAATTTTGAGGATTGTTTTTCTTATATCAAGCCTAAATTTGCTTCTTTACATCTTTCACCCAGATTGGTGTTCTTTATGCTAGATGATATTCATTAGTCAAGGCTTCATTCTATGTTTTCTGAGTTATAACCTTTAAAATATCCAGAAAAATCCATTTAAATCTGAGAGTTCTCCTCTCCCTTCATTTTTACCTAAACACTAATTGGGCTTCCTTTAGGGGAAAAATATATTTATACATTGTTGTTATTCTTCCAAATGGGGACATAACTGGGGAAGTGAGGTACAGTGGAAAGAGGAATAGATTTGGAATTAGGTGAGTGGAATTAAAATCCCACCTATGCCACATACTTTCTGTGTAAACATGTAATTTAATCTTTCTGAGTCTCAGTTTCCTAATCTATAAAAATGAAGGGATTATATTAATTGATCTTTAATGTGTTTTACAGCTCCAAATACTAGAGGTATGTGTTTTTCATTATGTTTTTCCTTCATCCACTTATCAGTTCATTCAACCTTTTCCCTCCCCTTCTCCCAACAAGCACATTCATATTATAGCTTATCTTCAGTAATATTCAATGCAAACCAGTAAACCCACATGAAGATCGAATACATGCCTTTCTCATTGTTTCTTTTCTGGTTGACCTGCAAAATAAAATTGTTCATACTTTAAGAGGGAGGGAGATTTTATTTTCACAAACTTAAATATTAGAAAAGACCTTGTTAATTATGAAAAATACTGTGGGAATGCCTTCGGGCATAAGAATTATTTTGAAAGCCCATAGATAACTCGTACTGGAGTGAACTCCTTTGAATGTAAAGAATGAGATAGTCTTCAGTGACAGATAGAATCTTATTAAACATCAGAGAACTATATTGGAATGCAATATACTTTTGAATGCAATGAATGTGGAAGAGTCTTCAGTGAGAAGCAGACCTTTATCACCTATCAGATAATTCACATTGGAGTGAAACTCTTTGAAGGTGATGAATGTGGGAAAGCCTTTATTTAGAAAGAACATTTTATGTCCATCAGAGAATTCATATCAGAAAATCTTTGAATGCAAGAACATGAGAAAAGCCATCAATGAGAAGCAAACTCTTATTATCCACCAGAGAATTTATATTTGAGGGAAACCATTTCAGTGTAATGAATGTGGGAAAACCTTCACTGGGAGGTAAACCTTTATAAGATGTCAGAGATCCCATAATGGAGTAAAACCATTTGAATGAAATGATTGTGGGAAAGGCTTTAGTCAGAAGGGACACCTTATTATCAAAGATTATCATCCTCCATCTATGTGGCCTTCTCACCATAGAAGACATCTCTACCCTTGTTCTCTTTCCTCTAATTGGTGAGTTCCTTTCAGAACCTCTATTTTAAGAAAATGTCCAGCACAACTATGTTCTTTCCTTCACTCCTGTGCCAGTTGTTCTCTGAGTGGGAACCTTTTGTCCTCTCTGAACCAACATTTTCAGTATTATATGTTTGATATGCCTTATGTATCTTGTCATGCCCCATTCAGGGCAGGGACTGTCTTTCTTTTTGTTTGTATTTTTATATTCCTAGTGCTTACACAATGCCTAGAACATAACACATACTTAATAAATGCTTATTGACTTGGGAATTTTAGTTTATTTTGTAATACCTGCTATCATATGTATATGCATACATATGTGTGTATATATATATATATATTTGTACATATACGTACACACATAATTGAAGGAAAGAAAAAAAATTATTGTTTTCTATGAGTTAAGTTCAATGAAAATAATTAGAGCACTCAAAACCTTTAAATTGGAGTCCCACTCATTCCATTCTTAAAGGCAATGCCAATAGTGCCTTAGGGGTGACAAGTCCTACCTAGCTGTAAGGTGATAGAGTATGAGCCCAGTGGCAGACTGTATCTATCTATCATCTGAGGACCAGCCTAGCTAATCTCAAAGAGTCTTCTGCAAGATGGACAAGAGTTGATGACATTTTTAGCTATAGCATCTCATAGGGAGTGTCTATTTAGATGATGAGGGTTGGTGATCTAAATCAGACCTCACAGAGAACTTTGTTTCATAATGTTCTAATATGTTTTTATGCTATATTTTATGTTATACCTATCTCTGTTGATGTCTTTTCCCCATTCTACTCTGTAAATTCCTTGAGGTCTGGGTCTGTATCTTGTCTGATTTTTATATATCCCTCAGTAACTAGCACAGCCCTGTGCAGACATAGATGCTTAATACATACTTGATGATTAACCAGTAGAAGAATTCAATCCACTTCAACCCACATTTAATAAATACCTACTCAGGGGCAAGGCACATTGAGAGAACATAAGCATTTACTCAGTTATATGCCTATTTTTCCATCTGTACAAGATCTTTGTAATATTCTAGGCCCAAAGGTAGCTTATACATGCATGCATCAAAGACAATGGTATTAGTATGGAACAGAGGTTTTCATAACTGATAGTCTACAATGAACTACATCTTTACTATCTCACATTTGGATGAAAGATGTAGAAAATATAAAATCCCACTGTGTTATTGTATGCTGATTATGGGGAGAAAATCTGATTCATAAAACAAAACTCTACCTTAAATACATTTGTAATAAAATGTTTCCCATTTATATATGCATCAAAATAATGAAATATTCCTTTAAAGACATAACAACAGAAATGATGCTGTTCAATGATCCTAAACATTAGGTGAGGCAGAAAGTATGGGGATGTACTCTTCTTCAAAGTTTTTGCCATTGTGATGTGGGTGGGTGGATGGAGAGTCTATAATTCAGAATGCAAGTAGAATTCCTTGTGGAAGGTGAGGTCTCCCTCCCAGTGTTCCTGTTTAAAGATTACATTGTACTGGTGGCATTGAGCTCTGAACATCTTAGACAAGATCAATAACCACTCAAAAGCGTTTGACCTGACTATCCATACAGGAAAGACTAAGGTGATGAAGAATGTTTATTGTTGAGATCAGAGGTATCATACCCTAGTCCCAAAGGTAGCTTGCAGCACTCTTGTTGTTGTTCTTCAGTCATTTTTAGTCCTGTCCAACTCTTTGCGACCACTTTTTGGAGTTTTCTTGCCAAAGATATTAGAGTGGTTTGATATTTCCTTCTTCAGCTCATTTTATAGATGAGGAAACTGAGGCAAACAGGGTTAAGTGATTCCCTAGGGTCAAACAGGTAGCAAGTATCTGAGGCTGGATTTGAGCTCAGGTCCTCCTGATTCTTGGCCTGGGACTCTATCCACTGTACTACCTAGCTGCCTGTAATACTCCCAAGGGAGGCCCAAACCAGATTAAAATGTAGTTGGGAAATATTTAACTAAATAAAAAATTCAATAAAATATAGATAATAATACATTTTAAAATAAAGTTGATATTCATCCCACAGGGATACTTATGTATGATTAGTCCTTGTTTCTATTTGAGTTTGGCACCAATCATGGAGAATGTCTAGCTAGATGATGTGGGTTGGTGATCTAAATTAGACCTCACAGAGTATTTTGTTTCATAATGCTCTAATACTTTTGTTATGCCATATTTTATATTATAACCATCTCTGTTGATGTATTTTCCCATTTCTAGTCTGTAAGTTCCTTGAGGAATATAATAACATGTAGCCATATGGACCATGTATGATATTTGTCTATCACTGTGAATAGCTGGGACAGATAGTGCAAATGGATGTGGTGGGCTCATATTTAAATTTAGGCTGATTTGTCCAGAAAACTTTCAAACTCTCTTAAAAACACCAAACTTTTTTCAGAAACAGAGGCTCATATTTTTTAATACCAATATTGTATCAGTGTTGTATGGCTGTGAGATATAGAACATAACTGGTTCTAAAGAATTGAAAATGCATATCATACAGACAGCAATGGGAATTGCATGGTGGATACAAGCAAATTATATAATAAAATTGATGAGAATCTTTAAAGAGGAACAGGAGTAAAAGATATCAAGGAAGAGCATGATAGAATGATAGAAAGGAAGATGGAATGATCATTTAGCAAATGCAAGGGATGAGAGGCGGTCAGCTCATACTCCACTGGCATCCTCATCATGCCAAAGGAATCTGAGGAAGCCTGCAACATGCTGGTCAGACCCACTGTGATAGATGTATGGGAAAACATGGGCAAGAGTTACACAGAATGGGGGAAGGCCTAGATGGGTTGCAATCTGAATCATTGGAGGGAGCTTCTGCATTGGTGAGATCACAAATCTATTTGATTTATTTAGTCTGTGCAAGGTGAAAAAAATTGTGAACTAGATCCTGCTCTCCTAGAGTTTACATCTAATTGAAACAACATTAGCATGGCCAACAGTAGGTCATTTGAGCAGGGAGAGAATACTAGCAACTGGGGGAGGGGTTGATCAGGGGAAAGCTCCTAGAAGATATGACATCTGAATTGAGTCTTGAAGAAAGACAAGGACCCTGAGAAGCCAAGAGATTAGAATAGATCCCAATATGTCATGGAAGGTGGCCTGTGCGAATTCTTGAAGGCAGGAAATACACACTGATGAAATTATGTACACCCACACACACCCCCTCACACACACCCACATGCAGACACATATACACATGCAAACTATATTTATTTCTGTCCTTTCTTACAAAACACCAAGGATGTTCATAGGTTACCAAAGTATTTCCAACACATTACTTGTAAAACAGTGGACTGAATGAATATTAAAGAGTCAACTGCCTCTTAAATAGAATCCAAACTTCACTTAATATTATCATAGTTTTATGCTACCCCACCTCTCCAAACTCATCTTTAATTTTCCCTGTGACATCAATAATCCAAATTAAAATTCCAACGCTGTTACTCCTAGTTTTACCTTGGGCAGACCTCTTTACCTAAGTGTCAGGTTCTGCAAATACAAAGTTAATGAGTTACAGTAGATGGCCGCTAAGGTTTCTTCTAGCTTTGAATATATGATACTACTCAATTTTGTTTTTGTTCAGTTGTTTCAGTTGTGTCTGACTCTTTGTGACCCCATTTGGGGTTTTTCTTAGCAAAGATACCAGAGTGGTTTGTCATTTCCTTCTCAAGCACATTTTACAGGTGAGGAAACTGAGGCAACAGGGTTAAGTGACTTCACTAGGGTCACTAGTTAAGTGGTCAAAGTGTTTGAGGTCAGATTAGAAGTCAGAAAGATGAGGCTTCTGACTTCAAGCCTGGCACTCTATCCACTGTGCCACCTAGCTGCCGATTCTACTCAATACTACTGCCTTATTAGACAACTTATTGGCTTCCACTCATATTCTAAGTTTTCCGACTTTCATACCTTTGCCCAGATTATACCTCAAATCACCTTCTCTCATGTCTTCATGTACTAAAATCCTATCCATCTCTCAAGATACATTTCAGAAGCCATTTCTTCCATGAAGCATTCTCTGATTCCCCAGTGCATAAATTATTTTTTCTTCTTCAACCTTGAACAACAATTTCTTTGTTCTCTCTGCACTTATCTATTTTCTATTTTTTGTTTTTAGCATATATCACCTCCATGATGTCATGGTCTTCTTTGAGAATGAAGGACAAACAACATATGTCATTATCCACCCACTATATTGTGAGCTTCACAAAGCCTTCATATTCATTGCATTTGGATTTGAGCTTGAAAGGATTCTGGAAACTGGGGCATTCTGAATAGCCACAAAAAAGAAAGTAGCTCTGATGGGTGAAATTAGCTATTAATATATGCTACTGAGAGAATGATGAGTGTGGCAATCCTGGGAACATATTTGGAATGTCAGTCCTGCTTCATTAGAAAAAATGGCTTTGTAAGTGTTTTAACTAATTAGGATTGAGATCCCTCTGAATACATGAAATGACATGTACATTTCACCACAGATCTTGGTTACATGTATTGTGAAGGAAGGATATGGAATTTTCACTGGTATACTCACGTTGGCTTTCAGAATATTTTATAACTTTACTAATTACAGACATCTGCACAGTCCTCAGCCTCTGGCAATTAAACTCAAATTGCAGCAATTTGACAAAACCTTGATGCTAAGAATGTTTACCTCTCCATTTCCTCCTTGACTAGAATATATAATAGATTTCATTGATGTGGTAGAGAGACAAAGAAATGCTGTGCATATTTGTGAGGGTTTCTCTGTAGATATCATTTTTTTTAATAATTTTTCTTCCTTGCCATTCCCAGGTTTTTTTTTAAACCCAAACATCATCCCTTCACATTCACCTTATAATTCTTGTCTCTCTGTTTCTCTGTCAGTCTCTCTTTTTCTCTGTTTCTATCTCTATCTCTCCCTTGATCAGCAAAAGGAATGGAAAAGGAGTAGTTTTCTGAAGATTCTTTTCCCAACTCTCCTTTCCTCAGTCTTGACTTCTGTTTTTTAAGTCATTGGGCCTATGTTCAGCAACACTTTAATGATACAGCAAGGCAGGGGGAGATGTTCTGGATAAGGGAATATTCTAGAAAGTGGAAAGTTCCAAAGCTTCAAAAAATTCAAGTTATTTCCAATGGGCATACTTATAAAATAATCACCCATTTTCTTCCATATTAAAGAAACTGTGCTGGACCTAATTTAACTTTTCTATGATGTAGTGCCAGCATTTTGGGCACTAATTACTGGAATGGACTATAGTTGTGGATGCTTGTGTAGACTGAGTAGGTGCTGAGCTCAGGAGATACTCAGGATCTGGATTTCTTCAAAAAAGGATTGGATGTTAACTGGATCTTTGTTCATCTATCTCTTTCTCAAAAAAGCAAGAGGAGAGATACATGTCTGGATGACCTCCAGGGCACTGTAAAATGGCAGCCTTTCATATAAAATTAATTATTGAATCTAAGGATGAAGCAGCCTTATTCCAAGTGGCTTTTCTCACCTTCCAGAAGATCATCTTCACTTGTTATTAGGTGTGTCCTTTGCCATGCCAGCACCTTGCTCAATATTATTTATTATTTCTATATAACAACCAAAATAGACTCTATAAATCTTCTTATCAGCTTCAACCCACTCTTTGATCTCTGGGGCAGATTTTTTTTTATTATTAGTCATGGAAGAAGAGTATCCTTCACCATTTCAAGAATTTATGCCAGTATATTTATTAGGCTTCCTTACAAGCCTATAAATTTTTCATTGTTATCAGAAGAGACCTTCAGTAAGCAAAATATCAAACCATCATTTCCTACACATTTTCTTTAAAGTTTAACTTGCAAGAGAATTTCAGGCACAAACAACACTAAAAATTACATCTTTAATAATATGATGAGATTGAAAGCCTTGTCTAGCACAGGCATGGTAGATTGACTTTCTCATGATGTATCTTACAACATTTTATACTCTGGTCCATTGGATCAATGAAGAGAGAAAGTGGTAAAATATTATTAACATAAACTGACCTTCTTTCCTCAGGGAAACTAGTCCCACAGGGAAGGTAGTGTAGCTGTCATAGGGTGGCAGCAGGGTGGTCAGTAGTCATGAAGAGTAGAGAAGGCTCTCTCAATGACTGAGACTGCCTAGAGCCAGCATATACAATTAGAGAGAAGCAATCAGTCAATCAACAAGCACAAATTAGGTACCTTCAATGTTCCAGGCTGGGTCCTAAGACCCAGTTTTGCAAAGAAAAGAATGTCTGCCCTTGAGGGCACTGTATTTTATTAAGGGAAACAAAATATACGTATGCAACTAGGTATGTTCATATGCAAAGCAGATACAAGGTAATTTCAGAGGATAGTCAGTAGTAGCTGGTTGGACCAGTTGGTTCAGGGCCATGTAAGAAATAGTATTTAGTTGATTTTTTAAGAAAGCAAAGAATTTTAAGAGGTAGCAATGAAAAAAGTAAGTTCCAGACATGGAAGACAGTTGTACAAAATTATCGCACCTATGCAAAGGCATTGAGATAGGAGATAAAATCTTGTGCATGAGGAACAGTATTTCAGTTTGGTTATATAGTAGAGTGCATGAAGGGGAATAATATGTAAGCTTGGAAATCTAGGTGGAGCCATGTTGTGAATGAATTTAAATGACAAACAGAGGAGTTTTTATTTGAGCATAGTGAAAATAGGAAGCCATAGAAGCTTTTAGAACAGGGAAATGACATAATCAGAACTATGCTCCAGGACAATCAATTTGACAACCTGGTGAGGGATAGATTGGAAATTAAAGAGACAAAATACAGAGCCTTATTACAATTATTACAATAGTCTGAGCAAGAGGTGATAAAGGCCTGAAATGGGGTTTTGATACCAAGATTATAGAGAAAAGTACAGTTGTGAGAGATGTTGGGGAGCTAAAATCAACAAGATTTGGATATGTAAAGGAAAATGAGGGAAAATGAGAAGCAGAGGATGACTCCAGGGTTTTAGGTGATGGAAATGATAATATCCTTAACAAGAATTAGGAAAATTTGGAAAAAAAAGGTAGAATTTTTGTGAAAGTATTTTAAACATGTTTAGAAATCTGTGGGGCATCAAGTTTGAAATGTTCAATAGGCAATTAGTCATGTAGAACTGTAGCTCAGGAGAGAGACTAGGGCTGGATATATAGTTCTAGTTCTTAGCTGTATAGAGATGACAATTGGACCATAAGTGGTTATGAGATCACCAAGAGAAAAAGAGAGGAGAAGAGAGTGAAGAACAGAGCCTTGGGATACATGGATGAGGATTCAGCCAAAGAGACTGAAAAGAATATCAGACAGGTAGGGCAACTAAGAGACAGAGAGAGGGAGCAATGTTACAAAAACCCAGAGGAATGAGTCAATAGGAGATGGAATGAAAAAGAAGTAAAGCTTTTAATATGGCTTCCTATCTTAAACTTAAACTTAAGCTTTGACCATTATCTTCAGATAGCAAACTAATACAAGGAATGAGTCAACAAGCAAACATTTATTGACAGAGACAGAAGGAGTAAGGTAGGGCTGTCAATATAATAATATAACATGACTATGGTGCTCTGGGTTTTCAAGAAGCTTTGTGTGTGTGTGTATGTGTGTGTGTGTATGTGTGTATGTGTGTATGTGTGTGTGCACAGGTATTTGTACTCTATTGTACTATATGTGCAATCTTTAGCAGTGTCACTTCTGTGTTCTCTGGGGGTTATGCCTTTAATAACAATAATAATATTTATTATTATTATAAAAATTGCTAACATTTATATAGCACTTACAATGTGCAAGGTATTACATAAAGTATTTTATAATTATTATCTTATTTGATCCTTACAACAACCCTGAGAAGTAGGTGCTAATGTTTCATGCTCAGGACTGCCCTAGACTGAGTACCCTGATGCTTAGAATAGTAATAAGTTACTGTTTTAGGTTAATCTAGTGTCCCAAATTTGTAGTGCAGCTGGGTGGGATGGTAGAATGCCAAACCTAGAGTCAGGAAGACTATTTGGCCTCAGACACTTGTGTGACTCTGGGAAAATTATTTAACCATATTTGCCTCAGTTTCCTTATCTGTAAAATGAACTGGAGAAGGAAATGGCAAGCCACTCCAGTACCTTTACCAAGAAAACTCCAAATGGGGTCATATAGAAATTGTGTACAACTGAAAAGATTGAACAAGTGTCCCAAATTCAGTATGCTCCATGTTTGAGCTGCTATTCTGAAGCTAGAGTCAGAATCACAGAATCAATGAATTTTAGGTGCCACATATCATGAAAAATAATCCCTTCTCCTACACATATGATAAGTGTAATACAGCTTTTACTTAAAGACCTCAAAGGAGACTTGAGAACCTAGAAAGCCAAGCCTCTCTTGTTTAATAGTAGAACTTTGATAGTAAGTAAGTAGTAGTTGTTTCCCCTGGAAAACCAATCTTATTTTGTTTTTTCTTTTTGGTGAGGCAGTTGGGGTTAAGTGACTTGCCCAGGGTCACAGAGCTACTCAGTGTCATGTGTCTGAGGCTGGATTTGAACTCAGGTCCTCCTGACTCCCAGGCCAGAGCTTATCCACTGTGCCACCTAGCTGCTCCCCAATCTTCTTTTTTTTAAAAAAATATTTTTATTTTCATTAAATATTTCCCAAACACATGTAAAAATTTAACAATTATTTTAAAGAAATTTGAATTCCAAATTCTCTCCTTCCCTCTCACTTTTCCCTTCTATGAGAAGGCAAGCCATTTGATTTTGATTATACATGTGAGGTCTTACAAAACATATTTCAATATTAGCCATGTTTTTTTTTTTCAGCCAAAGACAAGGTTTATTAGAACATCTGCCATATTGGGCAGACTCTTAAGGAGTCTGAACATGAGTAATCAGTAGATTATAAGAATCCCAGCATCTTAATGGAGACAAGATGGACCTTATATACAGAATGACTGTGGGAGGGATCTGGCAGTGGCCAAGTAGTTTGGGGTAATTGGAGAAGGGGTCTAAGGAGATCTGGATGGGAAGGGAAATGGTCAGGGGCCATAGGGAGGTAAGACATTGGAGGGGAGGTTGGGTGTAGCCACAATGAAAGGCCAGTTGATGGGATTATAGCCTCAGGTGAACACCAGAGATTTGGCCATGTGGGAAAGGCCAGGGGTTTTCCTTTCTGGGGCCTAGATCCTATCTTCATCATTCCCCCTCAAACAAATGGGACCCAAATTCTTCTGGAGTAAGGAGCAAAGGTCTCGGCTTCTGAAACTGCTTCCTGCTGACAAGGGGCGTAGAGCTGTCCCTGCCTCGAGGGGGGTCCCAAAGAGGAGGTTGCCTGGAACTGAGCACAAGCTGCATCCAGGGAACAATGTGGGGACATTGGCTGGTACCCACTGTTTGCTACCAACTGAAGGTTAATGACCTGTAGTCTGGAAGATACAAATCTGACAGAAAAGACTGAAGGTCCCAGATATAAAGCAGGAACTAGATTTAGGGCCCAACTTTGAGAGGATAAAACATCTTTAGCTCTGTTTGGATTCAGATAATTCAGTTTTCCAACCATGCAATATCAAATCTACCTCATGGCCAGACTCAGGAATAGCCAGGTGGGTAACATTCCCTTTTAAAGGAACATAATGGGGAAACTGAGCCAGGAGGATCCCATCTTAGACTGAGGCTAAAATTGTCCTCTCAGATTTTCACAATGCTGACTTCACACCAGTGTGTGGGACAAAGACCACTACTCAAAATCAAAACAAAGACTTAGATACCTTAAAAGCAGAAAGGAGTTTATTGCTTTCTCATGGGAAAGGGTACCACCCCTCTTTGCACTAATGGCACAGACCAGGGAGTACAAGTTGGTTACAGAAAGCAAGGTTTATTTATCCCCTAACTCGAGCTCCTCCTCCCTAACTCCCTTATCCTTATCCCATTGGCTGGGCTTCAGGGGGCATGATCTAATCGAGGAAATCTCCCCCAGCAACAAAGAACAAAGGCAGTTACACAAGTTTGCCCAGAGACAAAAAAAGGTGGAAGTCTTACAGTTTAGGTTGGGGGTAGGGCATATGCTATTCTTTCTGCTAAGTACTTAAAAACAGGGTCTGAGCAGGGGGGCTTTGACAAGGTCAGAAGGGAGTGTGTTTCAACAATACAATTAAATTCCTTGAGAAGGCCATCTACAACAGGTGCCTCCAATTTCTCTCCTCTCACTCTCTTCTTAACCTCTTACCATCTGGCTTCTGACCTCATCATTCAACTGGGACAGCTCTCTTCAAATGACCAGTGATCTCCCAATTGCTGCCCCCCCCACCCAAGAACCACTAACAAGAACCACTAACCCTTTGAGGAGGCTTCACCTCTAAGAGATCATCTCCCACACCAGTATCACCTTCTCTTAGTACCTTGTGGCATTTCTCTCAGAGGGTGGATTATTGATTGTTGATGGATTATGACCCATCAGGCAACTCAAAATAAAATCCTACGAGCTTTTACCTCAAACAGCAAGTTTTACTAATCACAGCTTAGGAAAAACTTTTCCAGGGTTTACATCTCAAACTTAAATTTATCCTGGTGTAAAAAGTCAATCATTAGAGATTTCTATACACTTGCAAATTCTCAGCAAACCATACATTATCCAAACAAGATTTTTGACTGGTTTACACATTAAAACAATAACCAAC
Organism: Vombatus ursinus; assembly: GCF_900497805.2. Lineage (NCBI taxonomy): Eukaryota > Metazoa > Chordata > Mammalia > Diprotodontia > Vombatidae > Vombatus > Vombatus ursinus. The sequence goes on along the minus strand of NW_020954590.1, from coordinate 27,315,576 downwards.
AATAGTCAAACTATTTTTGTGGTAACCAAATTATGAAAAGTTGCTTGACATAACTGATACAGAAAGTTAATCAATTTGAAACTTGAAACAAACCCATTACCAATCAGGTGACTTCAGTTTTGTTAAATGCACATCCAAATTACTTTACACAGAGAATCAACATCTCATCAACAGGTAAAACTACAAATTTAAAAGAGCATACTTACCCAAGTTTGGAGGCTAGCTTCATTACCTTGAGCAGGATGTGCTGAACCTGAGTGATGCTTCCAGGCAAAGGTTGCTGTTGCCCCTCCCCCCTCCTTCCTTTACCAGGTGGGGGAGTGTGAAATCAAAGGTGGGGGGTAAAGGGTGAAACTCTCTTCTATGACAGGGGTTAACAGATACCCTCTTGACTCAAGGGAAGGGAGTGACCAGGTTGTCATAACTCCTTAATGATCAATCACAAAACCTCCAGAATATGCCAAGATGTTTTTAGCTGTTCTAACTTTCCCTGTAATCTCTGTGAAGGAGGATTCAGAGGTGCAGAGGGAAGGGAGTAAGTAAGCCCCAGGGAACCAAAAAGCAACTGTAGTTTTCCCCAATTCCCTAGCGCCGAGGGAATTAACAGAATTGAGCATATACTTCCTGGATAGGGCATCCATCCTTGTGCTCTATGCTGTGGAAGGTGTACCCAGGTCCATGGCCTTGAACCAGTGGACCAAGAGCCTGAGAGCGTCAGGCCCAGTGAGAGACAGCCTCTTAACTGTCTGCTAGAGAAGCACCTCCAAGTCTTGGTGCTTGGAGAGCAACCCTAACTGCAGAGTAAGAAAGGAGGGAGGGGAGGCTTACATACTTTCCAGTCTTGGCTAGAAAAGAACTTGGGGTTAGGCAGTTTCCCCATACAGGCCACCAAAATGATGCAGTTTAGGGGTTCAGGGGTGCTGGGACCCCAAAATTACAACATGCGGGTCCTACCCGAAAGAATTCTACCCAAGCCTCCTTTTAGCCAAAGACAAGGTTTATTAGACCATCCATCATATTGAGCAGACTCTTAAGGAGTCTGAACATGAGTAAGCAGTGGCTAGATTTTAAGAATCCGAGCAGTGGCTAGATTTTAAGAATCCGAGCAATGGCTAGATTATAAGAATCCCAGACAATATTAGCCTTGTTGCAAAAGAAATCACAAGCAAAATAAAACAATAAAAGTAAAGGAAGTTAAAAAAAAGTATGCTTCAATCTACATTTAGAAGTCATCAGTTCTCTCTCTAGAGGTAGACAGCATTTTCAATAAGGGGTCTTTTGGAATTGTCTTATATCTTTGTCTTGATTAGAATAGCTAAGTCTTTCATAGTTGATCATCCTTACAATATTGTTGTTAACATACACAATATTCTCCTGGTTCTGCTTACTTCATTTTGCATCAGTTCATACAAGTCTCTTTCTGAAACCAACTTACTCATCATTTCTTCTCATCAATAGTATTTCCTCCTAATCATATATTACAACTTGTTCAGCCACTCCCCAATTGATGGGCATTCCCCTCGTTTTCCAATTCATTGCCACCACAAAAAGAACTGCTACAAATATTTTTGTACAAATAGGTCCTTTCCCCTTTTCTTTGCTCTTTTTGGGATACAAGCTTAGTAGTGATATTCTGGGTCAGAGGGTATGCACAGTTTCATAGCACTTTGGGCTATATATAGTTACAAATTATTTTCCAGAATGATTAGACAGGTTCACAACTCCACCAACAGTGAATGTGTCCCAATTTTTCCACAACCTCCCTGCCCCCAGCATTTGCCCTTTTCTTTTGCCTTAATGTTAGTCAATCTCATAGGTGTGAAATGGCACTTTAGAGTTGTTTTAATTTTAATTTCTCTAATCAGTAGTGATTTAGAGCATTTTTATGTGACTATTGATAGCTTTGGTTTCTTCTTCTGCAAACTGCCTCTTCATATCCTTTGACCATTTATTAGTTGAGGAATGTCTCTTAGTTTGCTAAATTTGGTTCAGTTCCCTATTTACTCTTAGAAAAGACAACGAAAATTTCAAATGCCTCAGTAGAATGACATTGTCCTCTCTGCATTCAGATCTATAATGACTCCTACTGTTGTGATAGAAGACCAGGCAATGAGGACCAGTTTTCAGAGCATGCACATTAGGCTCAGCCTGCTACCAAACATTGTGGGGAGTTTGATGGGCCTACTTTTGGAAGTGCCTGATGACATGTAATGGAAGATCACTGGCCCAGACAGATTCAGAGCATGCACTGGTATTCTGTGACTGTTTCCTGCTCATTTATTACATGATAATGAACAACATTGTTTTAATTGGCTGATAAGCCAGGTTGGAGTGTGCACACAACCCCTCCCCCGACTTCACACAAATAGAACAAATCACTTTTTCTTTCCTAGTGGCAATTGAGGAAGTAAATGCTGTAAGTCTTTGGGGGAAGAGAGAAAACCCAGGACCATATCTCTTCACTCATATTGCCACATGGTCCTTAAAATGCACAGTCCTGCTGTTTCTTCTCTCTGTTGTATTTATTCTTTCTGGTTCTTAGGTGAAACAAGAGTGGAGATGGAATGATGTTGTGAAATGTCATAAGTGAGCTTGGTGAGAAATAAGCACAAGCCCAAAGGGCAGACTCAATGACCTAGTCTAGGACATCAACTTATGGGTAGAAATGTTTCCACTGATAATGATCCTTCCATTTGATATGCCATACCTGGAAGTTAACTAATGGGGGAGGAATGTTTGAGTGGTCAATTTGAGCTGACTTTCCCCAGGGATTGAAGTAAAAAAGGAGAGAATGTTCTCCTGCTTCAAAGTAGGGGGAAGGCTAAGATTAGTCTGGTATGTCCTATTCTTGAGGAAGTCAAATTGACTTTTTGTGATCATTGTTTCCTTTTTTAGGTATTTACTGTGCCATAAGAAATGGTGAATATGAAGAATTCAGGAAAAAATGTAAATATTTACATAGTACCCTCCTTAGTCTCCTAACTTGGTATTACATTTGAAGACTGGGTTCCTAGAGGAGACAACTATTGCTTATTTATTATCAGAATTCTAGGATTAACTCATAGAGGCTAGGTTTTCTAGAATTGTTATTCACCATCTCCCACCAATATGCTTCCTATCGATTATTAGACATTAGCCCCTAATTAGATTTTCAAAGGTATTTATTAGGTAGGAAGAACAGTAAAGCAAGAAATAGTAGGTACAAAATATCACATCCCCAAACTCTTCTCTCTTTGTCTGCTCCCTCTCCTTCTTCCTCTCCTAAACCTCTCCTCTCTTTTCATCCATGTCAGTTTGCTGGATGATTGAAAGGTGAAACCTCAGAGCTGTTTGCTCTTAATTTGGAATAATAGTTTTTAATATGGTTGTTAGTAGTTCTTATGATTTTTAATAGTTTGTAATTTTTTGAGAACTATTTGTTTCGCTCTGTCTTTTTGTGGGTTCCTCTACTTTAGAATTTGTTTAGAACTATTTTTTACAGGTATTTGGAGGGATTTGGGGGAGAGCTCAAGCAAATCACTGCTTTTACTCCACCATCTTGGCTCTGCCCCCTCAAGAACTATTTGTTCATATCCTTTGACAACTATCTACTGTACACTGGTTTTTGTTTTTATGTATTTTGGTTAATTCCCTACCTGTCTTGGATAGCAGGTTATTTTAAGAGATATTTGGTTTCAAAGATTTTTTTTAAAACCAAGCAATGGGTTCCTTGTTACACTAGTTTTATTCAAGCAAAAAATTTCCCCAATGCAAAATATTTGTAATGAGCTATATTTTATAGTGTCCTCTATCATTTGTTTGGTTAACACTTCTTCCCCAGTTACAGTTATGAAAATATCTCTATCTATTTTCCACTCATTTTTAATGAAGTGACCTTTTATATTTAAATCAAGTATCCATTTGGAACTTATTATTGTGCTTTAATGAAAATTCCTTCTTTCAAGAGCTGGATGAAACAATGAGGAGAAATTCATTTCTGTATCTATATTTCATCATAAAGGAAATGAAGGAAGCTTTGGAAAAAAATACGACAGCTTCATTTGAGAAGTTGTGATAGGGGAGAAGAAAGCCGGAAAGGATCTCAATTAAACTTTATTTTAGGACAGCAGATTTCAAAGGGTTTAGAGAAAGCCTAGAGAGGCTCCTAAGTACAAAAACTCTAGAGGAACAGTCAGCCCAGGAGGGAATGTAATCTTTTTAGAAGGAAATTTTAATGCTATGAAGAGAGACAATTCTAATGAAGAAAATCAAGGGATATTGTCTAAAGAAACTGATGTATAAAGAGTCCACCAACTAACTTAAGAAAAAGACATATAAAATACAGAAATGAAGAGAGGTAACTGTATGAATACAAAAATGTGGTGCAGTCCTATAAGAAGAATGTCAGAAGAGCTAATGTATACAATAAGCTGAACCTGGTGAGGAAAGACAAGTATAACAAAGAGATTTTTAAAAGCTCCATTTGGGAAAAACGAGGATCAAAGAAGGATAGTACTATGCTTGACATGAATAAGATGATATCTTAGGACAGAAAGAAGGCAGAACAGCTGAATTCTAACTTTGCTGTCTTCTCTTCCCAGAGGAAATATTTTTGGACTAGACAGGATGAAACAAGTATGGTTAATAAGGTAAGGAAAGAGATAATAAGGTAGAACTTAGCTGCCCTTGTTGGGTTCAAGTCACTTTTATCATATGAACCATATCATAGAGTATTAAAAGAATTGGCAGAGGTGACTGCCAAATTATTGTCAGTAATTTTTGGAAAATTGTAGAACATTCAGTATGATGATGATAATGAATGCCAGAGAGAAGGCTTACATATTCAACTTCTTTTCTTCTGTTTTCTCTGTCATGGAGAATGATTAACGGGATGCAATGGTGCAGTGAAAACAGTGCTGGATTTGAATTCAGAGGACCTGACCTTGAATCCTATCTTTGATTATACTCTGCAATCTGCTTTACCTTGAGCAAATTCTTTTGGCTTCAGATTCTTTAAGAATCAGATGACACCTAAGGTTACTTCTGGTTCTAAATTTGAGTCTATGTCTTAGGATAATAGGAGAGATACTGAGGTATTGGAGAAGGGCAAATATTTTCATGATTTTTTAAAAAAGGGAATGAGATGGGGATAGGCTAACCTTATTAACCTTGGGGGTCTGTGAACATATTTTTAAACAAAATTTTGATTACTTAAAAATCATTGATTTCTTTTGTAATCCTATATATATTTTTTATGCATTTAAAAGCATTATTCTGAGAAGAGATCTGTAGACTTCACCAGACTGACAAAGGTGTTCCTGATACAGAAAAGGCAGGTGAATGATGCAGTTGACCTGGATCTGTGGTCAAATCTAGCCTCAGATAACTATTACCTATATGACCCTGGACAATTCATTTCACTTCTGTCTGCCTCAGTTTCCTCAACTGCAAAATGAAGATAATAATAGTATCTACCTGCCAGGGTAGTTGTGTGGATCAAATGAGATATATTTTTTTTAAAGCACTTAGCACAGTGTCTGGCTTACAATAGGCTCTCAATAAATGCTTGTTCCTTTGCTTCCCCCTAAGGATCCTGGTAGTAGAAATAATTGATCAGTTAAATGGTATGGATAAAGTTTACATAGATTTTGCAAAATATTTGACAAATTCCTACTATTCCTATGTAAAAGACAGAAATATGAGAAACTAGTACAATTGGGTAGATTCTGAAATGGAACTTTCACAAAGGCATTGATGATATATATTAAAAATTTCCTTTATTTATAGTAAACTGAGAAACTCTTTCCAGATTTTTCTCTTTGAAAGTGAGTTAGGTAGATGACAAAATGCATTTTCTTAGAGAAATGGATTAAGGATGGTTACCAAAAATATTAACAAAGAATACTTCTCATATTTCAATTACTGCCTTCCCCACCACCTGAAGTTATTGGGCTATTGAACTGTCTTGGGGGAAGTTTCTCCTTTGCCTGCCCCTGAAGAGATTGATGTCATCACCTACCTTTTTCTTGATAAAAGATTAAGAAATTGATTAGAAGTCATTTTGTTTACCTCAGAAAAACACTTGAGAGGAGTGGCTAATGAAGGACCTAAGGAGTGACTGTTGTTTTGTAATATTAACCTCAAAACTGTATTTTAACTTATTATGGTTTTTCCTATTTCAATATCCCTATAAACGTTACTTTACATCATCTTGTGGTAGAGTGTCATGTCTGAGGGTTTGATGAGACTATTCTTGTTCGGATTCTCTCTAGATGAAAAATGCTTGAATATTTGAATAATGATAATTTAAATAATGGAGAAGGAAATGGCAAACCACTCCAGTATCTTTCTCAAGAAAACTCCAAATGGAGTCACAGAGTCAGACGTGACTGAAATGACAGAACAACAATAACAAATAAAATTGTTTCTGGCAGAGTAGTGCCAAAATGCATAGTGTGGTATTAATTTTTTTCTTTGACAGTATGCTTGACAAATATTCTATGCATATGACACAGAGCTTATCAAATAGCTTATAAACTATCAAATGATACAGAAGGATAATTAACATAATTGAATCAGGTTTCAAGAATATCATGAAAGGCTAGAGCTAGAGTATTTGGTTGAATCTAGTAATTCTAGTAAGAAAATAAGAATATAAGTTAATAGTGACAAGTTTTCTCATTTTTTTTGGTAAATATGTTACCATAAAAAGGAAAGCAAGGGGCAGCTAGGTGGCGCAGTGGATAGAGCAACAGCCCTGAAGTCAGGAGGACCTGAGTTCAAATCTGGCCTCAGACCAAACACTTGATACTTACTAGCTGTGTGACCCTGGACAAGTCACTTAACCCCAATTGCTGAAAAATAAAAAAAAAAAGAAAAAAAAGGAAGGCAAAAGAGCTCAGAAAGTGTGCTAGCTAGAAAATTCTGCAATTGATTGTCAAGCAGAAAAACACGGTGACCAAGGCTAATGCCTTGGAATATAATGGAATTTACTAAATATTATAGATGAAAACGACAAGTTTATAAATGCTACTGATTAAGCAAACACCAAAAAGCATTGCAGAAGGAAATAAGAAGCCTACAGATTTGGCATGAGGCATAATTAAGCCAGATCATGCCAAGAGAATTTAATGATGAAAATGGAAAGAAAACAAACAAATGAAAAAAGTGGCATTGATCTCTCAACATTTCTGTGATGAAAATGGACTCTACATTTAGATTCTGGCAGCTATCTCCTCAATATGCTAAGGGGAGGTAGCTAAATTTGCATTAAAGATGACAACAAAAGGAAGGATAATTAGACCAGCACAAGCATATATGGAGGAAATATATTTTAGCACCAATATAATTTTGAGTGTATTTAAGAACAAATTGTGAAGATATTTGAGAGAGTGAACTACTGAATGATTAGAAAAAGTTCCTGACTATTTCCGCTGAAAAACAACTATTAAGAGAGCATCAACAACACAGACTCAAAGGAGAATGGTGATCTCACAGCTACTTAGTAGATGTTGGTTATTCATGGTTCTCTTGTTATATCTGAAATCATGAGCCAGTCATTTATGTAATGGGTATGAACTAGAGACTTTCCCAATAAAATCAGAGGAAAGGCAACGATATCCATTGTCACCACTACTATTTAATGTAGGGTTTTATATGCTAGTCATAGCAATAACATAAGCAAAAGAAATTGAAGGAATAAGCAAATAAAAGAGGAAACAAAAATATTACTTTTTGCAGATATGATGATATATTTAGAAAACCGTAGAGAGTCAACTCAAAAATTAAGTAAAACAATAATTTCAGCAAAATTGCAGGACATAAAATAAATCTACATAAATCAGCAACATTTCTGTATATTTCCAGTGACACACAGCAAAAAGAGACACAAAAGAGAAATTCCATTTAAAATAACTTTTTATTATTGTTGTGCTGTTATTGTTGTTCTGTCATCTGTGACCCCTATGGAACATAGTATGCCAGGGCTTTCTATCCTCCACCATCTCTTGAAGTCTTTTCAAGTTCATGTTCATTATTTCCATGACACTATCTATCCATCTCATCCTCTGCCACTCCCAATTCTTTTTGCCTTCAATCTTTCCTAACATTAGGGTCTTTTCCAATGAGTCCTGTCTTCTCATTATATGGCTAAAGTATTTAAACTTTAGCTTCAGTATTTGATCTTCCAGTGAATATTCTGAATTAATTTATTTAAGTATTGACTTATTTGATCTCTTTGCTGTCCAAGAAACTTTCAAAAGTCTTCTTCCATACCACAGTTTGAAAGTGTCAATCCTGTGGCATTCAGTTTTCCTTATACTCCAACTCTAGAAGCTATGCATCGCTACTTGAAAAACCACACTTTTTTAAAAAAATACTATTTAAAGTTTTAAGTTCCAAATTCTATCCTTCCTTCCCTACTTCCCCTGCCCTCTCCCTGAGACAGTAAGCAATCAGATATTAGTTATACATGTGCAATTATGTATAACATTTCCATATTAGTAATTTTGTACAAGAAGACTTGAATAAAAGAAAAAAACAGTGAAAGCGAGTGAAAAATGGCATGCTTCAATCTGTATTCAAACAATATCAGTTCTTTCTCTGAAAGCAGATAGTATGCTTCATCATTAGTCCTTTGGGATTGTTTTGGATCATTGTATTGCTGAGAATAGTTAAGTCATTCACAATTCTTCACCAAACAATACTGCTGTTATTGTGTACAACATTCTACTGGTTCTGTTCACTTCGCTATCCCTCAGTTTATATGTCTTTCTAGGTTTTTCTGAAATCTTCCTGCTTATTGTTTATAATACAATAACAGTCCATTACAATCATATACTACAGCTTGTTCAGCCATTCCCCAATTGATGGGCAGCCTTTTAATTTCCAATTCTTAGCCACCACAAAAAAACTGCTATAAATATTACTGTATGTGTAGGTCCTTTCCCCTTTTTTATTATCTCTTTGGGACATAGACCTAGCAGTGGTATTGCTGAATCAAAGGGTATGCATAGTTTTATAGCCCTTTTGGCATAGTTCCAAATTTCTCTCTAGAATGGTTAGATCAGTTCACAACTCCACCAACAAGGCATTGGTGTCCCAGTTTTCCCGTATCCCCTTTAATATACAACATTTTCCTTTTCTGTCATATTAGCCAATCTGATAGGTGCGAGGTGGTACCTCAGAGTTATTTTAATTTGTATTTCTCTAATCAATAAAGATTTTGAACATTTTTTCATATGCCTATAGCTAACTTTGATTTCTTTGTAAACTGCTGGTTCCTATTCTTTGACCATTTATCAATGGGTCATGACTTGTAGTCTTATAAATTTGTTTCAGTTCTCTATATTTTTGAGAAATGAAGCCTTTATCAGAGATACTTGTTGCAAATTCTGCACCTTCCAGTTTTCTGCTTTCCTCATAATGTTGGCTGCATTGGTTTTATTTGTACAAAAAAAATTTTAATTTTATATAATCAACATTATCTACTTTAGATTTTGTAATGCTCTCTCTATCTTATTTGGTCCTAAATTCTTCCCTTATCCATAAATCTGAGAGATAAACTATTCCATGATCTCTTAATTTGCTTATGGTATTACCCTTCATTTGTAAACCATGTACCCATTTTGACCTTATCTTGGCATATGGCATGAGATATTATTCTATACCTAGTTTCTGTGATGCCATTTTCCAGTTTTTCCAGAAGTTTTTGTTAAATAATGAGTTTTTGTTCCAAAAGCTTGGATCTTTGGGTTTATAATATACTAGATCACCATGCATTTATTATAATGTAATTTGTACTTAATCTGTTCCACTTATCCACAACTCTATTTCTTATCCAGTACCAGATTGCTTTGATAACTACTGCTTTATAATACAGTTTGAAATCTGGTACAGTTAGATCACCTTCTTTTGAACTTTTTATCATTGATCTTCTTGGTATCCTTGAGCTTTTGTTCTTCCAGAAGAATTTAGTTATTATTTTTTCTAGCTCTATAAAATCATTTTTTGATAGTTTGATTGGTATGACATTGAATAAATAGATTAATTTAGGTAGAATTGTCATTTTTATTATGTTGGCTCAGCCTTCCCATGGAAAATTAATACTTTTCCAATGGTTTAGATCTGACTTTATTTGTGCGAAAAGTGTTTTATAGTTGTGTTCATATAATTCCTGGGTTTGTCTTAGTAGGTAGACTCCCAAATATTTTATATTGTCTATAGTTAATTTAAATGGAATTTCTCTATCTCTTGCTGCAGGACTTTGTTGGTAATGTATAGAAATGCTGATAATTTATGTGGGTTTATTTTGTATCCTGCAACTTTGCCAAAGTTTTAATAATTTCTAGTAGTTTTTTAGTTGACTCTCTAGGATTTTCTAAGTATGACATCATATCATCTGCAGAGTGATTGTTTTGTTTCCTTGTTGCCTATTCTAATTCCTTTAAGTTCTTTTTATCTGTTATTGCTATAGTTAATATTTCTAGTACAATACTAAATAATAGAGGGGACAATGGGCATTTTTGCTTCACCCCTGATTGTATGGGGAAGGCTTCTAGCTTATCCCCATTACAGATAATGTTTGCCGATGGTTTTAGATAAATATTATTTATCATTTTAAGGTAAATTCCATTGACTCCTACACTCTCTAGTGTTTATAATAGGAATGGGTGCTCTATTTTGTCAAAGGCTTTTTCTGCATCTATTGAGATGATCATATGATTTCTGTTGATTATGTTGCAAGCTTTCCTAATATTGGACCCACCTGCTCATAGTGTATGATCCTTGTGATAAATTGCTATAATCTCTTGGTTAGTATTTTATTTAAAATTTTTGCATCAATATTCATTAGGGAAATTGGTCTAAAATTTTCCTTATCTGCTTTGTCTCTTCCTGGTTTAGGTATCAGCACCACATTTGTGTTGTAAAAGGAATTTGGTAGGACTCTGCCTATTTTTCCAAATATTTTATATAGTACTGGGATTAATTGTTCTTTAAATTTGGTAGAATTCACTTGGTCCTGGGAATTTTTTCTTAGCAAGTTTGTTGATGGCTAGTTCAATTTATTTTTCTAAGATTGAGTTATTTATGTATTTTATTTCTTCTTCTGTTAATCTGGGTAATTTATATTTTCATACATATTCATCCATTTCATTTAGATTGTCAAATTTATTGGCATATAATTGGGCAAAATAGCTCCTAATTGCTTAAATTTCCTCTTCATTGGTGGTGAATTCACTCCTTTAATTTTTGATACTAGTAATTTGGCTTTCTTCTTTCCTTTTTAAAAAATCAAATTAACCAATGGTTTATCAATTTTATTGTTTTTTTTCATAAAACCAGCTCCTTGTTTTGTTTATTATTCAATGGTTATTATTCAATGATTTTCTTACTTTCAATTTTATTAATCTCTCCTTTTGATTTTTAAGATTTCCAATTTGGTGTTTATTTGGGTATTTTTAATTTGTTATTTTTTTTAGTTTCAATTCATTGATCTGCTTTTTCTCTATTTTATTGATGTAAACAATTAAAATTTTGGTATGTTGTCTCAATATTGTCATTTTCTTTAATGAAATTATTGATCATTTCTAGGATTTGTTCTTTGATCCACTTATTTTTATTTTTTAAGATTCAATTATTTAATTTCCAATTAACTTTTAATATCTCTTTCCATCATCCATTATTGAATTTTAATCTGAAAAGGATGCATTTACTATTTCTGTTTTTCTGTATTTGGTTGTGAGGTTTTTAATGTTTTGATACATGGTCAATTTTTGAGTAGGTGCCATGCACTGCTGAGAAAAAGGTATTTCTATTCCCACTAAATTTTCTTCAGAGATCTGTCATATCTAACTTTTCCAGAATTTTATTTCCCTCCTTAACTTCTTTCTTGTTTATTTTTGGTTAGAATTATCTATTTCTGAGAGGGGAAAGTTGAGGTCCTCTGCTTGTATAGTTTTATTGTCTATTTTCTTCTGTCACTCATTCAACTTCTTCAAAAATTTGGATTTTACACTATTTGGTGCATATACATTTAGTATCTATATGACTTCACTGTCTATGGCACCTTTCAGCAAGATATAGTTTCCTTTCTTATCCCTTTTAATTAGATCTATTTTTGTTTTTGTTTTATCTGAAATCATGATTGCTACCCCTGACTTCAATAAATTTTGCTCTACTCGCTTACCTTTTCCCATATGGATCTCTACTTCATGTTTGTTTCTTTCAAATTTGTGTTTTATAGGATTCGGTTTTTTAATCCATTCTGCTATCCACATCTGTATTATGGGTGAGTTCATCTCATTCATATTTATAGTTATGACAACTGTATATTTCCCTCCATGCTATTTTCCTTTGTTTATCCCCCTCTCACTCTTACCCCCCCCACACCTTTTCTTTCCTCAGATGTGTTTTACTTCTAGTCTCTACCTTTCCCAACCTACCCTTCCTTTTATCAGTTCCTCCTCCCTCTTCTATTATCTCTGTCCCTTTTTGCTTCCTTATAAGGTAAGATAGATTTCTATATCCAACTGAGTATATCTATTATTCCTTCATTGAGTCAATTTTGATGAGAGTAAGGTTTCAGCTTTGCTGGCTACCCCCCCCCCCCCATTTCTCCCTCCATTATAATAGATCTTTTGTGACTCTTTTATGTAGCATAATCTACCCCATTCAATCTCTCCCCCTCTCCTTCCAGTGCAATTTTCTTTCTCATCCCTTTATTTTGGTCTTTGATATATCATTCCATCAAAGCCCCCTTATATCCACACCCTCTGCCTTTATATACTACTTCTAATTGCTCTTATAGTAGTAAAGTTCTTAAGAGTTACAAATATTATCTTTCTATATAGAAATATAAACAGTTTAACTTTATTTCATTTCTTATGTTTTCTCTTTCTAGTTTCTTTTTCATCTTTTCATGTTTCTCTCCAGTCGTGTATTTGGAGTCAAATTTTTGGAGGCGGGGCCTTGTTATGCTGCAAAGACTGCGCACTTGCTTAGGGGGCTGCTGGTTTGCAGGAGGGTAGGGCCTAACTGGTGGATTGCCCTAGGCTCAGAGCCTTGCTGAAGGCTCCCTTCTGTGAGGCTGGCTGCTGCTGCTGCTGCTGTTACTGCTGCTGCTGCTTGTCTTGCACTTCCATCCCCTCCCACCCCAGTGACACAGACCTCTCCTACATTGCAGGTAATGTGCCTCCCTGCTCTTAGATCAATTCTGAGGCAGTTTGCTAGTTGTTTTGTGGGGAATTTGGGAGGGCTTCAGAGAATTCCTTCCTCACTCCTCTATTTTAGCAATGGAAGTTTCATAGCTTTGACTATATGAACCTTTGTTAGTAAGGTGATATCTCTACATTTTAGTAGGCTGTCCAGATTTGTCATAGCTTTCCCTCCAAGGAGCAAGTGTCTTTTAATTTCATGGCTCCAGTTGCTGTCTGCAGTGATCTTTTAGCCTACAAATATAAAATCTGACACTGCTTCCACTTCTTCTCCCTCTGTTTGGCAGTAAGTGATGGGACCAGTTGCCAGTATCACCTAATTCACAGTGTTGTTCTGAGGATCAAATGAGTTCACAGAAATAAAGTTCTTTGCAAACCTTAAAGTACTGTATAGATGCTAGCTATTAGTTATTATTACCCTGTATGCTAACTCTAAACAGGTATATGATTTAGACATAAATGGTGATGTTGTAAACAAGCTAGAGGAACAAAGAAGAAATTACCTTTCTGACCTATTAATAGGGAAAATGTTTATGACCAAATAAGGAATAGAGAGGATCACAGAAAACAAAATGGATAATATTGGTTACATAAAATTAAAAAATGTTTGGAAAATCAAAAACAATGCAGTTAACATTAGGAGGAAAGCATATAAGTGGAAAAAATCCTTGCAACATGTTTCTCTTATAAATTAGGTCTAATTTCCAAAATATATAAGAAAGTGATTCCAGTTTTTAAGAATGAACAATTTCCCAACGGTAAATGATCAAATGATATGAAAGAGTAGTTTTCAGAGGAAGAAATCCAAGTGATCACAGTTATATTAAAAGTGATTGAAATCACTTGTAATTAGAGAAATACTAGTCAGAGTAACACTGAAGTTTTGACTTACTTCCAACAGATTGTCAAAGTTGGCAATAAAAAAAGAAAATTACAAATGTTGGTGGTGCTGTGGGAAAAAAGGTCACATTAATATACTGTTGGTAGAGCTATGAATTGGTCTAGCTATTTGAGAAAATAATTTGGAATTGTGCCCATCAAGTCATTAAACAGTACATATTCAGCAATACCACTATTAAGTCTATACTCAAACAATATCAAAAAAAGAGGGAAAGGTCCCATATGTATAAAATATTTATATCAGCTGTTTTTGTGCTGGCATAAGAAATTATGATAGGAATGGTTTCAGTGAAACCTAGGAAGGTATGTATAAACTGATGCCAGGTGAAGTGAACAGAAAGAGAATAATTTGTACAATACCAAGAGCAAAATAAAAACAAATAACTTCAAAAGGCTTAAGAATGCTGATCAATTCAGTGAACAACTATGATTCCAGAGGATTAATGGTGAAGCCAGTCATCATTTCCTTCTGAAAGTGGGATAATGGCCTAAGGGTACAGACTGTGATATGGTTTGTTTTTTTTTTTTTTAACATTGCCAATTAGGGAATTTGTTTTGTCTGACTATGCATAATTGTTATAAGGCTTGTATTTTTCACCTTTCTCTTTTCAAGGGGGAATGGAAAAAAATTCAGTTTTTGTTAATTGAAAAAATAAAAAAAATAGTATATGAGGTGCCAATTCCATTATGCTGAGTTTCTATGACTAGGGTTCACTAAATTCTAGGAAGTTCAAAGAGAATAATGGGGTTTACTCAGATGTCTGAGCTCAGAGATTATATGTCGTATCTACATTCACATTTCTAAATCTTATTTCTATATCCACATGGCCTTTGGCAGTGCTGCCTTATGGAAAGTCGAACTTGAGGGCTAACTCTGAGAACCATAGTGAATATAGAACTTAGAGTTTCTTCTACTCACTGGGTCATATTCAGATTACTAAAGTGAGTCAGAGATACTCCAAGACCCAGACCCTCAGAGATAAAGAGCACCAGGTGGATTACTATCAATGACAACTGATGGTTAAACTTATGTAGGATTGTACATAGAAAGGTGAAATGTAATAGTAAGGCAAGTTGTGAAAGAATACAGTAACAGATTGAACATTTGAATTCATAACCCCAAACATTTAATTTCATATTTGTGGGTATCATGAAATTAAAGGATTCAGCATCACGAAAGGGTATGTATTTATTCAGAGATGTCTTGGTAAATTTTTAGCAATCAAAAGTATGTAGGACACACTTTTAAGTTTAATATGAATTATTAACATTTTCTCCATCCATTCCTTGAGTCTAGAAATCAAGAAAACAGTAAATCAAGCCTGGATTTATTGTGTTTTTTTTTTCAGATTTCTGATGTGTAAATTATCACTCAGAAAATTTCACAATTTTCACACTTAAGTTTCTCTGTATGAGCTCTGTTGGAGCTAGTTCCATCATACTCTTGAATCTGTCTCAGTAGAAGTATATAAAATTTTTATTCAGGGACAAAAAGAAGAAAGTAGGGTTAGTTATTGAGAAAAGAGTCATGTATCTCAGGTTATTTCACACAGTAAATTGTAGTAGGTCAAGTTGAGATTTGAAAGGCATAGAGTGAGATTTTCCTTACATAATTATGCTCTTAAGATATGTCTCTCCATCACTGAGCGGGATTGCATCTTATCCTTTGAATTTACATATGCTACTTACAATTGGAGACTCGTGTAGGTAAAAACTGATCCTAACCTAGTATTATAAGGCCATAGATTTAGATGTGTGAGGAATCACCACGTAATTGCATCCCTTCATTTTTCACACGAGAAAGCTGAGACCCAGAAAGTTTGTGATTTGTCTGAGGTAACCCAGTTTGTAAATGGCAGAGGCAGTATTTAAATCCATGTCGTCTGACTCCAAATCCTTTGTTCTTTCTGCTACATCACATTACCTACTCATGTAAAAGAATGAGATAGGAGCTAGATTTTTCATTCACAACATCTTTCTTTCTATTCATCATATTTGTTGACCAAGTCAGTCAGCAAGTGGAAAGTCCTTGTAGTAGGCAAGGCACCATAGTGAAAGGAAATTAACACCAGACTGGGAGTCATAAAATCGTGTTTCAAGACTTGGCAATTGGTATTAATAGCTATGTGACTTTGAGTAAATAATTTAATTCTTTCTGAACTTATTTGGAAAAAAATAAAAATAATAGTTCTGCCTTCCTTCATATTACAGTTCTTTTGTGAGAAATGTCCCTGGCAAGCTTTCAGTGGCCATATGCCATGTCACTGATGGTGACTTACTAAAGTCTTACCTTGTTGCCTCATCACAGTGTGGAGATTACTTTGGGTTCTCAACATTATACCAGTGAAGAATAAACTCTGACAGGTCCTATCTACCTGGTAGGGTTTCAAATGTAGGCCTAGTAAAGGACAGTTGCCTGAGGATGGGTCTGACTAAATTTGGAAAGGTTTGTCACTAGGTTGACTGTAGGGTGATGAAATTTTTGGTCATAGCAACTCCCAATGACATCTTCTAAGACATAGAATTGTTGTTATTTGTAGTATAGAGGACAGACTAGCTGCTCAGAAGAAATTGTAGATCCTTGAAGTTTTGACATGGTTAAATTACCTCCCTCAGTTATAAAGAGCAATGATTTATGCAGCAGCTGTGGATATAATTTGGTTAATTAATTAATTTATTTGTAGTTTTTAACATTCACTTCCACAAGATTTTTAGTTCCAAATTTTCTCCCTTCCTCCCTCCCCACCCACCCTCATTGAGAAGGCAAGCAACTCGATACAGGTTATACATGTGTAGTCATGCAAAACACTTCAATAGTAGTCATATTGTGAAAAACTAAGTATATTTCCCTTAATCCTATCCCACCCACCATTTATTCTATTCTCTCTTTTGACCCTGTCCCTCCTTAGAAGTGTTTTATTACCCCCTCCCCCAATCTGCCTTCCCCTCTATCATCCCCCAGCTCTCTTGTCCCCTTCCTCCCTATTTTCCTGTAGGGTAAGATAGAGTTCCATACCCAAGTGAGTGTGTATGTTATTCTCTCCTTAAGCCAAATCTGATGAGAATAAGATTCACTCATTCCCTCTCACCTTTCCCCATTTCCCCTCCACTGTAAAAGTTTTATGTGAGATAATTTACCCCATTCTACCTTTGTGGGTACAATTTGGAAAGGTGTAGGGAGAACCCAGAGTAAGGGAAACAATCAAACAATCAGCAAGCATTAATGAATACCTGCTCTGTATTAGGCACTGTGCTAAGAATTGGAGAAATATAGACCAAAATGAAAGTTGTTGCCCTCAAGAAGCTTCCTTTCTATTGAAGGGAGACTCCATGTAGGCAGTAAAGCATTATAGGAAGAACACTGCATTTGCAGTCTGAAGTCCTGTGTTAGAATTCTGGCCCAACCCTTACTACAAGCCTGATCTTGGGTAAATTGTTTAGCCTTTTTGAGTTTTAGTTTCTTCACTTTCTATCTACTCTGCATGAATCTTTTAAGAGTCAATTCACATACATAATATCTCCTCCATTAGAATGTGAACTCCATGAGGGTAGGAACTCTTTTTGCCTTTACATTCACAGCACTTAGCACAATGTCTAGCACAGAGTATAAACTTAATGAATGCTTATTAATTGATTGATTAGTAAAATGAGGACCAGATAACCTCTAAGATTCCTTTCAGTTCTAAACCCATATGGTCTTTTATTTTAAGCATGTGTAATTATGATTCTGAATAACAGCTAAGACTTATTGGTTCAAGTGACACAACTCTAAGGAACTAGAGATTTTTTTAACAATCTGGGGCATGATTTTTCTCATATTTTCCATTCTTTCCCCCTTTTCTCCCTGAATACAAATTCAACATACTTATAAGAATTTTCTTTCTATGAATTCAGGCTTTACATCCTTGTAGAATATATATAAATAAAATTTAACCTTTTTATGGAGGCCTTGGTTAATGCTACCAGAAGCAATTAATATGGCATATGACTCAGTGATTAAAAAAGGCATGATATGGTGGGAGAGGATGACTAATACTTCCACTTGCTAGTGTGAATACTGCAGCTTTGTTGATGAGAAGCAATGTGACATAGTAGATAGAGTGTAGTATCTGAAGTCAGAAAGAGCTGGGTTTAACTCCCATATCTGACAGTTACAAGCTGTGTTACAACCTCTTTGAGCCTTGGTTTCCTCATTTGAAAACAAAGATAGTATTACCTGTAATTGCTTCCTCACAATGTGGTAGTGTGGTCTCAAATGGGATAGTGTACAAGGGACTTTGTAAACTTTTAAGTGCTATATAAATATCAGTTATCATGATTACAGTACAGGATGTTACTCAGTGGTATGATGGGAAATGTTTCACATAGCTTTTTAAAAAAAGTATGCACAACAAACTTTTAAGTTTAATCTGCATCATTAACATTTTCTCTATCACTTTCTTAAGTCTGGAGCCAATGAACAAAATGATAAATTGAGCCCTGATTTGTAACTTTTGCTGATTTACAAGGTTTAAAGGATTACTCTGAAATTTTAATGATGGCTCTTGGAAGCTGGTGTAAGCCGGCACCAGAATACTCCTGATTATCACCTGGATATCACCATACTATTACTAAAAGGGATATTATGAAGATAGAATTCCAGTGGGTAGATCATCTCTTGATCTAGACGCTTTTATTCATTACCTTCTTCTGCTGCTATTCTTTAACAGAGACATGGAATATTTGTGAAAATGCATTATTTGGAGGACATAATGGTGGAAACTCAGACAAACAATGTTTAAAAGAGGCAATATATTAAAAAAAGGCACTATCCTTTGCCACATGTCAGTTCTACACAAAGTTCCATTCTTCCCAGCAATGGAGCCTCAATTTAATGGGAAGAATTATTCAATGCCACATGTCCTTCTTTTGGATTCAAATCAAAGGGAAAGACAAGAGGAAATTTGTACCAAAATATGCAAATAAACACTTCCAAGATGCAGTGATAATGGAAGATGTCAGAATACTTTTGAAAATGAGAAGCTCGCTCATTACTAGACTAATCTGTAAAACAGTATGGAAACATCTCCCTTCCTATTGACCTTAACTATGTATGACTATCATAAGTTTCCCTTCCTTGTTTTTTACCAGATTCTTTTTCTCCTTCCAATTTCATATGTGAATAATTAAAGTTTGCATGAGAGAACCAAGGAAATTCAAAGCTCTTGCACAGGCTACATGTCCATAAAGAATTTAAAGAACAAAGTGTTAACATTCTGAACCTTTTTCTTTTCTCCTCCAGAGTTGGATTTTCTTGATGACAAATACTGGTTTTCATGCACTCATGGGAAAATTTAGAGCATGATATTATTATCTGAAATAGAGACTCTGGAAAACCTCAGTTTCTATTCTATCCTTATCAGACTAGCTGAAGATGTTTGGGATCTCCAGAGATTTCTAGTAATCCAAAAATTACAGAATTGGGCAAATGTTTTCCTTTACACAGTATGTTTCCTTGAAGAGTGCTCTTCCTTTGCAAATGAAGTTTGGGGAAATTACTTTTAGATGCAATTGCTATTTTTTTTTCTGATAACCATAAAAAAGATACTAGAAAACTAAAAATGATGCAAAACTCTTAAGGCATTTCAAAATTTACTACTCAGTCTGATTACAGAGCTGAAAAATCATGTATCTCCCTGTACCAATTTTCTTGGAGAATTTTAATAGCATCTCTCCTTTTATGTTATCACATTTTACCTTGTATCACGTGTTTTTTTTGTGTAGATGATATTCCCTTAACCTCTAGTTTATTTCTGTTTTAAAAAATAATATTTGACATTTACAAAGCATTTTAAAGTTAGAGAAGCACTTTTATACATCATCTCATTTGAGCTTTACAAATACTGAGGAATGGACTATCTCTCAAGTCAGAAGACTTAGCTTCAAATTCTAGCTCTGAAACTTAGAGCTAAGTGGCTCAGTGGCTAGAACTCTGGACCTGGAGGCAAGGAGATCTGAGTGCAAATGTGGAATCAGACACACTATGTGAGCATAGGCAAGTCACTTAACCACTTTCTGCGTACATTTTCTGATCTATAAAGTGAGGTTAATAATGACACCTCATTTGGGGGGAACAAATGAGATAACATTTGTAAAGTACTTTGCAGACATGAAAACATATATGGGTTATTATTATTATTATTATCATTACTGCTATTATTATTACTTCAGTTTCCTCATCTGTAAAATGAAAGGGTTAAATTACATGGCTCCTTGGTTTTCTTCCAATTCTAGATCTATTGTTTTATAATTTCTACCAAGGTTGTCATTACTCCTACTTTAAAGATAAAAAAAAAAAACCCACAACAAAATGCAAGGAGGTCCTGTCCATTGTTGTAACTTTCAGAATCCCAAAGGCAGGATTTCAATTTAGGTATTCCTGACTTCAGGTCTAACACTCCATCCTCTGCACCCTATAGCCTCTTGCTTCCTTGAAGGCATGGGTCTTTTTGCCTTTTATCTTTTTATTTCTGAACCTGACATAGTTCCTAGAATGCAAGGTACATATTACTTATTTTAAAAATTGAATTAGCTTCAGTTTGTAAAGTTATAGGGTTAATATTTATCTTTTTGTATCTACCTCCTGCCCAAATCATAGATCATAAATAATTTTTGGAGGGTGACATTTTAGGCACATCTGCCTGAAACATTTTTTAAAATTAATTTACCATCATTCTAAATCCTAGAATTTCCAGCCCAGAGAGTGCTTGTTTGCTATATGAGAATAATTCTGTTGGGGGTAAACTGAGTTGGTGAATAGTGACAGACGCAAAAAGAAAATCAGTAAAATATTTTAAAAATATCAATTGTTTCCTAATGACTTCTTAATCTTTATCATTCTTAATGTCATTATAGAATTCAACACTATTGACAACTCCTCCTACTGGACACTCTTAAATCCCTGTGATTTCATGATAGTAATTTTCCTCCTACTTGTTTAGTTCCTCTTTCTTAGTCTACTTTGCTAGATCATCACCCAAGACCAATTTGTTATGTGTAGATGGATGCCCAGACTTTGTCTTGGGCCCTCTTTGGTTTCTCTACACTCTCTCACTTGGTGATCTTATTATCTCAGATAGGTTCAGCAATCATTTGTTTCTCCCTCTCTCTCTATCTGGTATCTTTCCTAAACTTAAATCCTAAATGATCAATTGTCTCTTAAACACATCCAACTCAATATCCAGCAAGCATCTTAAATTCAGTATATCCAAAATAGAATTCATTATCTTTTCCCCAAACTCTCTCCTCCTCTCAACTTCCCTATTCCTTGTCCAGATTTAAAATCTTTGAGTCAGTCCCAACTCTTCCCTTTTCTTCCTCCCTCTCCTCACCTCTAATCAGTCCCAAGTCTTGTTGATTGTACTTTTACAACATCGCTCAAGTCTATTCTCTTCTATTTACATAGGCACTCATGCTAGTTCAGGCCCTCATTCCATCTCACTTGGTGTATTGTTATAACCTTTCAATTGTTCTTGCTCCAGTCTTATAGAACTCAAATTCATCCCTCACAGAGATGCCGCATTGTTCCTAAAGCACAGTTCTGACTATGTTGCTTCCTTTTCCAATGACTCTGAATCATTTCTAAGGTAGAATATGAACTCCTCTGATTGGAGTTTTAAAGGTCTTCATAATCTGGTTCCAGACTATCCATTTAGGAATACTGAATACTTTCCCCCTTTATGGACTCTACATTTCAATCACATTGGGCTTAATTACTGTACCTCACACATGACATTCCATCTCCTATCTCTATGCCTTTGCACAGGCTGTCCCTCATACCTGATTAATATCCCTCCTTAGTTCAATGCCCTAGAATCCTTAATGTCCTTCAGAGCTTAGCTCAAATACTGCCTCCTGTATGAAGCCACCTCCTATAGCATATCTATCCTGATATCCCTAGGTGCTAGTGTATGCTACTCCACCTCCCTAATATATTGCTTTCCTTATTAGAATTGAAGGCAGGGGCTATTTTAAAAAAATTTCTTTGTATTCTCTGACTTTGTATTCTCAGTGTTTAGCACAGTGATTAGCACATATTAAATGTGAAAATAAATGCAAGTTACTCAATTATTTAACTTTGTTTTCATTTCATATCAGTAAAATATAAGATCCTTGAGGGCAAGGCACATGTTACATTTTTGTCCCTGTATTACTAGCACCTAGCACAGTGCCTGGCACATAGTAGCTTTTTGGCTACTCTTCTCTAGATACTCTTATGTTCTAGCTGAACTGGACTAGGAGTTGTTCCCCAAGTATGCACTGTATTTTCCTCCCGCTTTCCTTTTTCTCATGATTTCCCCTATATCTGGAATGTCCTCCTTTCTCTTTCTTTGTCCATTTATTCAGTCAAACATTTATTGTTAAAATATAGAATTGCTAACCATCCTTTAAGGCCCAATTCTATTTCATCCCCCTTCATGAAGACTTCCCTGATGCCCCTAGCTAGAAATAGCTTTCTTCATAAGATCTTACCTTTCTATGTCTTTAATATGTCTAGATAGTCTTGTGTATTATACATATCTACACATATGCCCTGTTCCCTTACTAAATAGAATATACCACAAGGACAGGGATAGTATCATGTGTGTATACATATATATATATATGCATACATACACACACACACACATATACATTCTCTCTTAGGGCCTGACAACAGTACTGCCTATGTTTCAGGTTATTAAATATGCTTGTGGAATTGAATTGAATTGAGGAAGAGAGTCTGCTAAGTTTGTAGGGAACTGCAGGAGAAAGGGATCTAGAATTCAACATGCCTCACTGCATGTAGATCGTGATTTAGAAGAGAGTGGACACTGTCATAACTGGTTACCATGACTGTGATGATGTGATACCTATGTAGTGAGGTAAAGGCATATGTGGTTATCACTCTTTTATCCCTCATCGATAAGTTGATATAATAACAGAAAACT
The DNA here is from genome assembly GCF_900497805.2 of Vombatus ursinus. Lineage (NCBI taxonomy): Eukaryota > Metazoa > Chordata > Mammalia > Diprotodontia > Vombatidae > Vombatus > Vombatus ursinus. The sequence goes on along the minus strand of NW_020954590.1, from coordinate 27,292,514 downwards.
AAGCTAAGGTTAGGAATTATTAATATGCTAGTGAATTGTAAATACATATCTGTACATTGTCATCCCTTTATAAAATTTAAAGACTTCTCTGATTGAACTTGAAGGAGAACCTGGTTTGTCACATGCTAAGGTAAAAATTGGTCATGCTTAGGTGTCCTATAAAAGACAAACCTGCCAGTCCTGAGCTGCAATTTGGAGAGCAAAACAGTTTGAGAGCTTGAGGTATTCAAGGCAGCTTTGTAGAGTAGGATGCTTACATCTCTACAAGAGGGCAGCAGGCAGGGTAAGAATTATCTCTCTTCTTTTCCCTACATTTGCTATGACATCTTACAGTAGTACCACTTCCCCGCAGGAGATATCGCATCCAGCAGGGAGCAATTTGAAGAGCTGATAGCTAGTTATCAGAGACCAATAATTTCAGAGAGTTTGAGGCACTGTTGAGAGTCAGCAGGGAACAAAAATACACCCTCTCAATGGAGGCTAAGCAGGCTCAGTGAGGCAGAATTCAAAGTAAGAAACAACTTCAAGGAATGAAACCTTTGGCAACAGAAGAGAATTGAATATGGACTTATGAGAATTAACCCTGGCTTTTGAGAGTTGAGATATAGAGAGAAGAATTCCAGGGAGCGTAGATAAGTAACACTACCTCCCTTGCCCCAAAAGACACACTGCATAGTAAGAAGCAGTGTAAGGCTGCTTATGAAAAGAAAGGACATTGGAGTCCTGCAGTACCAGAGGTGTCCGTTGTCTTGGCCACAAGTATTGTGTACATGTGTTCCTCAGTACCAGTATATTCTAAATTTATGCCCATTCTTCCTAAAGACACTGTGCATATTTCCTTACACAAAACATTAGAATGTTCCCCAGTTTTACAGGGGGAACATTTTATAGCTGTTGTTCTTACTATTCTATCTTGCCATCTTAGTAAGTGCTTGTACTTTGATGTAATTGTATATATTGACTGACTATTAAAAGTAAATTTACTAGTTGGGGCTTGCAAACTATTTAGTTTCAGTAGTATGGACCCATAGAATAAGCCATTAGAACCTAGAGTGGTATTTACCCTCAGGGATAATCAGCCTCTAAACTGATGAGTGCTGAGATGGTAAGGTAGTGCCAGAGGAGAAGTTATATCTACTTAGCATGTGACAAATACAAAATCATCCAGACTCAATGGTAGCCATTTCTTAAGAGAAATGAAAGCCAAAATTATTCTTGTTTTGTCTTTGAGATCCTTCGAAAGAGGTTGAGTAGGTTTGGATTTGTGATTAGGCAAGACCTGGAATTGAATCTTTCCTATAATACTTATTAGGTGTGAAACCTTAGGTAGGACACTTAACCTCTCTAATGCCCAGTTTCCTCATCTGCAAAATCAGGATAATTAGACCTATAGCACCTATCTCATGGTTTTGTGGTGATGACTGAATTAGATAGCATGTGTAAAATGCCTAGTAAACTTTACAGCCCTATATACATACCACCTATTCTTATTGTCCCTCTGTGCAGTATAGTGAGAGGAACAATAGGAATAGTGGATAGAAAGTCTGCCTCTTAGTCAGGAGGATCTATGCTCAAATCGCATCTCTGACACATCTGGGCAGTATGAATCACTAAGCAAATCATATAATGTTGCAGTGCCCTTCTCAGTGTGAGATGTACAGCAGTTAATGATCCTCATTGGTAAAGCAAGTTTCATTTCTAGAAATTCCCTCTACCAATTAAATCACAAGACTAGACAAAAACAAAACAAAAGAAGACAAAACAAACACAGCAACCATAGATACATGTGGTAATTTTGTTCAATAGATACATGGGGACATTAAAAAAATGATGGATGGAAGATCTGCAAGACCACAGAACATAATTTTATTTCAAAGCCATATAAGCAATGGAAAAGTCTTGGTATTTCAGCCTACTTCAAAATGCCATGATACAGATTAAACAAAACTGGGGCAGCTAGGTGGTGCAGTGGATAGAGCACCAGCCCTGGATTCAGGAGGACCTGAGTTCAAATCCAGTCTCAGACACATAACACTTACTAGCTGTGTGACCCTGGGCAAGTCACTTAACCTCACTGCCTAACCAAAAACAAAACAAAACAAACAGATTAAACAAAACTCTGTGGAATATAATCTAATTGCTACTTAACCCTTTTTTAAATATAAAGATTTCCAAGTGAGAACAAAGACCTAGAACTTTCTATATAATAGGATTTGACAACAATTAGGAGTACTCATGAAATTCTGAGTTAGGACAGACAGTAGATTTGGTTTTCCACCATTATGTATATGTTATGTATTGATGCTGTAGATTTCCCAGCAACCTTGGTAGTTATATATTATAATTGCTACAAAACCCACAAACTGAACTTTGGAGTGGAACAGAGGGTGAAACAGAATGCTTTCAAATTTCTTGCTTTAGGAAGTTTAAATTGAGCTTGAACTAATTTTATTGTAGTTTTGGTATTGATTCTCTATCCTCATGCACACGTCTTAGAGTTTTGTATGGCTTCGCTTGATGGCCCTTGAAATTACAGCCCTGTATCCTGTTTTTAATTAGAATGGAAATGTCCCTTGATTCTGTACTGCACTCTAGTGTTTGCTTGTTAATTCCTGGCTGAAGCAGCCCAAGTTGCCTTGTACATCAATTGTGAGTACTAGATTCTGCACCACAAGTGCTGCTTGTGTTAGAAAATCATCCCATGATGGGGGCTTTTGAAAGAGCTTTAGAAGATATTCTCCAAGCACCTAAAAGTTCAGTTCTATAGTTCCCCATTGAGCTATTCCAGAGAACAACAGAAAATGGATGACCACGTTGAAACAATGCTAATTGAATTGCTATTGTCGCTCCCTAGGGACTTGAGAGGAAAACTTCTTGGGCACAGCAGGAATTCTCAGAAACGAAAACTTGCTGTTAGTGTGAGTTCAAAGTTGGCAAGAGATATGCACTTAGGGAGAGAAACTCATGACTTATGGTTTCATCTCTGAAGTGTTCCATCTCCTTCTCCTAGAGAGTTCAGGACATCTCTGAAATTCATTGGTTCCCCGGGAGGACGCAAGTCCCTCAATATTTGTGATTTCCTGATTCTTCCTTCCCATGTTAAATCAAAGCATCATAGATCTAGAGCATGAAGGGACCTCAGAGGCCTTTCAGTCCACACTCCTCATTTTACAGACAAGGAAACTGAGGCTCAGGGAATTTATGTGTCTTGCACAACATACCCAGACCTTGTTAGGTTTGCTGTAAGAGGTGAGATTTGAACACAGATTCTCTGACTACAGAGATTGCATTTTCCTCACCGTACCATATTTCCAGAGAACCAGGACTCTGTAGTGTCTTCATGTATTTCCAGTGCTTACCACAGTGACTGACACATAGACATTAAAGAAAAGTCTTTTTTTCTGTACTTTTTTTTTTTGGTATTGAAAGGGAAATGTCTTTATAATCTTGATGGTGTAATATCTTCTTCTGGAACAAAGTCAAGAATGGTGTGGGCTTTGTGAACCTCATCTCCCCACTGAAGGGTTTCCTCACTTTTCCCAACTTGCTTAGCTTTTATTTAAGGAAATTGAAACCTACATCAAAATTCACTATCCCTTTGTCACTTGGTATCTGTGTTCCTTTCAAATCTGGAGCACTGCATGAGGTGACATTTTAGTTATATGGTTTTTGGAAGGCAGATCTGATTAGTGATTTACTCTCTCATAGATACAAATTGGTAAAAGTTTACCTTAGAAGCACACTGGGGAGATCTGCTTGATATTCTGTGACATAATTGAAGTCCAGGTTGATGGACAGACTCAGAGCTGATTTTGTGGCTGATTTCTCTCCTAATTCAGCTTGTCATTTACTAACAAGTCATCCAACTAACTGTACAATTCTTCCTTCTCAATGACAGATCAAAGACCTTGCTGAAGTTTAAGATATAAGGAATAACAAAATGCTGATCACATACCTGTACTTGATAACTTTATTCAATCTGTAGGTCAGTGAACTTGACTTTGATTTTTGGGAATTTTTTAGATGGAATCATTAAAGATTTGGTTAGTAAAAATCTAGAAATGGAAGCAGTAATTGCAAAAAACCAACATGGCTGGCTTGATCAAGGACAGGTCATGCCAGAATAACCTCATTTTCTTTTTTTTTTCTGACAGAGCTATTAAACTATCAGTGGAATGATATGAATATAGTTTATTTCAATGTTAATAAAGTACTTGATGAAATATCTTATGATATTTTGGTTGAAAAGATTGAGAGATGTGGGCCAGAATATAATACCATTAGAATTGGTTGAATAACCAGACTCAAAGAATGGACTCAAGTGGAACATGAAGAGGTAAACAGGAAAGAGAAATCATAAGAGACTTATTAAGGTTGAACTGTTTACATTTCTGCATGGAAAGATGATATTTGTAACTCATGAGACCTTTGTCAGTATTAAGGTAGTTGGAGGGAAAAAATTATATGTATGTATGTATGTATGTATGTATGTATATATATATATAGATAGATAGATAGATAGATACATAGACAGATAGATAAAGGGCACAAGGTGAGTTGAAGATGATGGGGTCATATCTGGAGAATAAAATTAAGGGGTGAGAAAGGATTATACTGGGAGAAGGAGAAAGGGAGAGGTAGAACGGTATTATCTCACAAAAAACAGAAAAAAAGGCTCTTACAGTGGAGGGGAAACAGGGGAAGGTGAGAGGGAATGAATGAATCTTATTCTCATCAGATTTGGCTTAAGGAGGGAATAACATACACCCTCAATTGGGTATGGAAATCTGTCTTACCCTATAGGAAAATAGAGGGAGAAGGGGACAAGAGATCAGGGAAATGATAGAGAGGAGGGCAGATTGGGAAAGGGGGTAATTAGAAACAAACACTTCTGAGGAGGGACAGGGTCAAAAGAAAGAATAGAATAAATGGAGGAGCGGGATAGGATTAATGGAAATAGTCAGTTTTTCACAACATGACTACTATGGAAGTATTTTGCATAACTGCACATGTATAACCTGTATTGAGTTGCTTGCCTTTTCAATGAGGGTGGGTGGGGAGGGGGAGGGGAGAAAATTTGGAACACAAAGTTTTAAAAACACATGTTTAAGAAAAATGTTTTCACATGCAACTGGGAAATAAGCAATACAGGAAATAGAGTACAGAAATCTATCCTGCCCTACAGGAAAATAGAAGGAGAAGGAGATAAGAGAAGGGGGGGAGAGATAGAAGGGAGGGCAGACTAGGGGAAGGGGTATTCAGAATGCATGCCATATTGGGGTGGGGGGAGGGGTGAGATGGGGTGAAAATTTGGAACTCAAAATCTTGTGGAAGTAAATGTTGAAAGCTAAAAATAAAAAAATTAAAAAAAAGAAATTAACTTCACAAGTTAGGCATATCACCACAATAACTTTCTATGGTCAGATTTTTTTTTGTTTTTTTCTTTTTTGTTTGCTCATCTTTTTTTTGGGGGGGCTTTTTCTTTTCTTTTAAATTTGAACTTTGCTCTCAGGGTAGAAAGGGCACTGTCTCCATCTTCTTGTACCAGTGGCTGCAAACCACGGATGCTTAACTGGTGCTACACTGATGTTGCCTTGAGGCCCATGGGGGACCCTTGTATCTGGTGCTGTGTTGAGGGGGGCAAAGTAGGGGGGTGGCTAGTGCTGCTGGAGGCTGTAGGGGTCTGGCAGCTAACCTGATGCTGAGCTGGGGTCCTCATGGTGGTGTCTGGTGTGTACTGATTCCCAGTGAGGTATTTCTGCATTTCCCTAGGGCTACACTGAAGCAGTGGAGGTCTGGCTGCTGGAGGATGCCTGTTTGCCCAGGGCTACAATGAAGCACATGGTGGTTCTAGCAGCTGTAGTCTGCTGGTTCCCTGGCTATGCTAAAGCATGTTGGGGGTCCTGGTGTTGGCGAATGCCTGCTACAACACACTGTGACCCAGGATCTCCTGCTGGTCTGCTGAAGCGGGATTTGCTGCTGGCCTATTGGGATGCTTCCTGTTTTGGACTGCACTTCCCTTTTACCCAAGTGAGATAGACTTTTCTTGCCAATCTTCCAAGTTTCTTGGGCTAAAAGATTGTTTCATCCTATCTTTTTGCTGGTTCTGCTACTCCAGGATTTGTTTTGGGGCACTAATTCATGGTTGCTTGGAGGTGAATATGGAAGAGTCACAGTGATTCACCGCTTACTCCACTATCTTGGCTCCTGGAAGTAGTGACCTAAAATCCTGTCATTCTCTTAATTCAGTAAATACTCAATTTCTTTCTTTCTTTTTTTTAGTCTTTTTTTGTTTCTATTATCATTATTTTTTGTTTTTTTAATTTTTCATTAATTTATTTTGATTTATCAACAATCTCTTCCATATGCTTTTGAGTTTAAATTTTTTCTCCCCCTTCCTCCCCACCACCCTTCCCAAGATGGCGCACAATACACAAATACATTCCTATTAAACATATTTTCACATTAGTGATATAAGTAAAAATTAGAACCAATAGGAGGAACCACCAGAAAGAGGAAACAAAATTCAACAGAAGGTAAAAAAAATAGCAATTCAACTTCCATAGTTCTACTTCTTTGGATGTGGATAGCATTTTCCATCATGAGGCCTTTGGATCCTTGTATTGCTGGGAAGGGTTAAGTTTATCAATATTAGTCATTGCACAACATGGCTATTACTGTGTATAACATTCTCTTGGTTCTGCTTACTTCACTCAGCATCAGACCATACAAGTCTTTCCAGGTTTTTCTGAAGTCAGTCTGTTCATCATTTCTTATAGGACAATAGTATTCCATGACATTCATATACCACAACTTGCTCAGCCATTCCCCAATTGATGGGCATCCTCTCAATTTCCAATTCTTTGCCACCATAAAAAGAGCTGCTATGAATATTTTTGTACATGTGGGTCCTTTTCCTATTTGTATGATCTCTTTGGGATATAGCCCAAGAAGTGCTGTTGCTGGGTCAAAGGGTATGCATGTTTCTATAGCCCTTTGGGCATAATTACTCAATTTATTTCAACAAAGAGTTATTAAGTACCTTCTATATGCAAGAAATAGTGTTAGCCACCGAGGCACTGTATTAGGCTTGATTATATCTTAATTTCCTGAACCTATAGCTGATACATTAATATTCATTCAATAAACATTTATTAAAAGGATTTATCATGTGAAGGTCAAAGTGATAGGAGTTGGAGGAGGTGTAATTTGGATTAAATATAGTCCCTGCCCACAAGTCAAATCAAGTCAACAAACCTTTATTAAGTTTTTATTATGTGCTAAGCACTAGGGATACAAAGAAAGGTGAAAAGAGTCCCTGATCTAATGGAGCTCACATTCTAATGGGGGAGACAATATGCAAACAATAATGTTTGTAGAATATGGATATGCAGAGTAAATTAGAGGTAATCTCAGAGGGAAGGTATTAGCATTGAAGTTTACCAGGAAACAATTCTTGCAGAAGGTGAGATTTTTAGCTGAGACTTAAAGGAATCCAAGGAAGCCAGGAGGCAGGAGGTGGAAAGGGGGAGAGCATTTCAGATATGGAAAGTAGCCATTGAAAATGCCTGGAAGTAAGGCCTATTATGAACAACTCTCTGTAGCAGAGATCTTCAATGCCTGCTTTCACCCCTCCAACTAGATGGTAGAGTGTGATCCATGTCATGGCAAGTACATGGCCTATTGCATGCTGTACTGATGTGATATGGTGCTCAAGGATTTCAATGCCACCATTGCCACAATCAAGACCAAGAGAACCAATCAGTTTGTAGACTTGTGTTCTACTGGCTTCAAGGTTAGTATCATTTACCAGCCCCTAGATGGGGAGACCCAGCCCCTAGATGGGGAGGCATGGCTAAAGTACAGAGATACAACAGCTATTGCCGAACCATGGATTTGTCTAGATCACAAGTTTGACCTTATGTATGCCAAGCATTTGTGCACTGGTATGTGGGTGAAGGCATGGAGGAAGGAGAATTCTCAGAGGCTTGGGAAGATTTGGCTGCCCTGGAGAAGGATTATGAGGAAGTAGGCACAGACTTTGTAGAGGGTGTGAGAAATGCTGACAGTTTGGTTCCCACAGAATTGGACAGGACAGGGGAGATTAGGTTATTGGTTAATTGATTTATTGGTTTACAAAAATACGTAAACAAGATGAGGGGGAGATTGGTTTTCACAGACTCTATAGAAGCAATAGATACTGCATTGCAAACACAGATGTTAAATGGGATGTGCAGGAATGTTGGGACAAGTTGGGGGCTAAAGCCAAGTGATCCTATATAACCACTTGCCCTGCTCCTGTACAGGTGTGTGATTCCAAAGAGGGAACACACCCAATTCTCATGAGAATTGTTAATAAAGGTATCTCTTCTCTCACTCCACAACTGTGATTTCTTTATGACCCAGCTAACTCTTGTTCGGGGAATTAACTGAGCCCAGTCTGGGGCTGAATTCTGAACTGAGTCTGGGGTTTTTATAACAAGGACAAAGATGAAAGTGAGGAATTCTAGAAGGCATCCAGCAAACAAGCTTATCTGGCCCCTCCATCTTTTGCATCTTTCTCTTTTCCTACCACCCCAAAATAAAATCTTTTCTTACTTGCAATAAAAAAATGCCTGGAGGTGAGAAATGAAGTGTCTTCTACAAGGAACAACAAAGAGGCCAGTGAGGAGTAAAGTGGAAGAACAGAAAGATAGGAAAGATCCAGGTTATGAAGGGCTTTAAAACCAAACTGAGGATTGGTCCTGGAGGGAACTGCTGGAATTTATTGAGGAGGGATGTGGTATGGTTAGAAATGGAATTTTGGCAGTTAAGTGGAGCATGCCTTCAGTGGAGGATACTGAAAGAAGGGAGACTGACCATCAGGCTATTGAAACAGTCCACTTTTGAAGTAATGGTCTGCATCAGGAGGGTGGCACTGTTAGAGGAGAGAAGAGTTTCATAGCTTTCATTTTCAGTATGGACATATGGTTTTATCAGCATAAGGAATGCTTTCCCTTCACTGAGGAAGATGGAAAATTTTGCTGTATCTTATATCCTTACAGAGTTGCCTGGGGTTATTGATACGGAAATTGTGTTGTCCTTGGTCCTAGAGGTCCTGGGGGGTCTGAGGTAGGACTTGAACCCAAGTATGTCTGGCTTCAAGGTTAATTCTCTATCCACTATGCAATGCTGCCTCCCCTCAGTTTTTGTGAAATGACTACAATAATGCCTATAATACTCATACTCAATGGGATTGTTGTGAAACTCAAATGAGATAATGTGTGTAAAGAATTATTCACCCTTACAACATTTGAAAAATAATTCTCTGCCTACTTTTCTCAGGACGTCTCCAGGGATTTGTAGTATACCCACACTTTCTTTTTACAGTGGAGGACGAAGTAAGGTCAGTTGTCTCAGGAACAATAATCTGTCATCTTTAAAATTTGCCTATCCTGTGGGTGAAGGAGTTTATTCAATTCTGTCCTTGTTTCTTATTCTTATCATGTGTTCTCTTTAAAAAATAATTTTAAAATTTATTATTAGACATTCTTTTCTTTTTAGCTTTTGAGTTCTGGATTCTCTCCCTTTCTTCTGCTCTTTCCCTGTTTACAAAGAAGGCAAACTGATGTGGATACTTTGTGAAACTCCCTCTGAGGGGGTTGGGGTTCATTCTGTAGCCCATCTTGTAACTTGACATCCTGTAACTTGAGAGTGTCCTAAAGTCCTTTTCCCCTCATCCTGTGCCATAAATTTCTCCTTATCTTGTAAGCAACCATCTCCCTCATTTTGTGTCATAAATTCTTCATTATCCTTAATCTTCAATCACCATAAAACCCTAAAACTATATCATCAGACTATATAGCTTTCTGCCTATATAAGCCTGATCCTCCCAAATATTAGTGTCTTTCATTAGCTTCTCACTAATAGGACCTGTTATGCTTTTTTATGTAAAATAAAAAGCTCCAATTGGTTAAGAGAAAGAAGTCTAAGTGAATTCTTTCACACTTGAATTGCTCTTCCAAATCTGACCTCAACAGAAAAAAGATATCATTTATATATGTGAAATCATGTAATATATATTTTTACATTAGCCATAAGGCAGAAAAGTAAGAAAATTATGCTTTAATTTGTGCTCTGAGTTCATCAGTTTTCCCTCTGGAGGTGGATAGCATTTTTTCATCATAAATCTTTTTTAATTGTCTCGGATCATTGTCTTGATCAGAGTAGCCAAATCTTTTGCAGCTGATCATCATTACAATATTGCTATTACTGGGCACAATAATCTCCTGGTTCTTCTCACTTTGCATCAGTTCATGTGTGTCTTGCCATATTTTTCTGAAACCACTTCCCTCACCATTTTTTATACCACAATAGTACTTCTTTAAAACCATATCCCACAATTTGTTCAGTCATTCCCAATTAGTGTCCCCTCAATTTCTATTTCTTTGCAACCAGAAAAAGAGCTACCATGAATATTTTTGTACATTTATATACTTATCCTTTTTCATTGATTTCTTTGAGATACGGACTTAGTAGTAGTATCATGCATAATTTTATAGCCCTTTGGGCAGAGTTCCAGATTGCTCTCCAGAATGGTTGGGCCAGTTCACTACTTCACCAACAACTCATTATTGTCCCTATATTCCCTCATCCATTCCAGCATTTGTCATTTCTGATAGGCATGAGCTGGCACCTCAGAGATATTTTAATTCTCTAATCAGTAGTGATTTAGAGCATTTATATGTCTATAGATAGCTTTGATTTCTTCTTCTGAAATCCACCTGTTAATATCCTTTGACCATTTATCAATTGGGGAAATAGATCTTATTTTTATAAATTTGATCAAGTTCCTTATATATTTGAGAAATGAGACCTTTATCAGAGAAACTTGCTATACAATTTTTTTTATATTTCTTTATAGTCTATTTTTTGATATTACTTCATTGTCTTTTATAATCATCACTTTATATTACTTCATTGGGCTTTTAGCAAAATATAATTTCCCTGATTATATCTTTTGCATTAGGCCTATTTTAGCTTTTGTTTTGTCTGAAATCATGATTACTATTCTTACTTTTTTTTAACTTCAGCTGAAGCATAACAGATTTTACTTCAGCTCTTTATTTCAACTCTGTATGTCTTTCTGTTCCAAGTGTGTCTCTTATACACAACATATTGTGGGATTCTGCTTTCTAACCCACTTCTGTTTTATGGGTTACCTCCTCCCATTCACACTCACAGTCATGTTTACTGTGCATTTCCCTCCATCCTCTTTTTTCCTGTTTATCCTTATCTCTCCTTTTATCCTATCCCTTCTCAAAAGTTTGTTTTGCTCCTGACTACTGCCTCCCCTAATCTGCCCTCCCTTTTATCATTTCCCCTCATATCTTTTATCCCCTTCCCTTTCTATTTCCCTATTAGGTAAGATAGATTTGTATATGCAACTGAGTATGTATGTATTTATTCATGCTTCTTTGAACCAATTCTAATGAGAGTGAAATTCAAGCATTACCTACTATACCTTCATTTCCCACTCCACTATAAAAGCTCTTTCTTGCATGCTTCTTTTATGTGAGAAAAAAATTTACCATTCTAGTTCTCCTTTCCATCTTCTCCCATTATATTCCTTTTTCACCCCTTCATTTTTTCTTTTGGAGATCATCCCAACATAATTGACTTGCTCCTGTGCCCTCTGTCTATGTATACTTCTTCTAACTGTCCTAATAATGGTAAAGTTCTTAGGACCTACATGTATCACCTTCTCATATAGGGATATAAACAGTTTAACTTTACTGAATCCTTTATGATTATTCTTTTATGTTTACCTTTTTGTGCTTCTCTTGAGTCTTCTAGTTGAATGTTCTATTCAGTTCTTGTCTTTTTGTCAAGAATGTTTGGAAGTCCTCTATTTCATTAAATATCCATTTTCCCCTCACAGAAGGATTATACTCAGTTTTGCTGGGCAGTTTATTTTTCATTGTAATCCTGGTTCCTTTGCCTTCTGGAATATCATATTCCAAGCTCTCTGCTCCTTTAATGTGGAAGTTGCTAGATCTTGTGTTATCCTGACTGTGGCTCCATGATATCCAAACTGTTTCTTTCTGGCTGCTTGAAATATTTTCTCCTTTACCTAGGAGCTTTGGAATTTGGCTATAATATTCCTGGGAGTTTTAATTTTGGCATCTTTTTCAGGAAGTGATTGGTGGACTCTTTCAATTTCTATTTTGCCCTCTGAACTTAAGATAGTGGGACAGTTTTCCTCAATCTTTTCTTGAAATATGATGTCTAGGCTCTTTTTTTATCACAGCTTTCAGGTAGTCTAATAATTCTTAAATTATCTCTCCTCAATCTATTTTCCAGGTCAGTTGTTTTTCCAATGAGATATTTCACATTTTCTTCTTTTTTCATTCTTTTGACTTCATTTTATTAGTTCTTGAAGTCTTATGGATTTATTCATTTCCATTTGACCAATTCTAATTTTTAAAAGGAATTATTTTATTCAGTGAGCTTTTGTACCTCTTTTTCATTTGGCCTGTTTGACTTTTAAAGGAGTTCTTTTCTTTAGTGAATTCCTCACCATAGAGTCTTGAGGGAACCTACAGTTATTTTGAAAATTTACCTTGGAGAAATGAGGTGCAAATAGAATCTACTTTTGCCTCATGGAGTAAACATGATGATAGGGTTTGGCAAAGTGGATAGAGCGCTGGACTTAGAGACTTCCAGAGGACTTAAGTGTAAATCCTGCCTTAGAAACTAATTATATCACTCTGAGAAATTCATTTAATTTCTCCGCATCTCAGTTTTCTCATCTGCAAAATTGGAGGAAAGGTTGAACTTTCTGGCATCTGAGATCCTTTCTAGTTCTCAAGCTGGTATCCTATGATCCATGCTTCTTTCCTGATTTACTAGTTAACTTAAGACAATTCTTTGGATTATTCATCCAGCTTCAAGAGGGTCTCATAATCTCTGCAAACTGTTCAAGAATAATTATTATCTTAACGTGCTAAAAACTGAGAGACCATAGTTGAGAAAAGTTGTCTACTAATCTCTTTGAGTCATTCTGGCTGCACTCTTGTATACTCATGAATAAGAACCAAGAATAAGGAAGGATTCATTAGGAAGCAGACATATTGACAGGACTGGATTAAAGCTTTTACTGATACTTGCAGAGGTTTTACTTTGTTGTCAGTTCCATGGATCCACTGACAATTCTTAAAATAGGAATCTGAATGAAGGAAAATAATAATTACAATGTATGGAGTGTCTAGAAGCCTGACAGTTAGAGCTATAGAGAGACTTTTGCTTAGGAACTAACTGAACAAAATATTGTATTTTCAGATGGATCATTACTGTCATAGTTGAGTTTGCTTTAAAAACTCTATTGTGTTAATTGTCTTATGTAATCAATCATTTTTGTGACAGGTGGGGAGGAGATATGTTAGCAGAATTTAGGAAAGAAAAAAGAAACACAACCCTGTGCTTGGAATACTGGATGAGAAAGTAGCACATTCTCTCTTCATCTGGAATTAGATGCTGAAACAAAGAAGTGCTTTAAAAGTGTTGGCATTTTACCAAAGGCTTTGTTATAATAAAGTGAATAAAAAATCTTAATGACATGCTTTTTCACTTTTTAAGAAACATGAATAACTTCAGGATCCCAGGCTAGATTGCATTAACCTTAGCCATTGTGAACAGGTTGCATTCTTTTTCTGAGAACCACTTTTCATCATAGCTTTCATCTGCATTCTAACAGCAGTAGGTGGGACATGCTCTTTTACTGAATATTGACCTTGGTCCCAGTTTCCTTAAACAAAAGCCAGGCAGGTTGGATGAAGTGAGGAAATCTTTCAGGGAGTAGATGAGGTTTACAAAATCCACACCATTCTTGACTTTGTTCCAGAAGTAGGAATCAAACCATTAAATGATAAAGACATTTACTTTTTAATAAAAAATACAAAAAACATCTTTCTTTAATGTCTATTTTTTCAGGCCCTGAGACAAGCACTGGGAATACAAAGAGATTCCACATAGTCCTGATTCTCTAGATACATAGTACAGTGAGGAAAATGCAATCTCTAGAGTCAGTGACATTGATTGAATAGTCCACATCCTTTTATGGACCAAATTGCTTTTTAAAACAAAACAAAACAAATACAGCGAAGATATGTGGACTCCTTGCCACCAAAGTATTCACATTGTCTTTTCAGTGTCTAAGCAGCCTACTTTTAGTGTTCTTACATTTATCCACATAGCAAATATGGTGCAATTACGGTTAGTAGTCTGGAACAGATAATGTCATTAGTATTCTTCCATAGATGTTTAAGGTGAGATTCTTCCACGTGGTAGCAATGAATGAGATCTTGGGATACTTCAGTTTCTCTTTGAAGGAGACTTATGTGGGAGATGCTACTTTGGACTAGAATAGAAAGTTGAGAAATTTTACTTACCAGAAAAAAAGAAATTGAAAAAATGCTAATCAAGTCTTTTTAAGCATGCCTGCTGGTGATAGCTAAGGAAGAAAGAGGGTTTTAATTAGATATGTTCCATCATGAACCTGATGAATCAATAAGACTGTAATGGAATATAAAGAAACCTTAAAAATCCAGTGGTGGTTTAGAAGGAATAAAAACTTTGCTTAACAGATTTGGCTCTTTCTAAATGATTCATTAAGAGAACCCTCTACCTAGCATTGCACTAAGTTAAGTGTTTTTCTTTACTAACTAATTTACCTGGTTTATCCAGTAAATTTATTTTATCTGGCACTGTGGGACTAGGTGGCTAGCTTTGCTTTCCATACTTTTCTTACCAATGAGGCAACTACTAATGTGGCACAGTGGATAGAGTCCTGGATCTGGAGCCAGGAAGACCAGAATGCCATGGTTGCCTCTGACACCTATTGGTTGTATGACTCTGTGAGAGTCGTTTAACTTCTCTTGCTTCAGTTTCCTCATCTGTTAAGTGAGGAAGCACCTACCTTCCAGGGTCATTGTGCAGGTAAAATGAGATAATATTTGTAAAGTACTTTACAAACCTTAAAACACTATACAATGCTAGCCACCTAATGGGCTTTAATTTCAGAGAGCTGTGGCCACTTTTGCTCAAATTATTACAAGAACTAGAACAAAAGCTGGTGAACTGCCTCAATTCTCTGATTTGGCTATGAAAATTGGACTTGATGTCAATTGTCTAAAATAAATGATTCTAGAATCTCTGAGTCCTTCAGTCTGAAGTGGCTTTTAATTCCTCCACTTTCTCACAATACTTGGAACCTCTCTAATGCTCTTTGTATATTCTCTTCTTTTTTAGATTTTGTAAAATCATTGCATATTTATGTATGGTTTGTATTCCTGGCTTAATTGAGCTCCTCTTATTAGAGCTGTGATCATATCTCAATAATATTTATATTTAATTCTTGCTTTGAATACTGTAAATACTTAAAAAATGATTAGCAAGTGAAGGATTGACTAGGGAATTCAGGAAGGCCAGCATATTACCAGTGATGATTTGCATATGAGAGACATAAAAGATAGCATCAAAGACATGCATGACCAGAAAGGGAGATGGTTGGGTCAGTCACGTAGCAAGAATGAAGCATAGCAGACAGTTGTCTGCTGACTGTACTGGTGTCCATGAAATTTTTTAAAAATAATTTTTACTTATAGGTTTATTTGAAAATTCAATCTTATTTTAAGTTCCAAATTCTTTTACTTCCCTTCCTCTCCTCTACACATTGAGAAGACCAGAAAAATAAAGCCCATTACAAATATGTTGTTGTTGTGTTGTTATTTAGTTGTCTCAGTCGTGTCTGACTCTTTGTGACCCCTTTTTGGATGGTTTCCTTGGCAAAGCTACTGTAGTGGATTGCCACTTCCTTCAGTTTATTTTAGAGATGAGGAAACTGAGGCAAACGTAAGTGACATGCCCAGGGACATACAGCTAGTAGCTAACTGAGGCCTGATTTGACCTAGGGTCTTCTTGACTCCAGGCCCAGTTCTTTATCCACTGTACCGTCTAGCTGCCTTTACAAACATGTAAAGTCATGCAAAATAAATTATCAAATGGGTCTTGTCCAAAAAGAAAGGAAGGAAGGAAAGAAAAAAGGAAGAAAGAAAGGAAAGGAAAAAGGAAGGAAAAGAAAATGCTTTGATTTGCACTTTGAGTCCATTCCTTCTTTATCTGGAGGTGAATAGTATGTTTCATCATAAGTCCTTAGGAACTGTGGGTGGTCATTGTGTTGATCAAAATTCCTAAGGTTTGCAGAGTTTATTGTCTTTATAATATTGTGATTATATTATAAATTATTCTCTAGATTTCACTCACTTCACTTTGTATAAATTCTTATAAGTTTTCACATATTTTCTGTGATCATTCTCTTCACTATTTCCTATAGCACAATAGTATTCTAGCATATTCATATGCCATAACTTGTTTAGCTATTATCCATTTGATGGACATCACCTCAGTTTTCAATTCTTTTCTACCACAAAAAACACTGCTATAATTGAGTAAATGAGTCCTTTTCCTCTTTTTTTGATCTTTTTTTTTGTGGTATAAAACACAGGAGAAGCACTGAGTCAAAGTGCTGGGTAATAGCTTTTAGGGCATAGTTCCAAACTGTTTTTCAGAATGGTTGAACCACTTCACACCTCCACCAAGAATGCTTTAAAATATTTGTTTCTCACATTCCCTTCAGCATTTTTCATTTCCCCTTTTTTGGTCAATTTAGCCAATAGGATGGGTTTGATGCATTATCTTAGTGTTGTTTTAATTTGCATTTCTCTAATTATTAGTGATTTAGAGGATTTTTGTATGGTTATTGATAACTTGGATTTCTTCCTCTGAAAACTGCTTATTCATATTCTTTGACCATTTATCAATTGGGGGAGTGGCTCTTATTCTTACAAATTTGACTCAATTCCCTATATATTTTGGATATGAGACTCTTATTAGAGGAACTCACTTCAAATATTTTTCCTTGTCTTTTGTTTTTAATTTGCCTAAACTTCCCAGGGAGTTATTCTTTATAATGAAGAATGTAATAAAGAAATTTTTAAAGAAGAAAAAGAAGAGGAAGAGAAAAAAGGAAAAATCTGATTAACAGATCAAAAATATAGATAATATTGTCAATGTTCTACAGTTACAGGTCCTTCTACTTTGGCCAATATGTGTTTGGGGGAGTTTTTCTCATACCTCTTCTTTGGGGGCAATCCTGTTCTTTGTAATTTTGCAACATTTATTTTTTAAAAAAATGTTTATTTATATCTTTTGTTTTTACATGCCTAAATTTACTACTGTATCCTTCCTTTTACCCCTTTCAGAGAGCCATCCTATATAACAAAGATTAAAAAAAGAAAAAAATCAGCAAGACCAATCAGTAAATTATTTAAATCATACTATATATATATATATATATATATATATACACACACACACAATGTTCCACACCTTTGGACCTCTTTTACCCCTACAAAGGAGTGTGGGGAGGTGTCTCCTCATATTTCTTCTTTGGGGCTGAGCTTGTTCAACGTTGCAACATTAATTTTTTATTATTTTGAGGTTGTTCTTTCCTCTTTAAATGTTTGTAATTATTGCATATGTTATTTTCTTGCCTCTATTTCAATTTATGTTAGTCTTTCCATGCTTCTCTGTATTAATTGTATTTATTGTTTTTTAAAGCACAGTAATAATCCATTGCATTCATGTATTGCAATTCATTTAGTCATTCTTTACTCAGTAGGCATCTACTTGTTTCCCAGTTCTTTGGCATCATAAAAATAATGCTGCTATACAGTAATGTATATGGAGCCTTTAATTTTATTAATGGCCTTTGGTATTTTCCTAGCAGTGAAACTTTTAGGTCAAAGAATATGGACACTTTTTGCCATTTATTTCAACAATTCTAAATTGTTTCTGGAATGATTGTACTAATTCATAGCTTTACTGACAATGCATTCATGTTGCAGTTTTTCCATAAGCCCTCCAATATTGCCTATTTCAATTTTTTTCATTAACTATTTCATGTCATGACCTTTCACAAAGTATTTTGATATGCTTTTCTTTTGTCTCAGTTGCCTCTTGACTCTGCTTCTGTGGTCTCCTCCTACTTGTGAGTTCTTCCTTCAACCTCCACTTTGGGAAAGGGATTAGCCATCACTCATTCTCAATATTTAGCCACCATGCTTTCATGTTGATACTTCCTTTCCTCCTCCTCTACCCCTATCATATTTTCATATCTCCTTTTTGTGTCACTTTCCTACCTTAGAATGTAAGCTTCTTGAGGACAAGGGCTATCTTTGTGCTAGTATTTGTGACCTTGATACTTAGCATAGTATCTGGCACATATTAAGCACTTAATAAATGCTTGTTGATTGACTGATTATTATTAGTGATTTGGAGTGATTCATAAGATTGTTAATAATTTGCAATTTTGCTTTTGAGAACTGTTTGTTCATATCCTTTGACCACGTATCTATTGGAGAATGACATATGGTCTTGTGTATTTCTGTTAGTTGCATCAAATAGAAAATTCTTTCCTGATATCCATGAAAGGTAAAAAAAGAATGAGAGGAAGAATTCAATCTGTTGATAGATATTTTTAGGAAATAGATGATAGATTTAATGCTGGAAGGGACAGAAGAAACCATCTGGTCCAACACCTTCATTTTAGAGATGAGGAAACTGAGGCCAAAGGTGCTTAAATGATTTGTCCAAGGTTACAAAGGTGGCAAACCACAGAGGTGGGATATGAAACCTGCTACTCCTAGACTGTTGCAGGATGAGATTATGTGGATGGTTTGTGATGCATATTGGTAGAAGGAGTACTCTAACTTGTAAGATCGTGGATACATTAAAATATTAAAGCATTGGTGCTTATCCAGTTACAGATGCCAAGACTGTTAAGTCTATAAGTCAACCTTTGGGAAAGTAGAACATTTTTTTTTTTTGGCTAGGCAATGGGGTTAAGTGACTTATACAGGGTCATACAGCTAGCAAGTGTTATGTGTCTGAGGCCAGATTTGAACTCAGATCCTCCTGACTCCAGGGCCAGTGCTCTATCCATTGTGCCACCTAGCTGCCCCAAAGTATCTTAAATAAGTATTTCTAAAGATGAAAATTTGAGGAAAACTAAAAAAAAATGTTAATACCATTTGTATTTATATCACAGTCATTTCTAGATATGCCATGCCCACCAATAGGTGATAGTTTTTATTCATTTTGTAGAGAGCTCCTAGTCGAGTGTGAAAAACACTGGTGAATTTAATTGAACCTGACACATTTTCAGGAAGTGAATGAATAATTAAAATATTCTGGGATTAAAAAAGCTTCATTTTCTTGACCTCTCTGATCTTTCATCTTGAATACAATTAAAGTAAATACTTCTTAAATTTCTATTTCAGAACATTCCCTTTATACATCAAAAAAATTCAAAGCTGATATAATAGAAACAACCATAATCCATAAGGCACTTAATGTCTTCTTCCCATCCTTTTGGTGCTTTTTCAACCAAAACACACCATCTTTCTCCCTCACAGAAGCCCATTTAGTTCCTTTATTACTTCATTTTATTCTACTGTTGGCTTGTTTCAGTAGTTGAGAAGTTAAAAATAAGTAATGATACTTCAGTTAGTATTGTAAAACATCAGTGGACAGCAGACCCTCCATACCTTAGCAGACCATCTCCATGAGCTGCTGTAGCCACAAAAATTAATGCAGTCAACCTTCTGGTGATGACTCTCAGAATTTAGCTAATCTTTTCCTACTTGGTAGGACTTTCTAGAACTTACATTCTGCTGAATGTATTTTGGAACCCAAATATGTCATTCTATCAGAATTTGAGTGGAGAAAGTAAAGCTAATAATTGATGATAGCTTCAATTTCTGTACTGAACTTTTATATTTCCAAAGTTCTTTCACATATTGTCATTTGTTTTTTTCAGCCTCACAGTGTGATAGTGTAAACAATTATATCCAGTTTACAGATAAGGAAACTGAGGTTCATAGAGGAAAAAAGATTTGCTTGAGATAATAAAACCAGAAAGTGATAGAACTAACACAGGAACCTGGGCCTATCAGACTTATTTTGTTATTTATACCACAATCCACATTTGACTTTTCTCAAAAAATAAAACTGAACCAATCATTAGATTTTACTTAGATTTTTTTTTTAAATTAAAGATCATTAGATGAATCTCCTACACCACTTGATATGGGAATTTCCCTCTCCCTTTAATCTCTTGGCAAGAGAAGAACAGTTGCTTAATCAGATTATTTTCAAATTTGGAACCAGCTTTCTGTGGCCTGATGCTTTCTAATTTTTGTTGGCTATTTTTCATATCCTTTGATGTTACAAAAAATGTAAGTATTTTTAGCTAAGGTATGTTGAGAAGAGAAATCTTCATCTCATGTGTTGAAAAGGGACATTGTGAACATCTACTTTCTTTTTTTTTATTTGGTAATTTTTTTTTTGTTTTCAACATTTACTTCCACAAGATTTTGAGTTCCAAATTTTCACCCCATCTCACCCCTCCCCCTGCCCCAAGATGGCATGCATTCTAAATACCCCGTCCCCTAGTCTGCCTTTCCTTCTTTCTCTCCCCCCTTCTCTTATCCCCTTCCCCTTAAATTTTCCTGTAGGACAGGATGGATTTCTGTACCCCATTTCCTGTATTTCTTATTTCCCAGTTGCATGTGAAAACATTTTTTTTAAACATGTGTTTTTAAAACTTTGGGTTCCAAATTTTCTCCCTTCCTCCCTCCCCACCCACCCTCATTGAAAAGGCAAGCAACTCAATATAGGTTATACATGTGCAGTTATGCAAAACACTTCCGTAGTAGACATGCTGTGAAAAACTAACTCTATTCCCTTAATCCTATCCTGCCCCTCTCCCATTTGTTCTATTCTTTCTTTTAACCCTGTCCCTCCTCAGAAGTATTTGCTTCTGATTACTCCCTTTCCCAATCTGCCCTCCTCTCTATCATTCCCCTACTCTCTTGTCCCCTTCCCCCCCCTATTTTCCTTTAGGGTGAGAAAGATTTCCACACCCAATTGAAAGTGTATGTTACTCCCTCCTTAAGTCAAATCCTGTGAGAATAAGATTCACTCATGCCCTCTCACCTTCCCCCTTTTCCCCTCCATTGTAAGAGCCTTTCTTCTCTGTTTTTTTTTGTAGGATAATTTACCCCATTCTACCTCTCCCTTTCTCCTTCTCCTAGTATATTCCTCTCTCACCCCTTAATTTTATTCTCCAGATATGACCCCTTCATTTTCAACTCACCCTGTGCCCTCTGTCTATCAATCTATATATGTACATATAATTTTTTCCCCTCCAACTACCCTAATACTGACAAAGGTCACATGAGTTACTAATATCATCTTTCCATCAGGAATGTAAACAGTTCAATCTTAATAAATCTCATATGATTTTCTCTTTCCTGTTTACCTCTTCGTGTTCCACTCGAGTCTTATATTTGAAAATCAAATTTTCTATTCAACTCTGGTCTTTTCATCAAGAATGTTTGAAAGTCTTCTATTTCACTGAATGACCATTTTTTCCCCCTACAGGATTATACTCAGTTTTGCTGGGTAGGTGATTCTTGGTTGTAATCCTCTCTCCTTTGCCCTCCAGGAGTATTACATTCCATACCCTGTGGTCCCTTAATGTAGAAGCAGCTAAATCTTGTCTTATCCTGATTGTGTTTCTACAATACTTAACTTGTTTCTTTCTGGATGCTTGTAATATTTTCTCCTTGACCTGGGAACTCTGGAATTTGACTACAATATTCCTAGGAGTTTTCCTTTGGGGATCTCTTTCAGGAAGAGATTGACAGATTCTTTCATTTCTATTTTGCCCTCTGGCTCTAAAATATCAGGACAGTTTTCCTGGATAATTTCTTGAAAGATGATGTCTAGGCTGTTTTTTTTGATCATGGCTTTCAGATAGTCCAATAATTTTTAAATTCTCTCTCCTGGATCTATTTTCCAGGTCAGTTGTTTTTCCAATGAGATATTTCACATTGTTTTCTAATTTTTCATTCTTTTGGATTTGTTTTATAGTGTCTTGATTTCTCATGAAGTCACTAGCTTCCAATTGCTGTATTCTAATTTTTAAGGAAGTATTTTCTTCAGTAAGCTTTTGGACTTCCTTTTCCATTTGGCCAATTTTGGTTTTTAGGGCATTCTTCTCCTCATTGGCTTTTTGGACCTCTTTTGCTATTTGGGTTAGGCTATTTTTTAAGGTGTTATTTTCTTCAGTATTTTTTTGGGTCTCCTTTAGCAAGCTGTTGACTTGTTTTTCATGATTCTCTTGCATCACTTTCAGTTTTTCCTCTACTTCTGTTACTTGCTTCTCAGAATTCTTTTTGAGCTCTTCCAAGACCTGGGACTGATTCATATTCTTTTTGGAGACTTTGGATGTAGGAGCTTTGGCTTTGTTGTCTTCTTCTGGTTGTATGTTTTGATCTTCTTTGTCACCAAAGTAAGATAATATAGTCTGACTCTTTTTGTGCTGCTTACTCATGATCCTGGCCAATTACCTGAGTTTTAAACTTTGTTAAGGCAAAAATCTGCTTCCAATGTGAAGAGTGTACTGTCCCAAGCTTCAGGGGTTTGTACAGCTGTTTTCAGAGGTACTTCTAGGGACCTGTAAATTTTCGGTTCTTCCAAGGTGCTATGATAAGGGGCGAGGTGTTTCCTCTCCACAGCCACAACAACCTTGACCACACCAGCGTTCCTCCTAGCCCCAGGATCGCCCCTCAGAACTATGACCCAGATCCAAGCACCGGTAAAGCAAGGGATTCCTGCCTCAGCACTGGCAAAGAGATCCTTGTAATCCCACTCTGATCAGCCACTCGAATTTCCCCTGTCTGTGGGCTGGAAGTTCAGGAAACAGTTGTTGCCCCAAGGGCACGCTCGGGACTTGTGGCTGAGACCTAGCTCCTCTCTCACATCAGTCATAGACTTTTCCCACTGACCTTCCACATTGTCTTTGGCGTTCCTGGGTTGAGAAGTCTGGAAACCACCACAGCTGCCCGTGATTCAGTCCTCTGAGGCCTGCTCCAGGGTCACTGAGACCTGCGTGCCCACACCCAACTGAGCTCCTCTCTCTGCCTGGCGTGATATACCTTTCCGATCTACCATCCAGGCTGTCTTTGGCTGGAAATTTGTTTCACTCTATCTTTTTGTGGGTTCTGCTGCTTTAGAATTTGGAGAGAGCTCAAGACAGTCACTGCTTTCCCTCCGCCATCTTGGCTCTGCCCCCCCCCCCACATTTACTTTCTAATATTCCATATATATTGGAAGAAGTTACTCCAAAAACATAAGAATTATTTTATGATGACTGAAAGATGTCGCTATTGAGCTATAATCAGTCAACTAGTATTTATTTATTTATTTATTTATTTTTGCTTTTTGGTGGGGCAATCAGGGTTAAGAGATTTGCCCAGAGTCACACAGGTAGTAAGTTCAACTAGTATTTATTAAGGAGTCACTATATTCTAGGCACTGTGCTAAGTACTGGAGATGCAAAGAAAGGAAAAAAAAGCAAGATGGATTCAATGTAAATTATAAGATTAAGGGAGACTGAGAAAGGCTTCTTGTAGAAGGTGGAACTTGAGTTGGAATGTAAAGGAATCTGGAAAAGTTAGGAGACAGATGAGGAGGGAGAGCATTGCAGCTAAGGTCAATGGAGTGAGGAAAAGCAAGGAGGTCAGTGTTATTGGGATTATAAAATATGTTGTGGGGTGAGGGAGAGCTGCAAGATATGAGGAGACTGAAAAATTAGAAAAGGATCAGATGATGAAGATCTTTGAAAGCCAAAGAATTTTAGATTTGATCCTGGAGGTATTAGCAAAGCACTGGAATTTATTGAATAGGATTGTGATACAGTCAGACTTCTGTTTTAGGATGATGAATTACATAGAGCATGGATTGGAGAGGGGAGATACATGTGGCAGGGATACCAACTAGCTAGCTCTTTGTGATAATATACATAATCCTAACAGTAGTTTTGTGAGAGTTAGAAAATTCATTTGTTCTGATGCTTTATTTGAGAGATGTTAACTGTCTGGGTATTTAGGAGCATTTATAGTTTGTATCATGAAGTTAAGACATTTTCATAACTGATTAAATTATTGAAGGCTATTTGAAATCCATATAATTTAGCTTCATGTAGATGAGATTTAACTTATGTTGCCAAATATCTCCATCATCTTTCCTTTGAAATGTTTGATATATTATTCTCAAAAAGTTCACATTTGAAGAATAAAAATTGTGTTTGAGAAAGTACAAAGGATATCCTTTAAGTCAATTCTCTTCCAATTTGTTTATGGTATATCTAGATGTATTTTATATCTATAGTATGTGTCCTTTTGGAGTTTAGTGTGGTATATGCTGTTGTATACAGTATAAAATATTGGTCTAAACTGAATTTGTGCCAGACATTTCCATTTGTACCATCAGTTTTTCTTATTTTTATTATACAAATATCCCAAAATTCTTTCTATAGTGTTAAATTATTGAAGCTTGAAATTGCACTAAGACTTTTGAGATACCCTATATTTATACAGCTTAAGTAAATATGAGTAATTACTATCTCTTCAGTTATGTGGATTTGTATTTATGCAATGAATGTTTTGTAATTACATTAATATAGTTCCTGGGTATGTCTTGGTAGATAGATTTCTTTTTTTAAATTTTAATTAATTTTATTCTGAACTTAAGATATAAAACAAGTATTTCTATAACATAGAATAGAAAAAGAAGACTGTACACAAAACTGCAAGTCTATTATGTATAACTTCTTATTCCTTTTAAATATATAATAAAGTTATCACATAATTTTCTTTTTTCCCCTTTTTTTCTTCTCTCTCCCACCCTGTCTTAGAATTGGCTACCACTAGACATAAATATGTATATACAGACTTCTAGTTATTTACAAGTCTATGGTTATTTTGAATGGAATTTCTATCTCTTCTTGCCAAATTTTATAAGTAACTTATGTAAGATGTTCCAACAATCATAATGCAGCTTTATGATTAGAGTTTCAAACTGTACTGCTAATAAAACTATTTTGAAAGCTATTAGTAGTTTAAATTGCTATTAAGGCTTGAAACTGCACTAGTATTTTGGGGACACTGTATAAAGCATAATGATTTGTTTTTGTTTATTTCTTATCCTGTAACTTTGCTTAAGTTATTAAATGTTTAAATTATTTTAGTTAACTCTTTGGGATTTCCTATGAAGACTGTCATATCATCTGCCAAAAAGCCCTATAATTCTTTAACTACTCTTATTTGCTCAATTTCTTTTTCCCTCCTTACTGCTATAGTTTACATTTTTAGCACTATATTAAATAATATAATTGATTATGGATGTCATTGCCTTGTGAATAATGTAATTGGAAAACCCTATAGTTTATCTCAATTACATATAGCACTAACTCTTGGTACTAGGTAGATATCACTTAGCAAATTTAGGAATGGTCCATTCATTCCTACACTTTTTAGATTTTTTAAACAGAAATAGTTATTTTATCAAAAGCTTGCCTTGTATGTATTGATATAATCATTTGATGATAACTGTTTTGGTTATTAATACAGCCTATTATGCTTATAGTTCACCCTAATATTGTGCCAACCGTTTATTTCTAGAATAAATCCTACTTGGTCACAGTGGAATAATATATTAAATATATTTCTGTAGCCTCTTTGCTAATATTTGTACTAAAATTTTTTCATCAATATTCATACTCTCTCTATAGTTTCTTCCTCCCTTCTTTAAGTATCAAGACCACATTGTACCACAGAAATAAATTGGCAGAATCTTTTTCTTTTCTCATTTTTTCAAAATCTGTACAATATTGAAATTAATTTGTCTTGGAGTGTGTGATAGAATATATTTATCAGTCCATATGGATTGATTGTTTTTTTCTTGCAGGTTCATGTCTTACATATTCAATTTTTTGGATGAGATTGTATTATTTAAATTCTCTATTTCTCTTTCTGTTAATTTTGACATTTTACATTTTTGTTGATATACATTTATTTCATTTAAAATTTTCAGTTTTGTGGGCACAATTTAACAAAATAGTTTCTAATAACTTCTTTAATTTCTTCTTCATATGTTATGAATTCCCATTTTCATTTTTAATACTGGTGATGTGATTTTCTTTGTCTAATATTAATCAAATATGGTTGATCTATTTTATTATTTTAATAGTTTTTTATTTATTCATTCAAATGTTTTTATTGAAATTAACTAATGTCATTTGATTTTAAGAATTTATAGTTTGATATTTAGTTGGTTTTAAAATTTATTGTTTTTCTAGTATTTTAGTACCTACCCAATCACTGGCCTTTTTTCTTTTTCATTGATGCAAGTGTTTAGAACTTTAAATTTCTCTCTCAGGATGTCTTTGACTGCATCCCAGAAGTTTTAGTGTGTTGTTCAGTGTTGTTTTCTTTAAGGAA
Source organism: Vombatus ursinus (assembly GCF_900497805.2). Lineage (NCBI taxonomy): Eukaryota > Metazoa > Chordata > Mammalia > Diprotodontia > Vombatidae > Vombatus > Vombatus ursinus. The sequence goes on along the minus strand of NW_020954590.1, from coordinate 27,266,067 downwards.
AGCTTTTATTGTTTCTATTATGTGTTCTTCAAGCCATGAATTTTTTTTTGTTATTTGCTCTATTATTAATTTTAATCCTTTCTTGCATGCTCTTTAATTGGATATGCTTTTAATTGCATTGAGGCAAGCTAGGAATGGGTTTAATATCTCTGCTTTTCTGAATTAGTTTTTGAGGGTTCAATGGCCAAGTACATGGTCAATTTTTGCAAAAGTGACTGAGAATTATGTATATTTCCTTTTGTTTCCATTCAGTAATCAGTCAAGATCTATCATGCCTTACTTTAAAAAAAATTCTATTCAGTTCCTTGCCTTCTTTCTTGTTTACCTTTTGGTTAAACTTATCTGGGTCTGAGAGGGGTGTATTGAGATTTCAAATTAGTATAGTTTTACTATTTCTCCCTAAAATTCAATTGACTTTTTGTTTATGCATTTAGATGCTATGGCATTTGTTGCATATATATTAAATATTGTTATCAACTTGATTGTTCATTGTACCTTTAAGCATAATGTAGCTTCCTTTTTTATCTTTTTTAACAAAATCTATTTTGTTGTTATCCTGTCTGTTACCATTGTCTGCTTTAAAAAAAATACCTGAAGCATAATAGATTTTGTTCTATTCCCTTATTTTAATCCTTTGTGAATCTTTGTGTCTGAAGTATCATTCTTAACAACAATACTGTGTAGGATTGTGCTTTCTAATTAATTCTACTAGGATCATTTTATGGATGAGTTCATACTTTTTACAGTTATGATTCTTAATTATGCAGTTCTCTCTATCATATTCTTTTATACTTTCCCCTGTCTTCTCTCCAACTTCTTAACCTTATTACAGAAAAAGCAAAGTTTTGAGAAAGTAGTGAACTCAACACTACTAACCTATATTTGATACAAATTGTCTCTGTCCCCATAATCTTTTTCTTTTCCTCTTGCCTAGTCCTTTATTGCAGGTTCTTATCCCTTTTTCATCCTTTTATTCCTTGTTTATGGCTATTTCCTTCCTGAGTCTACCTTCCCTCTTAATCCTCTTCTGTTCTCTCTCTGTTATCACCTGATTCTCTATTGTTTAATGTATATTGATACCAAATTCTTTCTGTGCATGTGCATGTGCCTGTGCTTGTGTACCTGTTGGGACTTGTGTCAGGGACAAGTTCTATGTACTTTTTGTACGGAATGGTGGTACATTCTCTGTTGTTGATATGTATTTTCTGGAATCTGGATAATTGATTGGTATGTTCTTCAGGCTCATTTTTTACCTAGCCTTAATCACTGAATGGGTGTTGACTCAGTCAAACTGAGACATGTTAAAGATTTTAGCTTAAAAAGTCCAAGGTCTCTTACTGCATCCAGGGCCATCTCCAGTCAACCAGATCTATATCTTGTTACTGGACCCAGATGACTCTGGAGGAGAAAATGAGGCTAGTGACTTTGCACAGCCCTTCCTTACTTAAATCCAATTCACCGGCATGTCATTGCATCACCTCCCTAATGTCATGATCCTCTTTGAGAATGAAGGACAAACAATAGCAACAACAACAACAATAGTTGGACAGCTCCCTTTGTTGGGATTGTGCATATGCCATTGCCTGTACTCATGTGGGTGGGTACATGGAGGCCTTTACTTAGGGCTTCTGATTTGGAATGCACCTTGTCCTTTGCTTTCCCTTTGTCATTTCTGTAGGATTCTGAGTTTCAGCACATGCTCAGAGAGACACAGCTGTTGGGTCCATGCTCTCTGGCTGGACTCAAACCTTTCTGCATTTTCTGCCCAGGATACAGCTTCAGGTTCTAGGATTTCCTGGATTGTCTCTGGTCCATGTTGGAAATCTTCCCTATGAATCATTCCCATTTCAGTGATTTCTGGCTAATCGCCGACCTGATACCTGCAGATTTTGCATGATTAATTTAATATACTTTCTCCTTGGATTCCTCTATCATATCTTGATCACATGTTCCCTCTTCCTCCCCCCGTTTATCCTTGTTGGAGTAGTTATGAGAGAACTAGGGTGTTTTGCTTTTATATTCTTCCATCTTTAAGAGAGTCCAAATCAATTATCTAAAGTGGTTTCCTTTCTATCATGTGACATTCTAGACTACTGAATGCTGAATAAACTTTATCTTGAGACCAATCTTTGTACCCATTTTCTACTCATTTTCTCTCCTTCCACCATGTGAACGATTATATATGTGTGTATGTATATATGTATGTGTGTATGTGTGTACATACACACACACACATCTGCCATTTTACTAATAAATAGCTTTTGTTAAGGTAATTCTCAGAATTCTACAAATGTGGGTTTCAGACTCTTTTGACCATCTCCTATAAGGCAATTGCTCAAACACTAAGATTCCAATAGAGCTGTGATTTCATTTATATGGATATTCTTTCCAACATTGTAGATTGCTACTCATTCATGTCTACCCATGTTATGTGATGCCTATCTATGTCTAAGTTTGCTACAAGAGGTTCACACAGTGTTCTGGGGGCCTTCCTTGCTTTCTCTTGACATTGCAAGAAAACCAATGGAGCAAATGTGCTATCCTGTCATCTCATGACCATCTGATGTTTTTTTCCCTCATTCTTACAGGCAATTGTAATAAAGGGAAAAATAAAGCTCTCTGGTTATTTTTGCTTATTTACAATAGATGATTCGCAAAAGAAAATGATACAATTTGGGAGGAAAGTTTGAAATTACTTTTCTATCCACTGTGAGTTCCTTCATGTTACAGATTTCTTTGTTAACATTGAAACTTTCCTTTAAAAACTGGATTACAAATTCCCTAAACCAGGCCTAGTTTGGTGCCCTATACCTGATGCAAACTAAAATGCTTGAAGTAATGACTAGATAATTGGGAAAAGAGGTTTGCCCTCGGCTCTTGAAAGATAATAAAGTAACATATCTTATTAGCAATCGTTAATCACTTTCCAAGCATTATGTCCTATTTCCAGACTCAATTTTAGTAGTAGCTGTTTTTAGCAGGAAAAAAAAAACACCACTACTTTCTGTTCAGAAAGTAGCGATGACATTAAATTGCATGAAGCAAAGTTTGTAGAGAAGAAAATAGGACTTTATGCTTCAGGGTCAGATGACAAGCTATAAAATTCACCTTTCACACATATAAATAAATCCTTCCCTTTTTTTGTTGCTAGCTTGTCCATTAGTCTACTGCTGCAACCATTCCCAAGAGGTCATAGGATTGGGAGTGTGCTATGACTGCTAATGAAGGAAACATATTATTACTTAGATGCAGTTCTCCCGATGATAATACGATATTTAGAGCATGAAACATATATAGGGCAATTTCTCAAATCCTCACAATTTCTATCTCTTAGTGGACAAAAAGTCAATCTTTGGAATGTGTATGTATGGAGAAGGGTGATTGTGAATGCATATCCACAGGGAAATCAATGTAAGTTATTGATGACTTCCAAATTAGCAGAACCAGAGTAGGCATCCAATATAATTATGTTAATGGAAAATTGAGTGAGGTAAACCATTGTGGTCTAATGGAAAGAAGCAGTAGTCAGAAGAGCAGGATTATAGGCCCAAATCTATGACTGATTGCATGCTCTGGTAAAATAGTTAACCTTTTGGGTTTTTAGTTTCTTCATCTGTGAAATGAGGAGGCTGAACTAGATGACCGGTAAAGCACCTTGTAGCTCTTAAATTCTGGGACTTTATTACTGCCTGAAGCTTCCCACAGAGATGAATGAGGGTTGAAATAAACCCATGATCCACATTCAAGGGCACAAAATACACACACACACAAACACACACACACACACACACACACACACACACACACACACCCCATAATGCAATATTTGAAGAAACTTTTATCATTATCAGCTGGAGATTTTTTCTTAACTCCTTCACAATGGGAGCTTTCCTGTCAGAGAGGATATTGCCTGAGTCTTTTACTTGAGTCTGGCAGTTGCTTAGCTGGATTGTTCCAGTTTTTTTTCTTTAGAAACAAAGCCTTTTTAATATACCATTTGTACCATTTGAACAGATATTTAGGGAATCTTAATCTCATCAGATATATTGAAAGGGGTCAATTTTTTATGTATTCCCCCCAATTATATGTTAAAACAATTTTTAAAACATTTTGTTTAAAATTTTGAGTTCCAAATTCTATACTTCTCTCCCTTCCTCCCCTCTACCTCCCTGAGATGATAGGCAATCTGATATAGGTTATACATGTGCAATCATATAAAACATTTTCATGTTAGTCATTTTGTACATGAAGATGAATAAAAAAGAGAAAGAAAGAAAGTGAAAATAGTATGCCTCAGTCTGTATTGAGATAGTATCAATTCTTTCTCTGGAGGTAGATAGCATGCTTCATCATGAGTCTTTTGGGATTGTCTTGGATCATTGTATTACTGAGAATAGTTGTCATTCACAGTTATTTAAAGGACAATATTGCTGTTATTGTGTACAACGTTCTCCTGGTTCTGCTCACTTCACTTTGTGTCAATTCATGTAAGCCTTTCCAGGTTTTTCTGAAATCATCCTACTTGTCATTTCTTATAGCACAATTATATTCAATCACAATCATATACCACAGCTTGTGTAGCCATTCCCCAATTGTTGGGCATCCTCTTGATTTCCAATTTTTAGCTACCACATAAAGAGCTGCCATAAATATTTTTGTATGAATAGGTACTCTTCCCCCAGAATCTTTGGGATATATATACCTAGTAATGATATTGCTAGATCAAAGGGTATGCACAGTTTTATAGCCCAAAGGGGTAATTATTAAGAATCAAAACAATAGATTTTCAAATAGTGAGGGAACATGTGATTGCCACCTAAAAATCAAATCCCCTCTCTTTGAAAAGGATCAAATACCTCATTAAGATACATTTGGGAAATATTCATCTTGTAGAAGCACACAGAGCATTGCCAGCTAGGTGGTATATTGGATCTGGAATCACAAAGATCTGAGTTTGAATTTTACTTCAGACATGTACTAGCTGTGTGACTGAGCAAGTGAGTCAGCCAATTAGCATTCATTTAGTAAATACTATGTACCAGAGACTAGTAATTAATTTAATTAATTCACTAAATCTCTGCCTTCCTCAGTTTCCTCAATTGTAAAATGTGGATAATAATAGTTTCTACTTCCCAGCAATGCTGTGAGAATCAAATGAGATGATTTATGCAAAGCATTTTGAAACTTTTAAAGTGCTATATAAACAGTAGCTATTATAGTTATTACAGTTAGATTCAGAAGAATTGGGGTTTGAATATTATCTGTGTGGCTTACTCCCTGTCTTGTTGTTCAGTTGTTCAGTCTTGTACAACTCTTCATGACCCCATGGACCATGACATGCCAGGCCCTTCTATCCTGTAGTATCTCTTAAAGTCTGTCCAAGTTCATGTTCATTGTTTTATGACATCATCTATCCATCTCATCCTCTGCCATCCCATTCTAATTTGCCTTCAATCTTTCCCAACATCAGTCTTTTCCAATGAGTCTTGTCTTCTCATTATGTAGCCAAAGTCTTTAAACTTCAGTTTCAGTATTTGACCTTCCAGTGAATAGTCTGAATTAAATTCTTTAAGTACTGATTGATTTGATCTCCTTGTTGTCTAAGGGACTCTCAAAGTTCTTCTCTAGCACCACAATTCAAACGTGTTGATTGTGTGGCAGTCAGCTTTCCTTATAATCCAACTCTCAAAGCCATACTTTGCTGCTGGAAAAAACAAAAAACAAAAACAGCTTTGATTATACCAGGGGTGAGGAGCCTCGAGGCCACATGTGACCTTTTAGGTCCTTGAGTGTGGCCTTTTGACTAGGTCCAAGTTTTACAGAACAAATTCTTCTATTAAGAGGAATTGTTTTGCGAAGTTTGGATTCAGTCAAAGGGCCACATTTGAGGACTACATGTTGCCTTGAGGCTGCAGGTTCCCCACTTCTGGACTATACAGACCTTTGTCAGCAAGGAAATGTCTCTGCATTTTAGTATGCTATCCAGATTTGCCATAGCTTTCCTTCCAAGGAGCAAGCGTCTTTTAATTTCATAGTTGTAGTTGCTATCTGCAGTGATCTTTGAGCTCAAGAATACAAAATCTGACACTGTTTCCGTCTCTTCTCCCTCTATTTGCAGGAAGTGATGGGACCAGTTGCCAAGATCTTTGGGTTTGTTTTTTTGCTGTTAAGCTTCAAGTCAGCTTTTGTATTTTCCTTTTTCACCCTCATCAGGAGGCTTCTTAACTTTTCTTCACTTTCTGCCATTAGAGTGGTATTCCCTGTGACTTTGCACAAATCATCTAACCTTTTGTGGACTCAATTTCCTCCTCTATTAAAGGGGTAGGGTGGTCTAGGGAATTTCTGAAACTTTTCACCCTATACTCTGACCTCCAGTTCTAAAATTCTATAGTCATTTAAAAGTGATTAGTTTTATAGGATAAAGAATAAATAGCATTTTTCATCAGTAATGACTTTGAGTCAGACCTGTCAAGATAAATCTAATGACCACAAAATTTTTTTTCTTTCAATGATTTCACATCAAATATTTGTTTTGGTCTTGACTTTCCCATGAGGAAGATGAAGTTAGAGTATATGGGAGTGTCCTGAAATAACACACTGCTTTTGTCATATTTTTCTCATTTTTTTTTATACAGATTCCTTAAAGAGGCAAATAAAAGATTTGGTGGAATTGGTTTTCTCATATGCCCAAAGACAACAGGAAACATAATTTCATTGGACTTTTTGTCACTTTGCATTGCAGTGCTGTGAGAAGCACAAAAGACCACAATAAAATGATTGTAGCTTGAGGTAGTGGAATAATATGGGATTTGGAGTCAAAGGTCCTTGGTCCAAATCTCAGCCCTGCCATTTACTAGGTAAGTGAGCCTCCATAAGTAATTTTGCCTTTATAGCAGTTTCTTCATTTTTAAAATTATGGCATGAGACTAAACTATTAATTCCTTCTGGTTATAGGTATATGATCCTATTTTAATTTTTTAAATTATTTGATAGTATGCTACAAGTCAAACAGACACAGATAAACTTTTATTGATGATCTTTAAAATTTTTTTTATATCAATGTTACTTCAGATAGACTGCTACTTCTTTAATAGAACTCTTCCTTGTAACATGTATGGCTAACCAAAACAAGCCAATACATTGTTCACATATGAAAATGTATGCCTCATTTTACATCTTTAGTTTACCACTTCTCTTGAAGGAGAAGTTCCCCATTAGTCTTCTGAAGTCATAATTGGTTATTATATTGATCAGAGTTTGAAGTCTTTGAAAACATAAAGATAGATGATGGATAGAATTATTAAGAGAGCTGAAAGAGAGGATATGGGAAAATATCAGTTCCTATTTTTTAACAAAAAAGGGAAACAAAGGATATTAATAACTACTGATCGATATACCTACTTTCATGCCTATTAAAATTATGAGAACAATCTGCATATGAATTGAGGACATTGTTTATATTCTCCATGAGATCATGTCTTTACAGTCACAAAATTGATCAAAATTTATTCAAAGGAATAGAGAATGCCAGTACTTATTATTCTTTGTCATATTAGTGGTTATTCCATTGTCCTTCAAGTATCCTCTCTAGTTGCATACAGCTCTATAGCAGCTGCATTGCCTGGAAGGCTTACTAACAATTTCTCTGAACTCTTACTACCCCATATCTGTTGCCTTGACACTATCTAAGGACTTTCCGGCACTCCCTCCTCTCTTTTAGCTACAACTGCTTGATGTTCTGGGCCAGTCGTCACCCTGAAGATGAACTGCTATGGACAATAATAACCTATTTGAACTCATTCCTCAATGATTAACCAACTCCCACCCTGTCTTTCCCTCCCTATCCTAGGGATTTCAAACTCCACACCCATCATTTTTCAAACCATGTTTGAGCACTTCACTGAGCTGCTCCATTACTTCTATCCCTTTCAAATCAATTCAGTAATATCTCACTCAAATTCTTCTGACTCCTACTGTGACCTCTGAAATGTGTGATCTATAAGTAACAAACTAGTTTTCATCTTAAAGTTTTTTCCTTTCTTTCTTCCTTCATTTTCTTGTCCTCCCTGAGTATTGTTTTGCTCCTGATGTCAAAATCTCTCTAACCATTCTTTCCATAACTCTTTGTACTTTTACTCATACTCCAAGTCATGGTCAGGAAGTTGGAATGCTTCTTGTTCCTAATTTCCACTTGTAGGTTCTCCCTCTACCATCACCACTCAATAACCCCTCCTTTTTGGAGGTTCACTCAATTGATATCTACTACCGTAACTAAATTCTAGTAGCTGTTGTCTACTAAGCACCAGGGCATTCTCTTTCTTTGCTTAATGACTGTATAGCCTGGTTCACCATCTTTCTTCTCTCTTCAACTACTGTTCTGATACTATGAGACTTCAACATATATATTTATATTTCTTCAAGCACTTTAACCTCTCAGTTCCTAAACTTACTGGTTTCCCAGGACCAACTTCTCTATGTTACACAGAGAGTTGGTAATACCCTTGATCTTGCTATTACCCATAATTATTCTACATCTTTCCATTTTCATGAACTCTGAAATTCCTTTATCTGATTACAACCTGTTGTTATTCTACTTCTCCTTCTGCTTTACCACTACAAACCTTGTTCTTAATTCTCACTACAATGTCCAAAATCCCTCCACTACTGATATTTCCGAGACCATCACCACTGCACTGGCTACATTCTCATGCCTTTCTCATATTGACCTTGGTAAACTAGCTTAATTCTATGCTGTCCCTGTTACTCAAATATCTTACCTTCCCATCATATTGAAAATCTTGTCCTAACAAATCTCAGCTTTGTATTGCCGCCATCTTCTACCTCTTTTTTCTACTCGCTTGCTGCTCACAAGCTGGAGAAAATCATAAAACAATGACAACTGGGTCCACTATAATTTAATTTCCAACTGGACCCTCATTGTGGTAAGGCAAATTTTTTACACTACTCTAATTGACTCCTTTTCTCACTCACCATGGTGACTTTTTCAAATCTTTTTATCTCTCTTCAAACCTTCCATGGCTGCTCTTTCTCCACCCTCTTAATTGAGAACTGTCTCATATTTCACTATAAAATTGAGATCATTCACCAAGAGCTTCTTCTCCCCTCATCTCATGTATCCAAGATACTTTCGGCCATTATCTCTTCCTTCACCCCTGTCTCATATGAAGAGATGGCCTTTTTCCTTGCCAAGTCTGACTTCTCTACGTGCATGGGTGATGCCATTCCATTTCATCTTTTCCATCAGATTGTCCTCTCTGTTATGCCTACTTTTTCACTAATCTTCTATCTCTCCCAGCCCATTACCTGTCTCCCCACCTCCTACAAACAAGTCTAAGTTTCATGCATCCTAAAAAATAAACCACTCCATCCATCATTCTTTTTAGCTATTATCCCATGTTTCTCTTCCTTTCATGGCTAAAACTGATAACTGATACCTCCACTTTTATTTCCTTCAATTTTCTTTTTAGTTCTCAACAGCCTGGCTTTTGACCTCATAATTCAACTGAAATTGTAAAGTTTCTCCAACTTTTCCAAAGTTATTAATGATCTCTTAATTGTAATATCTAAAGTCCTTTTCTCAATCCCCATCCTTCTTGATCTCTCTGCAGTCTTTGATGTTGTTGATCACCTTTCCCTCCTTAATATTCTTTTCTCCTTATGTTTGGGTGACACTATTTTTTCCTGCTTCTCCTTCTACATGCATGACAACTTAATCTCACCTATTCACCATGAGTGTCCCTCAAGGCTTTGTCCTGGTTCCTTTTCTCCCTCTATACCATTTTTTTTCTTAGTGATCTTATCAGTTACCATAGATTCAATTATCATCTTTATGCTGATGAATCTCAGGTTCATTTATCCAGTTATAACTTCTCTCCTGATCTCCAGTTTTGCATCTCTAAATGCTTATTGGACATTTTGGACTGGATGTCTTTAAACATCTCAAACCCAACAAGTTCAAAACCAAATTAATTATCTTTACCCTCATACCTTCCCCTCTTCCTAACTGTTTGATTGCTGTAAAAAAACTGTTAAGAAATAATATTTTTCTTCTCTACAAATATCTTTACAAAAACCTTAAAAAATCTCCTGGAAAAATGGGTGATAGGTCAAAGGTTTTTCTAAAGAAATTGATCAGAGATGATAACCAAACTTCACTCTTGCCTTGTTTACAATATTACCTTCACAGTGACTTAAAGTAACTGGCACTAGAATCCATACTCCCCCAGTGAGAAAGTAATGATATCAATGGAATGGAGGACATCCCTTTGCTTATCCAGGAGTGAGGATATGATGACTTAGTTGCTCAACTGTATTTTAATGTTAACCCAGAGTCCATTTTAAGATGTCATTCACTTGTTCAAGATTCTTATAAATATTACCTAAAATTGTCTTGAGTCATCTCAGAAGACATGGAGAGCTATGCTCTTTTGGACATCTCTTTGTCTCTCAGTCTCTCAATCTATCTATGTATGTCTGTGTCTGTCTCTAAGCTAGACCTGGCTTGGAATTAGATTAGCGATAAATTATGTAAGATAGTTTCTGGCAGACGTAATAATAATAGCTAACATTTATATAGTGCCTACTATTTGGTAGCATCATACTAAGCACTTAATTATTATCTCATTTGAACCTCACAACCACTTTGTGAGGTAGGTGCTATTATTAACCCTATTTTACAGATGAGGAAACTGAGGCAAACAAACTTAAGCCTAAAACTGCAAAGTATAGCACTAGCAATAATATTTTTTTCCACAGTATCAAATAAGATAATATGTAAAGCACTTTGTCAAACATAACGTGCCATACAAATGTGAGCTATTTTATTATATTTCCAATTTATATACAGTAATTTAGGTTTGGTGGATTTTTGTTTATACTGAGCAAGAAGTTTTATTAAAAATCCATATGATTTCCAGTTCATAGTAAATTTCCCTATCTTTTTCTCTCAGGCAAAGTTGTTTATTTATTCAGAGGGGTTCAGCCTTCCAACCACTTATTTTTTATTGCTCAGGTGATTCCAATGTAAAGAGAGCCTTAGCTCATGATAGAGTTTGGTTGATGGAATGCAGCCATTAACTTAAAGGGAACAATGTATTCTTCACTCAACATGGAAAGATGTTAAGTGAAGACTAGCTCAGTTCTATCAGAGAAACCAGAGAAACAAAAGTCTGTGTTCTAATATTTGTAACATTAAAAACTTGAGTGATTTTCCCAAGGTCACATAAATCATAAAAAGCAGATGAATTTGAACTCATGCTTTGATTTCAGAGATAACACTTGCTCCATTCCAACATAATTCTATTCTTCAAAAGAAGAGACATAATGGAAAAAAAAGTAAGATCTGTAAAATTTGGCTACTCTAAATCAGCAGAAATTGACTTAATGACCCACACAAAAATTCAATAAACCTTTATCAAAAGTTTAGATGCCTCAAACAAATGAGCAAAGCTACTATTTTCTGAAGGATTTCTGTAAAGAAATAAAGTAAGCATGATGACACATATTTAAAGACACCTGGGAAAATCAAGCAGAATCATTTGCTAAGTATCATTGAGGCATAGGACATTGTTTTAAGCTCTGAGTTTGTATAAGGAAGTAGGTTGTCATAAAATCATGTATCTAGAGGCAGAAAGGATCTCTGAGATGATCTAGTGAAAGAATTCCATTTTTACAAACAAGGGAACTGAAACACAGAGAAGTGGAATGAGTTTCTTAAGGACACACAGGTAGTGAACATCAAAAGCAGGATTTTGGTTCTGGGGCTAGAGCTCTTTCCATTGTATCATTCTGTGGAAGAGAGAAGGGCCTCCATATGTTTCACATAGTCCTGCTTTTGAGGAGTTTACAGTCTTACTGGGTAGATAAAATATATAGATTCAGTGCAGAAACAAATGATGGGATTTATAAGATCAAAGGGATAAGTGGTTTCAGAATGAATCCAAGAAATCTGTGGCATGAAGGCTTGGTGGGGAGGGCAGAGCCCAGTGAAGATTCTTTTGTCTTCCCTGATCCAAATGTTCTAGCCCCTGTAGCCCTTGTCTTTGCCTCTCCCTGTAACAGTGAATCTCATGTCACTGTTAGGCTTGGTGACATGTTCTATGACTATTTACTGGATATTGGAGTGACTAACTCAGTTCTATCAGAGAAACCAAACCCTGACTGTTGCTACTCATAGTTTCCAGATATCCCCAGGCTATATCTGAGTTATCCCTTCAGTGATTCACCCTTGACCCTGAACCAGTAAAGCTCTCTTTTCTTTTTATGTCCCAATCTTCAAGTAATATTTTAGGTAAAGACCTTCTATGCAAACTGAGATCCACTATTTCAGGTTCTCATGAGGGTTCTTTGTCTTTATACCACCCTGAGGACTCATTGTTCATGTTTCCCATACTAATGGATTTCTCTGAACATTCCAAAAAGAAATAAATTCCTTGATTTCCAAGGAACTTCTGCAGATGAGTTGCTATCTATGTTCCCTGTTCTAATTATTCAGAAAATCCCTTCATATATCACTGATTCTTTGTGAGCTCCTTCCTCCTCAAATGTTGGACTGCTAAAGTCTGCCATACCCATCACTATTAAAACCAGAAGAGGACAATTTAAGCCTCAATATCTCATGTCCCATGAAGCCCTAGAGAGTATTTCTCCCATTATTGATTCCATCAGGAACAAGATATCATTATTCCATGCAAATCCCCTTGTAACATTCCTATTTTGCCTATCAAGAAGCCCAAGCCTGGGTCTGATGGAAAATTTGTCTATCACTTTGTATAAGACCTACATAGCATCAGTACTTATACTTTATCAAGACACCCAGTGGTATCCATCCCAACAACTATTTTCTTTTCTGTTCCCTGTGAGGCTATCTGCTTTACTTGATAGATTTATACTCATCCTTTTTGAGTATTCCCATTCACCCAGATTCCCAATGCCTTTTTGCCTTTACTTGGAATAAGACACAGTGGATATGGACCCACTTACCTCAAGGATGTGTGGAAAGCCCAATCTTGTTGTCTTAAATTCTGCAGTAGGATTTAGTTTCTATCTTTAGTGGCTCTACTCTGTTTCAGTATGTTGATAATCTGCTCTTAGCTGCACTGAGTATAGAGATTTTCCAGGCAGATAGGCAACACCTTCTTTTCCAGTTCCATGAGAAAGACTACAAAGTCTCCCAAGATGAAGGCACAGTGGTGCCTCCCATATGTTGAGTATCTTGGTTTTCTTCTGTCTGCTGGTGAATGCACTGTTTCTCTGAAGTGTGTTCAAGCCCTCCAACAGCTGTCACCACATGAAACCAAGAAGCAACTTCATGCCATCCTGGGTGCAGTTGGTTACTGTCACAATTTTTTGGTGAGATGACTAAACCTCTAACTTCTTTGACTAAAGACTCTATTATAGAATCCCTGCACCTAGGCATAGGTTTCCAAAGGGGTGATACTGCCCCTTGGGGCACTGGAATGATCCAGGGGGCAGTAGTAGCCTTAGGTGCAACTGAGGGACATTGAGTAAAAATAAAGGGGCAGTGGAAGCTTGAAAGAAGAGAAGATAAGAAAATATTGAAAAATCGTTCATACATGTTTCATCTGATGTGTAACAAAGTTAAAGTCATAGCAATTACATTATTTTCCAAATAAACACATAAAATGCAAGTTATAACTGATCAGTGGTCAAGTCCGCCAACAGGTCTTAGCAAGCAAGTGTTGGCAGGTGAGCATGTTGCACATTGTTGGGAGGTCCAGCATGCATCTACAGGAATATGTGTGCGTAATAACTTGTTTACAATATGATACTATATGGTTACATGATGCAATTGCATCATCAAAATTTCAGTGTAGGAAAATCCCATAAATTTAAAATAAATTATTAAATTTAATATGTGTCATTTTTAATATTTTTTTTTTGAAATGACACAAATTTCAAAAAAATGTTAAAGGGTTAAAAAAGTAGATTTCAAGGGGGTATGCTGAGTAATATTTTTTTTGAAAAGGGGACAGTAGGCCAAATAAGTTTGGGAACCTCTTACCTACAGTTTGAATACCTCACTCACCTTGCTGACCTGAAAAGGGCCTTGCTATAAGCTCTACCACTTGGACTCCCAGGTTGCAGTAAGTTCTTTTCTCTTTTTGTGTATGAGCACAAAGGGGTGGCATCTGGGATCCACACCCAGGCCCTCAGATCCTCTCCTTGCCCTGTGGCATATGACTCTGCCCAGCTAGATCCAGTGGCTGCAGGCATTCTACCTTGTTTATGGGTGGTGGCTGCTACCATTCTGCTGGTGGAAAAGGCATGTGATCTAATTTTAGAATCTTTGCTTGTAGTATGGTACTCCAATGAGGTTGAAGCTCTGTTATTGTGAAACTCTGCTATTGAGATATTGCACTCAAACCTTTTCTGTTCAGAGACTTGTAAGATATGAGATGAATTTGCTAGGCAGACAGAATGTGACTTTGAAGTGGTATTCCATCCTGAACCCTGCCTCACTGTTCCCTGATCTCCTATTTCAGGTGAGCCCCTCCTTGATTGTTCTTCTGTGGTAGAAATGTCTGAGAAACCCCATTAAGGACCTTTCAGATAACCCTAGAAGACCCTATTTGACACTATATACTGATGGTTCCTCTTTTATGGAAGATGGTGTCAGATACATGTGCTGCTGTAGTCTCTGACAGTGAAACTGTCTGGGCAGCCTCATTGCCATCTAACCTTGTGACCAAGTTGCTGAGTTAATAGAGCTTACACAAGCCTGCTGTCTTTTTGGGGGCAAAGTGTTAACATCTATACTGACTTCTAATATGCCTTTGGAGTCTGTCATGCCATCGAGATGCAGTGGTTACAGAGAGATTTTCTGAATACATCTGGTAAGGCCATTGCTAATGCAGATTACATCAAGGACCACCTATCTGCTCTACAACTTCCAAGTGCTCTGGCTATAATTTACTGCTCTGCCCACACTTATAGAACTGACCCAATCTCAAAAGGAATCAGTCCTGCTGATGGTGTAGAAAAATTAGCTTCCTTGGAAGGACCAGCGTACATACTGTATCTCTCCTCTAATCTCTATGTTATGCAAGACACCTCATCTTTTAATCCTGATGTCAAGAAGTGACCTCCCCTCCATTATGATGACTCTGAGATTGAAAAATGGAAACAACCATATAAGGTAAAAGAGGTTTCAGGAGTCTAGGTGACTGAGAATGGTAAGCCACTCCTCTCCTGGAGTTTCTATCCCTAGGAATGTTGGTTTGTTCATAGTGGGGACTATTTTGGTACTCAAAGAATGGTTGATATGGGATATCACCACTGCTGCCACTTGGGTTTGTTCTGCTTGTACAACATGTCATGGATTTAATCAGTATGCCTTCTAAGCAATGACCTTTGGTGTTTCCCCTTAGTATACACTACATTTGAACATCTGCAAATTGATTTTATTATATGTATGCCTAAAGCTGGCTGTTATAAAGTTTGCCTTGTTATTGTCCATTAGCTCACTCAATGAGTTGAAGCTTTCCCATCCTCTAAAGCTACTGATCAATTTGTTGCTATGGTGCTTCTCAAGGAAATTTTTCTTAGGTTTGGGCCTCCTACTTGCATTGACTCTAATAGGAAGTCTCATTTTACTCACTTTATTGTGTTCTCTCAGGTCTATTCTTATGTAGGAATAACTCCTAAGATTCACACTCCCTATCACCCTCAGAGTTCAGGGCAGGTAGAGTGCAGGCAGAAAGAACTTAAGACTCTTATGGGCAAAGTATGATCAGAGATTCACCTAAAGTGGCCAGATGTCCTTCCCCTTCCTTTATTTCATCTGTGGAGCAGACAAAGGGGGAGATTTTCTGAAGTGTATACTCCACTATTAGGAGAAGAAACATCTGTTTTTTCTCATAGTTGAGAATTGCAGAATAGACTGAGAGAAATCAACAATGTAGAAGCAGTGGTATAGACTGGACCTTTGGACTTTTCACTGCACAACTTTCATCCCAGCAATAAGGTCTACATCAAGAACTTTAAATAAACCAGTGAAACTCAACCTGCCTGGGAAGGTTCATTACAAGTGCTACTGACCACCCTGACTGTGATCAAATTAGGAGAAAAGGTCTTGGATTCACTGCTCAGAAGCAAAGCCTGACTCTTGTGCCAATGTATAATGCTTACTTTGTGTTGTTTAATCCTGACATTCTCATGCTCTGCTATTCCCATTTTAGTTAATATCTCTCAAGACAATGGAAAGATATAAGCACATATAGGTGAATGGATACTTTTTTTTCTTCGCCATTTGTGTTAGGTTATGTCATCTTTAGTATTATAATGTACAAGACAATTAGGATGAAACTGGGACTCTGACCTATTTCTTGCATTTTTTTTGTTCTGATTTTACATCTTATTTTAGGCAATTTTACATTGCCTTTCCCCAATTTCTATGTTATAAAAGAAATTTGGTAGGACTCCTACTTTGCCTATTTTTCCAAATGCTTTATATAGCATTAGAATTAATTGTTCTTTAAATGTTTTGTAGAATTCACTTGTAAATCTATCTGGTCCTGGGATTTTTTCTTAGAGCACCCAATGATGACTTGTTCAGTTTCTTTTTCTAAGACAAAGTTATTTAAGTACTCTATTTCCTCTTCTGTTAATCTGGACAATTTATATTTTTGTAAATATTCAACCATTTCACTTAGATTGTCAGATTTATTGACATATAATTAAGCAAAATAGCTCTTAATAATTGCTTTAATTTCATCTTCATTGGTGGTAAATTTATCCTTTTTATTTTTGATATTGGTAATTAAACTTTCCTCTTTCTTTTTTAAAATCAAATAAACCAACGGTTTGTCTATTTTATTGCTTTTTAAAATAAAACCAGCTCCTACTTTTATTTATTAGTTCTATGGTTATTTTTTTACTTTCAATTTTATTAATTTCTTCTTTGATTTTCAGGATTTTCATTTTGGTGGTTAATTGGGAATATTTAATTTGTTTTTTTCTAGTTTTTTTAGTTACATGCTCAATTCATTGATCTGCTTTTTCTCAATTTTATTCACGTAAATGTTTAGAGATATAAATTTTCCCCTAAGTACTACTTTGACTACATCCCATAAATTTTGGTATGTTGTCTCATTGTTGTCATTATCTTTAATGAAATTACTGATTGTTTCTATGATTTGTTCTTTGACCTACTCATTTTTTTTAAGGATTAGATTATTTTGTTTCAAATGAATTTTTAAGCTGTTTCCATGGCATTTTATTGAATTGATTTTTACTGCATTATGATCTGGAAATGATGCATTTAATATTTCTGCTTTTCTGCATTTGGTTGTGAAGTTTTTATGCCCTAACATATGGTCAATTTTCATGAAGGTGCCATGTATAAGGTATATTAATTTTTATTCCTATTCCAGAAGTCTATCATATCTAACTTTTCTAAAATTCTATTTTCTTGGGGTTTTTTTGTTAGATTTATTTGGTTCTGAGAGGGGAAAGTTTAGGTCCCCCAGTAGTATAGTTTTACTGCCTATTTCCTCCTGTAACTCATTTAACCTTTTCTTTAAGAATTTTAATGCCATAAAATTAGAAAAGGACCTACATGGACCCACAAAAATATTTATAATAGCTCTTTTTTTGATTGCCAAGAATTGGAAGTTGAGGGGATAACCATCAATTGGGGAATATCTGAACAAGTTGTGGTATATGAATGTGATGGAATACTATTGTTCCATCAGAAATGATGAGCAGGTGGACTTCAGAAAAACCTGGAAAGACTTGTATGGACTGATGCTGAGTAAAAGGAGCAGAACCAGGAGAACATTGTACACAGTAACAGCCACATTGTATGATGACTAACTTTGATAGATTTAGCTCTTCTCAGCAATGCAAGGATCTAGGACAATTCCAAAAGACTCATGATGGAAAATGCTATCCACATTCAGAAAAAAGAACTATGGAGTCTGAATGCAGATTGAAGCATACTATTTGCTCTCGTTTTGTTTCTTCTTTCTTGTGATTTCTCCCATTGGTTCTAATTCTTCTTTACAACATATGTTTAATATGAATGTATGTGTATAACCTATTATCAGATTACACTTCATCTTGGGGAGGGGGATGGGATGGAGAGGGCAAAAATTTAGAACTCAAAATCTTATGGAAGTCAATGTTGAAAACTAAAAATTAACTAATTAATTAATTAAGAAAAACAATTTTAATGCTATACCATTTGATGCATATATGTTTACTGTTGTTATTACTTCATTGTCTATGGTAACAGGAAAACATAGTTTCCTTGCTTATCTCTTTTTATTAGATCTATTTTTGCTTTTGCTTTACCTGAGATCATAATTCCTACTTCTGTTTTTTTACATCAATTGAAGCATGATAAATTCTGCAACTTGTTCCTTACCTTTACTCTGTGTGTACCACTCTGCTTCTAGTGTATTTCTTGAAAATAACATATTGTTGGATTTAAAAAAAATCTACTCTGCTATCCACTTCCATTTTGTTGGTGAATTCATCCCACTCACATTCACAGCTATGGTTATTACTCTGTATTTTTCTCCATCCTATTTCCCTCATATTTATTCTTTTCTCCCTTTCCTTTTACCCTGTACCTCCTCAAAAGTCTATCTTGCTTCTGACCAATGCCTCCCCCAATGCTCTCTTTTTATCATGCCCCCCCTTCTCTTGTCTTTCTCCCTTCCAACTTCCCTGTAAAGCAAGGTAGATTTCAATACCAACTGAGAGTATATATTATTCCCTTTTTTGAGTCAATTCTGATGTGAGTAAGGTTCAAGCATTACCTACCACCTCCTCATCTTCTCCTCTATTGTAAAAGCTCTTCATTTTGTATCTATTTCATGTGAGATAATTTATTCCATTCTACCTCTCCTTTCCCCCTTCTTTCAGTGCATCCTTCTTTTTCACCCTTTAATTTAATTTTTTAAATATCATCCCATCATAGCCAATTCACACTCATGCCCCTGTCTATATATACTCCTTCTAACTGTCCTAATAATGATAAAGTTCTTAGGAGTTACAAGTATTATTTTCCCATGTAGAAATGTAAACAATTTAACCTTATTGAATCCCATATGAGTTCTCTTTTCTTTTAACATTTTTATGCTTCTCTCGAGTCCTGTATTGAAAGTTAAATTTTCTATTCAGATCTAGTGTTTTCATCAGGAATACTTGAAAGTCCTCTATTTCATTGAATGTCATCCCCCCCTGCCTTTAGTGGCTCCTTTTCCATTTGTCCAATTCTACCTTTTAAGGAGTTCTTTTCTTCAATGACTTTTGTACCTTTTTCTGTTTGGTTAATTCTGTTTTTTAAAGGAGTTTTTCCTTTTCAGTGAATTTTTGTGCCTTGTTTACCTTTCGGCAAATTCTGTTTTTCAAGGTATTTTCTTCAGTTGTTTGTCTTTTTTTTTTTTGGTGCCTCTTTTATCAAACTATTGACTCTCTTTTCACAATTGGGTTCTGCTCACCTGGGGGTGGGGAGGCACTATTCCAAGCTTCAGGCCTTTCTTGCTGCTGTCTTCAGAACTAGCTCTGGGTGCTTACAGATTTTTGGTTCTTCCAAGTTGATATGATCTAAGGAAAAATGTGGTCACTGCTCTCCTGGCCTGTGCTCCAGTCTGTGAGGGACCACAAGCACTCTTCTCCACCCTGGACCTGTAACCAGGACCCCTGTACTCTTGTTCCATAGTGAACTAGTACTCCTCTTACCCCTGGGACTGTGACCTGAAACTATGTATGGGCAATGAGACAGGATCCTGCACCTGGGAATGCTGTCATGGGAAAAATACCCTATCAACCCTAAGCCTAACAATTTTTCAACTTCTGTAACCATTGTGATATCAGAAAGCCTCCTTTTCTTTTAGGAATATCTGGCCAAAATTAAGAAGTTGGTTGCCTTTTATTTTAGTAACTGCTTTAGTCCTTGCATTCTTACTTGTCGTACTATTAATAAGATCCCCTCCCTATTGTCTATACATGATCTTAGCATTGCTACTCATAGCCCTCTCCTCTCCAGCTCACTCTCATTGAAAAGATTAGGCAAAAAATATGATAGGTATTCATAATGAAGTAAGCCCAGGGTTATTGGGACCCATGTGTGTTGGGTCTGTCATCATATTCATCAAAGCAGTCCTGACCCATGGATGGTTGCTTCTGTTTAGGCCAATAAGGACAGTTGGTAATTGAAGAAATTAGCAACATATCATTCTCTTTGTAGGGTCATTTATTTTTGTTAATTGTAAAATTTACAGTGCCAACTACAATCTATCTGCGTGGCAAACCCCAGTAGCTATAACAATTAAACTTCTTAAGTATCCCCAGACCTCTGAAACTATCTATACAGAATCTGAAGGAAATAACTCTTTCCATTATCAAGACTAAGATCCTCTCACTCCTCCTTAAACTACCTTTGCCAGCCTTCCATCTTTGTTATTTCTAAAAATAGAACTCAAACAATTATTACAAATGTGGGAAACAATGTAAAATGTAACCTTAGTCTTTTACCCCTGAGTATAACAAAGCCAACCCATTTATCTGTGCTAAGATCTGTCTCTTTGAATACAAAAATGACCCCTAACCCAGGAACCTCTCATTTATAACCCTCACTTAGAGTGATAAGACAGTTTTTGAAAGGTAAATCAGAGATGATTCATGAGTTGCCATAGGGACTAGTAACCCCAGGCCAATTTTTCATTTGTGATGGTTTAGCTTTTGCTTCTCCTCCCCCATGTTGGTTAGGGACATGCAGAATACCCTATGAAGCCCTATTTATAGCAGTTTTTATTAATTCTAAAGGCCTGATAGATAAATAAATCACTAGGAATTTAGGGACATGGTGGCATAAATCCAACAGAAGAAATTATTGGGGAGGGGGCAGAAACCCCACAGCAATTATGCTGCTAAATCTACTCATGGACAAAAGTTTCTTTGGGCACTATTTCCCTTTTATGGGGCAGTAGATGGAATTCATTCAATTAGAAATCTTTCCAGAGAGGTTGAAAAATTAGCTCAAGTAACCATCCAAAGCATTTCTGAAACCTTCTGCCCTCTCCTCCCTACAGGTAGAAGTTAATTCATTAGCTAAAATGGCCTTGAAGAACCATATGATGTTAGATATTCCGACCACTGCCTATTCTGTTGTTTTTGATGAGCTGTCATCTATCGTGTTGTCCATATATTAATAAGTCAGGAGAAATTGTTACAAACATCCATAGGCTCCACAAATTATATATGAAACCCAGCAAATTGTTATAGCTGTATTAATTGTTATACTAAAGCTAATGCTTAAGAAACTCATGATTGATTCTATTGTTAACCATGATTATTTTGATCCTGATTATACTTACCTTAATTGATAAATCTAACTAATTATAGATAGGTGATCCACAAAAATGACATGTTTTTCAAGGGTCAAAGAAGGGAACTGAAATAATAAAAATAAGATTAGGCTCTGTCTTGTTAATGTAATCAGTTATCCAGCCTTATTTGTGATCATTTCCTCTTCTGTGAGCCTGAGTTTTGCTCTTATAAAGATGTATTAAGAAGATTGTAATGACTCCTGTTAGGGTGTGTTCCTTTTGCAGGAGCTCAGATAAATTTACGGCTGTTACTGTTGTTATTCAGTCATTCAGTCGTGTTTGAATCTTTGTGACCCCATGGACTCCTTCTATATCTTTCACTATTTCATGAAATCTGTCCAAGTTCATGTTTATGGTTTCCATAATGCTGTTTATCCATCTTATCCTCTACCATCCCCTTTTCCTTTTGCTTTCAATCCTTCCCAACATTAGGGTCTTTTCCAATAAGTCCCATCTTCTAATCATGTGGCCAAAAGTTTTTAAGCTTTAGCTTCAGTATTTGACCTTCAAGTTAATAGCCTGAATTAATTTCTTTAAGTATTGACTGATTTGATCTTACTGTCCAGAACTCTCAAGGGCAAACTTTCCTGTTATTCCAATTATCTTTCCTGTTATTCCAATTATCTTTTGATTTCCTACTTTAAGCATTCCAATCCCCTATGAAGAATGTGACACATTTTTGGTGTTATTTGTAAATGTTGTAGATCTTTATAGAACTGATCAGCTTTGGCCTTTTTGGCATCAGTAGTTGAAGCATAGACATATTACTGTAATGTTGAACAGTTTGCCTTGGATCCAAACAGAAGTCATTCTGTCATTTTTGAGGTTATACCCCAGTACTGTTTTTCTCACCCTTTTATTGATTATGAGTGCTACTCCATTTCTTCTAAGGGATTCTTGCCCACAGTAGTATAGGTAGTGATCACCAGAATTAGCTTCACTCATTCCAATCTATTTAAGTTCACTGACACCTAAGATGTTGAGGTTTTATTTTTCATATCCTGTTTGATCCAGAATCTAGCTTAACTTGGTTCATAGATCTTACAATCCAGGTTCCTATGCAATATTGATATTTATAGCATCAGATTTTCCTTTCATCACCAGATGCAGCCACACCTGAACTTCCTTTCTGCTTTGGTCTACTTGCATCATTAGTACTGGAGTTACTTGTAGTTGTCCTCCACTCTTCCCTGGTAGCCTATTGGATACCTTCCAAACTAAGGGCTCGTTTTCTGATGTTATTTTTAAAAAATCATTTTAGTATTGTTTATGGTTTTTTTTTTGGTGAAGATACTGGAGTGGTTTGTCATTTCCTTCTCCAGTGGACCACCTTTTGTCAGAACTCTCCGCTGTGATCTGTCTATCTTGAGGTAATCCTGCATGGCATAGTTCATATTTTCATTGAGTTATACGGCTGCCTCCACCATGACAAGGCAGTGATCCAGGTGGGTTGGGGAGTGCAAAATTTGTAGGAGCTCAGCTAAACTTGCAGAAGCTTAACCATACTTCCCTATCTTTGCAATTGCTCTGTTCAGCTCAGCTAAAGATAATTCCTCATTTGAGGTTATGGAAAAATGTAGTCTTTCCACACAATGCTAAACTAAGATATGATGATGCAAACAACTTATTAATCAACAACTTTTCATAAGGGTTGTGCAACATTTTTTTTCCATTTCCCCATTTCTGGGAACTGGAAATTATAAAACTCTTATTGCATATTGTTATAGTCTCTAATTACCTTGCTTTACTATTATCATGTGGGGTCAGGAATGCCCCCAAGACAAATCTTACAAATCAACATATTTCCATGTTCTCATAAAACTTCCCCATTCCTGTAAATCCAATAAATATGTATTAGATTCTATGAATATGTTTTAATCTCATGAATATGTATTGTGGTTAGTTCTTCTTTTTGAGTATAAAAGAAGCCTGTCAGTCTCGCTCAAGATCTTTGGTTCTTGAGAGGCCATTGACCCATTTATTGGCATTTCCTAGCTTGCTAATAAACTGATTTTCCTTGGAACTCAGTTTCTCAGATTTTTATTGTGACAACACACCACTGAACACACTTGGGGTTAAAAATGGATATGAACATCTTCATGTAGAGGAGTAAACTAGATTTTCTGAAGATAAAACAGCTGCTTTTCCTCCTGCTAATGATATGGAATCATATGTCCTGTCATTTCAAAGTTCATCAAGTATTGGACAGAGGAAATAGAGGCAAGTACTTGTAGTTGCTGACATCCTGATGAGGAGCATGCAGGTGGCCATTTGTCAATCTTATGGTAACATAACCACCTCCTAAGGCAGCACATCCCATTTTTGGATAGCTATAATTCTTTTGAAGTTTTTCATCAAAGTGAACCTAAATTTACCACTATGAAACTTTCATCTCCTAGTTCATGCTCCTAGTTCTGATTCTAAGGTCCAACAGAACATACCCCATTAAACTTCATATAAGAGCCCTTCAAACACTGAATATAACAGTCAAACATGAACTCAAGGTTGTCACCTCCATCTTCCCTTTCCCCCAAACTAGAACCTTGGACTCTACTGTTGGAACAATTTGTGCTGGTAGTCAATATTTTGCCTTATTTTGATTTCTTCTAGGCCTTCACACCACATCACAGCTATCTTCACACCATGCCGTTCCCTTCTCCCTTTTTCAGATCTTGTTTATTTTATATCTTCCACTATTAGATTGTGAGGTCTTATAGACCAGAGACTGTCTTGCTTGCTTGAATATCCCCAGCAAGTAGGTCAGTAGCATGAACATAGTAAGCATTTAATAAATGTTCTCTCTCTCTCTCTTTCTCTCTCTCTCTCTCTCTCTCTCTCTCTCTCTCTCTCTCTCTCTCTCTCTCTCTCCCTCATCCAATCTATTTAGCATCTATCCAGTTGTCAAGGTGCTTCACCATAATAGATGTTCTTTTGTGGATATTCTCTAGTTTACCAATGACCTTTCTAAAGTATGGTCCCAAGAAGTGAACACAATACTTTTAATCTGATCTGAGTAGGGCATAATACAGTTGGACTATTGCCTCCTTAGTTCTGACAACTAAGGCCTAAATGTTGCTCAAGATTGCATAAGCTTATTTTGGTTGTCACATGACAATGTTGATTCATATTGAGCTTAAAATAAAAAAAAAGCTCTGTGAATCTTTTTGGGCTAAATTTCTGTTGAGCCATGCCTTCCCCATCTTTTACTTGTGAAGTTAATCTTTTGAACCCAAGTATAAGATATATTTTCCTCATTAAATTCAATCTTATTTGATTCAGTCTTATATTGTAGACTGACAATATCTTTTTGGAGTCTAGCTATATCAACTAATGTTGTAATTTCCTAGATTTGCATTATCTACAAATTTGATAATAGTAAGTAACATCTATAAAGCACTAATGTGCCAGGCACTGTGTTAAGCACTTTACAATTATTATCTTATTTAATCCTCACAACAACCCTGAGAGGCAGGTGCTATTATTATCCTCATTTTACAGTTGAGGAAACTGAGGCAAACAGAGGTTAAGTGACTTGCCTAAGGCCACACAGCTAGAAAGAGTCTAAGACTGGGTTTGAATTCAGGTCTTCTTGACTCCAGGACTGGCTCTGTCCACTGTATTATCTAACTGACCCTACCATCTATGCCTTTATCTAAGTTCTTAATGAAAAATTTAAATCTCAGAATCTGTCACAGATCCTTGAAATTCACCACTGGAGATCTATTTCTAACCTGACTGTCAGTTACAATTTGTTGAGTCCAGCCATTCAATGAGATTGAAATCAATCAAATAATAAACATTTATTAAACATCTACTCTGTGCCAACCCCATTAAAAGGAAGAAATAAAAGTAGTCTGGCATGACCTGTTCTTGAGGAAACCATATTAGCTCTTTGTGATCACTGCTTCTTTTTCTAGGTGATCATTAATAATTTCTTTAATAATCAAATGTTCTATAATTTTTTCTAGTAATTGAAGACATGTTCAATGATCTGTTGTTTTCAATTTGTATTCTCTTCCCTTTCATTAAAATTGGGTCATTTGCTCATCTCAAGTCATGTAGTAACTCTTCTGTGCTCTATTATCTTTCAAATATCATTGAAAGTGATTCAGCAATCATATTTGTCAATTTTTTCATCATTCAAAGATATATTTCAACTTTGCAAGGTTATGGATTTCTCACAGGCAACTGAGTGTTCTCTTCCTGTCTCTTTATTTACTTTAGGTATCAACTCATTAGTAGTCACTTTTATGCTATAACAAGAGTTGGTAAGGATGTGTTCTCCTTGAGTTTACTCTTAGAACCATGGGTAGAAATTTCAAAGAGGCAGATTTGTAGCGGATTTCAGAGAAAACCTCTGAAGAATTAATGGTTTCTAAAAATGGAATAGATTGCCTCATGAAGTGGAGAGTTCTTCACTGAAAGTGTCAAACAAAAGATTTTCAGTTGTGATAGTAATAGTGGTGGTGGTGGTGGGGGTGATTCTATGTCAGTTATAAGTTGGACTAGATGACCTCAGTGAAGTTGAAGTGAAGCAGGTTTTGTCTTGATTTTAGTGATGCAGTCCTAACAATTAGAACTCTCCCAAAGTAGAATGGACTCTCTGAGGTGATAGTGAGTGTTCTGTCCCAAAGACTTTAACTTTAGGCAGAAAGACCAATTCAGGATGTTTATTTTTAAACCTAAGGCTGAGTCCAGATACAAATTTGCTGTTGCTACACAAATAACACCCATTAGGAAATATCCCAGCAGCAGTGAGGTAAGTGAGAAAGCCTGTTTTTATTTTTCAAAGGTAAAGAAATGGCAGCAATCTTTGTGAAGGACCCTTATGCTCAGATTTAAAATCAATAACTCTGTTAGCCAATTGTGTTTGGACTCCTTGGTCACACCTTCTCTCAGCTTTTATTATTCCTACCCCTGACTTCCTCATCTTGTTTTCATTCTCATCAGTGCTGGTAAGTCTACTAGTTGAGCTAGATTTTCAGCAGGTAATGATATTTTCCTTTAGGGCCTCAAATAATATTTTACATGTATTTCTTTTATGCATTTCATAGAATCATAGATTTAGAGCTTGAAGGGACCTAAGGACTAATCTTCTTATTAAAAAGATTAGGAAACTGAGACCCAGAGAGGTTAAGTGATTTGCCTAGAGTCACTTAAAGAGTAAATCATGGAATTTGAACCCAGGTATACTGACTCCAAAGCTAAATAGTTGATAAAATATGTGCTGAATTGAACTGTGTCAATTCTCAACTGGTAATTCACTACTCTTGTTTGTCTGTAAGAAGTTAGTAGACTATGAATCAAAATCATCTCTTTTCAGTTGATAGTTTGTTCCATCATTTTTTGATTGGTTTATTAAACCCCTTCTGTGTATACAGCATCGTTGTAGGTGCTGGGGAAGCTAGAGTTAATGAAGAATAATAACCATCATAAATCAAGAGCTTTAAGCCTTCCAAAACTTTATATACTTTATATCATTTGATCTTCATGAGAACCTGCAAAGTAAGTACTAGGTACTATTCATCTTACAGTTAAGGAAACTGAGACTCAGAGAGGGAAAAATGACTGCCTTAGTCACTACACATTTACTAAGCATCTGAAAATGGGATTCAAACCCAGGTATCCCTGACTGCAAGTCTAGCATTCTGTCCATCATACTACATTGCATGGTTTCCACCTTTGTGAGCTTTAAGTCTTGTTAAAGATTAAGGTACAAGCATAGATAACAACATACAATATTAAATGGTAAGTTCATTAAAGTTACAGAAAAAGTACTACATGAGTTCTGAAGTGAAGGTCATTATGAATTGGTGTAATGAAGAAAGATTTCATAGATGGAGTATCATAGATGGAAAGTTAACAGGTGAAAAGGGATAGCTATAGTATCAGAGTGTAGCACAGAGACTAGCATAGATGTGGGAAAGCACAGAGAATGTTTCAGGGGCAAAATAGATCTCTTAGATAGGAGTGAAGGATACATGGAGGAAAGGAACATGAGAGAGACCTTGAAACATCATGTGGAAGTAGATTGTAATATTCCATGTCAAGTAGTTTGAACTTTACTTTGAAGGCAATGGGGAACCACTGAAAGCTTTTTTTTTTTCATAGAGGAGAGATAAGATCAGATTAATGCATAAGGAAGAGATTTCTGGCAGTGATATGAAGGAAGGATTAGAAGGTGAGAATACTGCTAAGGACATCTCTTCAAGCACTTTTATGGTGTTCCAGAAAGGTGGTATTAATGACTTCTATTAGGATGGAAGTATTGGGAATAAAGAGGAAGAGACAAATTTAAGAGATGATGATGATGATGATGATGATGATGATGATGATAGCTAGTATTTATATAGCACCTACTATGTGCCAGGCACTGTGCTTAGCACTGTGCATATATTGTCTCATTTGATCCTCACAACAATGCTGGGAGATAGATGCTATTATTATACCCTTTTTAAAG
The DNA here is from genome assembly GCF_900497805.2 of Vombatus ursinus. Taxonomy (NCBI): domain Eukaryota; kingdom Metazoa; phylum Chordata; class Mammalia; order Diprotodontia; family Vombatidae; genus Vombatus; species Vombatus ursinus. The sequence continues at coordinate 27,238,227 of NW_020954590.1, read as the reverse complement.
ATGAGGATACAAAGGCAGACAGAAGTTAGGTGGCTTTCCCAGGGTCACACAGAGAGCAAATGTATAAGTCAGGTCTCCCTGATTCCAGGCTCAGCACTCTATCTACTGAGCAAGCTAGCTGCCAATTGAGTTATAATCCATAAAAATTAGTAAGTGATTGTGTTATGTGTTTTGAGGGAGAGGAAATAGTTAAAAATAAAATGTACATGACACAAATGGAAGATAGGGCAAGTAGTTGTATCACAGATAGCATAGTGGAATCAGAATAAGAGCAGGTAAGGATAACAAGTTTGATTTGGGACATAGTGAATTCGGGATACCTGTGGTACATCCAGTTGGAATATGTCCTCTATGTAGCCAGAAATATTGGCTTGGAGCCCAGAAAAGAGGTCTTGTTTAGAGATATAAATTTTGAGAGTCATATATATAAAGCTGGCCATTAAAGTCATGGCAATGAGAAGATTGATAAGGGAGATGGCAAAGAGAAAGAAGATAAGAGGGCAACACAGGGTCTTTTATGTTCTGTAAGAGGATTATGAGCTTAGAGAGCAGATACAGGAGGAGAATCATATCAATGTGTTTCTCTGTTCAAGAGAGAATAGTATCCAAGTGGAGGGGTGTGTTCCACTGTGTCAAAAGCTTCAGGCAAGTGAAGAAGGATGAAAAAAGGTAATTTTGCTATTAAGAGATAATTGATGTCCTTTAAGTTTTTGGAGACTGATTAGGGGAAAAAGCCACATAGCATGATGCTAGGCAAGATATAGAGGCATACAGAGTATGCGTTCGAATTTTTTTTTTCAGAGGTTTATCTGTGAATAGAAGAGGGAGCTGTGGCACTTTAAGTGGGGTAGAATGATAGAGAGAAACTTTGTAGGATTGGGAAGACCAGTGAATCTTTGAAAACAAATTGAAAGGAGAGATCTTGAGATCACTGATAGAGCTAAGTCATGGAAGAGGTTGAAAAAGAAATGATCATATGCACAGATAAATACTTCTTTTGTAAGCTGCTACATAGAGTGGATGTTACTGATAAGAAACTTCAAGGAGAAGAGAAGTGACCTGATGGAAGTCATATTGATTGATTCCAGTCTTTTCAGGAAATAGATCTAGAGGCCTTCTGCTCAGTGAGAAATCAGATGATAAGGATTACCTGTGGAAAAGGAGTCATCCATCAGGAATCCAGGTCAAGGGGGCTTGAGTCTTGCCAAACTGGTCTACTTGCTATTATTCACTAGGACACTCCCTCTCCCTTCACCATGCATTTATGTAATCTGTTGCTCATATGCAGAATGCTCTCTTGCTTCACCTCTACCTCTTAGAAAATCTGGCTTCCTTCAAGACTCAGCTCAAATCTCACTTAGAAGCAGCTATGTGGTGTTGTGGACAGAGTGATAGGCTTTGAGTCAAAAAGACGAGTTCAAATTGTGCCTCAGACTCTTAGCTGTGTGATACTGGGTAAGTCACAGCCTCTACTTGCCTCAGATTCCTCATTTGTAAAATGGGGATAATAATAGAACCTTCTTACCAGGGTTGTTGTGAAGAATAAATTGAGATAATATTTATAAAGTACTTTGTAAGCCACAAGGCACTATATAATTACTCACTATTATTATTTTCTGCAGGAGGCTTTTTCTGGTTCCCCCAGCTGCTAGTATGTTCTCCTATAAGATTACTTTCCCCTGTAAGACTACTTACTCTGCATGGATCTTGGATGGATCTATTTGTGTACATGTTGCCTCCCTGATTAGTATGTAAACTCCTTGAGATCAGGGACTATTTTTTTTCCTCTTTTTTTGTAACCTGATTGATTAACATAGATCCTAGTACATAGTAAGCATTAAATAAAATGCTTGCTGATAGTTAATTGATTTGTTATTTGATAGCTAGTGAAATACCGAAATGATTGACTATATGATCAAGGCTGGCTATGGAGGCACATGAATTGAGGATGGGAGTAGGAGAGAGACTCAGAGAATTTGAGGCAATGAATACTGAATTTGAGGCAAGTTAATGTCTAAAGACAGTGTCTCAATGGGACTATTCCAACCCCCTCCCTTCATCTTCTCCCAAAGCTTCACCAGAGTTGGATGCAGTGGCTGTTTAATAGTGCACAACAGCAATACTTAGCTGCTTAAATCAGGAAATGGAGGAAATACTGTACATGTTTAAAACTGCAGGGAATGTGGAGGGAGTAAGAGTGTAATTTCCCTAGTTGCAATTTGGACAGCTAGCTAATATGCCCTAATCTTGTGAAAAATGCCAGGGGATCCTTAATGGACACTGATGGTTTGCAATTTTGAATTTTACTTGCCTCATGAGAATGAGCCACCATCATCAGTGCTAGCCCATCTTGAACACTGGGTCCAGACTAGAGGTACGTAAATTGGTTTCCTGCTGTTTTTTATTGACAGCATATGCTCAACTGTCTTGAAGAAGAAATAGCTCCTGATACTGGAAGTAGGGCTGCAGCAACTTGCTGTTCATGATGGGGAAGGACAAAACACCAAGGCAACATCTGGCTGCTTCACATAGCATATTTGGGTATGGGTTCTTGCAAGCAATTTCTAATGACACAATTTTCCATAGTTAGAGATGATTCCATGCAAGCAGTGATGTCAATACCTGGCCCGTGATCAACTTGTATGATTTGGTGAGATCATAGACTTGAGATACATGGCTATACGTAAGCCTGGGTTACATAGTTGTTTGATTAAAAGAGCCAATCACAATGAATATTTAATAAGAGCTTGGCAGGTCTTATGAGTCAATGGCTGCAATAGTTCAAAATGCTCCCCCCCCTCCTTAAAGTCAGGTGCTTTGAATTCTTGTAAAAGACTTCTCACAGCAATGACTTTAGATCTTTTTATTTTTAAATATCTCTGGCTTCCAAAATGCCTATAATTTGATCTGTCAGCAATACTTGGCAGGATTCTAGCCATGCAAACTTCATTTTGAAGCTCTTTTGTCCACTGGTTGTGTACTCCACACTTTCAAAATCTAACACAATCTCAGTTGCAAAGTGCTCAATGGCCTTCTAGTACAGTAGAATATTAGCTCCTTGAGGGCAGGCATTACTTTTTGCCCTCTCCCCTTTTCATCCCTTTAGCATAATGTCATGTACATATTGAGCACTTGATCAAATTTTATTGGATTGGACTGAATTAGGCCAACCTATGCTTTTCTCCAACATACCTGACAAAAGGTCACCTAGCCTTTACTTGAAGATCTCTGGAAGGAGGGGACTCACTACCTCCCTAGGCAGACCATTCCATTCTAGGAAGGACTATATCTTAGGAAGTTTTTCCTTACAATGAACCTAAATTTACCTCTCAGGAACTTCTTCCTTTCACTACTACTGATGACCTCTGAGGCCCAGTAGAACCTGTTTAATTCTTCTGCCATAGGAAAGCCCTCCAAATACTTAAAGAAATCCATCATGTTTCCCCATATTTTTCTTTATTTCAGTACAATGTCCCCAATTACTTCAAGTGATACTAGTATGGAATAATCTCAGGACCCCTTATCTTCCTCTGGATGTGCTTCAGATTATTACTGTCCTTCTCAGATATGGCACCTACAATCAAATACAACATTTATTCTACAAGTGGTCAGAAAATGTAGGAATACAGTAGGGCTATTACCTCCTCATTCCAGGACATTGTTTCTTAATGCAACTTAAGATAGAATTCATTTCTTTTGCCTCTTTATTACACTGTTACCTCATCTTGAACTTGTCTTCACAGAAAAAAAAAATCTCAGAGTTGGGAGACAACTCACAATGAAGATTATATAGTTCAGGAAATACCCAAATGAAAATCCTCTCTACAACATGCATGGTAAATGTCTGACTTTAGCGTGAAATGAGTTCTTCCAGTGGAAAGTAATGTTGGGTTTGGAATCAGAGGACCCAGGTTTGAATGATGTGTGTGTCTGTCATTTAATAGACATAAAACATTGAGCAAGTCAATAAACTCTGGACATCAGTTTCTCATCTGTAAAATGAAAGGGTTTAACAAGATGACATCTAAGGCTATACATCTAGTTCTAAAATCTGATTTTCTATGGTCCAGTAGTCAAAGAAGCAGCATGTTCCATTTTTCAGATTTTCCTAATTGTTATGAAATTTTTTCTTTGTGTTGTCTCTAAATCTGCCTCTTTGAGTTTCTGCCTTCTGAAGATAAGCAGAACAAATATATTCGCTCACTATTTTAAAAATCTTTTTAAAAAAATTGTGAACTTAATAGTCATTTCTAAACCTGAATAGTTCAATGTACAAAGAACAAAAGAGAGAATGACTTCAGACTAATAATGAAGTAAGTATATTCATTCTTATGTATGATGGCCTTCAAATATTTGAAGACAACTATCATATTAAATATTCTCCTTTCTAGGCTAAAAATGCCCAATTCCTTCTGTAAGACTTCATATGAAATGATCTCAAAGCCCTTCATTCTTTTGGAAGCTTTCCTGGTTAACAATGATCTTCCTAAATGTGGTGCCCTAAACTGAGCACAGTGTTCCAGATATGGTCTGGTAAGGGCTGAATACTATAGATCAATTCTCAGATCCTAGTCTCTATGCCTTTATTAATGTAGCTGAATATTACATTAGCTGTGTGTGTGTGTGTGTGTGTGTGGTTGGTGTCACATTTTTGACCCACGTTACACCACTAAAATTCCTAGATCTTTTTCAATGAATTATTCTCTAGCCATGCCTCACTCATCTTGTGTGAGTGAAGTTGATTTTATGAACCAAAATCTAAGTTTTTCTCCTATTAAACTTCACTTTTTGGATTTGGTCCAGTGTTCTCATTTGTCAAGATCTTTTTGAATCATGGATCTGTCTCCTAATGTGTTAGTTATGTATCATCTGCAAATTTCACAGCCTTGCCATGAATGCCATGAATGATCTTTAATCAAGTCATTGATTAAAATGCTAAATAGTGTAGGGTCAAGCAGAGATCCCCGGGACACTTTACTGGAGACCGTTAAAGTTGACATCAAATCATTAATGACTCTTCAATAATGAAAGATTCAGCCCTTTAATTAGTTCTAATTTTTACTACAATCTTAATCCACATCTCACCATTTTTTTCAACAAGAATAGCACAAGATACTGTCAAATGCTTTTTATCAAATTTGGGTTATTGATAATATGGTATTCTCTTTACCCACTGATTTAATGATTTTTAATAAAGAGAAATGAAGCTAATTTGATATGATGTATTCTTAATGAAAACATGCTGCCTCTTTCTGATAACCATTCCCCCTTCCCCTGAAATGTACACAGCCTATCCCTTTAATAATAACTCTAGATTAAAAAAAAATCAAAGTCAAATTCCTAGGCCTATTTTATGTAGACTGCAATCTCTTTTATTTTTTGAAAATCACAGTAAGATCTGCTCTTCTCCAGTCCTATGACACCATTCCAATTTTCTACTGTCTTTCAAAGATTACCTAAAGTGACTGCAACCATTTATGCTAGTGCTTTCATTACTCTAGAATGTAGAATATAGTACTCATCTAGGCCAGGTTACATAAAGTTTTTCGGGAGGACTTTTTTGGGAGGCCCCAGAATACCAGCTGTCTGGGGGGGCACAACAGAGCACATTTCCCTGGAGAAGCCTGACTCTGGTTCTGGAATGGGTCAGGTCCCCAAAATGCCACATTTTCTTAGGCAGAGCATGTTCTAGGTATCCCATACCCATGTGCTCCTTTTAACTGGAGCCATTTAGGATCTGGATTGTCTCAGTCAATTATGAAGGGCACCTGCTTCTCTACTTATGATGGGTATCATCTTCTTAGCCACTTCATTCAGTTTTTGTCCATTTAAATATCATTCTACTTGGCATAGAAGACAAAAACAAGCAAACAAACAAAAAGAGCAGAGGATCTTTCCTTTCTCTCCATTGTTTATTATTGTTGTCCATTATTATTGTCTCATGCATTCTGGAAGAATGGTTCTAATCCATCTTTGAGTCATCTCTCTTCTTCAATACAGATAAAATCCTCCTTTGTTGTCCTTAGGTGGCCTTCTCAGCTTACAAAGCCTGAATTTTAGCACTCCTGGAACTATTCTTATAAGATTGTGCCAAATTTTTGTGTTTGTCCCCAAAGTTCACTATCATTCCCATACCAGCAATCACTTATTTTATGGTAAGATTGAGATTTAGTGTAGAAATACACTTTGTTGCTTCCTTCACCCTTTAAAGGGTAAAATTGTCATTGAAATAACTCAATACATTATTAAATGTTTTGCTTCTGGCAACAAGAGTGCACCAACAGACATGTAAAAAGCTGAATTGCCACATTATTCATCTATTATGTCTCAGTGCCAGACTTATAATCTCTTTCCAAATCTTCAACTTTTTCCTCCTTCTCTCAAGGTGGTCTGTAGTAACTGTTAATGTTAATGTTGTTTTTATTTATGCCTTTGCTCATTATTATCTAAATTCTCTCTACTATCCTTCCTTCCTTTATCTGGTTGCTGGATTTCCTTATATGAGTATAGATACACACACACACACACACACACACACACATATTTGGCAAGAAAATCGGGGTTAAGCAACTTGCCCAGGGTCACACTGCTAGTGAGTATTATGTATCTGAGTCTGGATTTGAACTCAGATCTTCCTGACTCCAAGGCCAATGCTCTATCTACTGCACTACCTAGCTGCTTCATGAGAATATTTTCTTAATGTAAAATGCTATCATTTACCTATCCTGTTCCTTTTGAGTTTACTATGACCTTTCAGAATTGTACTCTAGTTGTAGATATTATCCTATGCATCTCAGTGATACCTATGAGATCCAATTTGTACTTTTGAATAAGGATTTGTAGTAACTTTATTTGTTGCCCGTACTCTGTATATTTGTAGACATTTGAAAGCATGTTTTTTTAAACTAAAACAATCAGATTTTTTTTCAGAAGAACAAGACTCTTCTAGCCACAACTTCTTATATTTGTGAGACTGATTTTTTGATTCAATAAATTATACTTATTCCCTCTTAAATTTCTTCCTTTAGATTGAAGCCAACCTTCTAGTCTGTTGAGATCTTTTTGGATACTGACTCTGTTATCTGTACTGTTAGCTTTACTTGCAAGCATTACTTGCAAATTTGACCATACACATTGTCAAACTGATCATGCCAATAGCCTCCTGCCCACTGAAACCCAAGGCTGGAAAAATAAAATGCCATAAAATCCAATTGTCTTGGCTCTTTCTCCTATATTTTGTATGTAAGAACATACATATTGATAAGCAAAGTATATTTTTTAGAGTAGACTGATAATTGTGCCTACTTGCCATAATTATGCATGGCTTTATCAGATATCTTTCACAATACTCAATTGTTACAATTCTTAGAACTGGGAATGGTAAATATGACATAGACCTGGCATGACCAGATCTTCAGTGTGATTCCAGATATGCTTTTTACTATCCATATGACCTTGTATAAGTTACAACCATTCTGAGTCACAAATTTTTTATCTATAAAATACAGCAGCTAGAAAAAATGACTTCTAAGATTCCTTTCTGCCCTCAATTTTGATATGTTTGCTTTAATTAATTGCATCAGCAAATTTTATTGAATATGATCTCCAATCTCATGATACAGCACTATAAATTCAAGAGCAACCATTATCAAGTTGAGATTGGTAGTTAATACAGAGCAAATATAGAAATAACTTTCTTGAAACCACAGCAGGTTAAAAAAATTCCATAGTCAAATAGTGCAAGAATCAAGACCTCAACTGCTGCAGTAGTTACAAAGCTAGTTTTTATTTTAATGTAAATAATATTCAATTACATCTTCTAACAGAGCCCTTTGGTTATAGAAAGTGGAAATAAAAACAACACAAATGTGCTACAGAGATTTCATGCTAAAACTGAAAATAATGCCTATGCAAGAACTCTGAAAATGACAATTTTCCATCCTATTGCAATTTTAATCCTATTCCAGTAAATTATAATGACTAGTTAGTGAAAGCTGCTATGAACTGCCTGTGCTGACTCATGTGTATGTGTGCATATGTGTGTGTGTGTATTCAGTGTGTAGTGTGATTTAGTTTTGAGAGCTGTAGCTTACAAGCATGTAGGAAATAGGCTTCCTTAGAACTAATTGCATTTCTGATGGAGCGTTTCAGTATGGTATCCCTGGAGAGGAAAAGCGGGTTCCAATGGGCTATGATACCTTCCTTGCCACGACAAAATAATTTAGAGAAGTATATAAATTGTAATAAGCTGGTGGCCATACAAATCTTACCCTTTAAAAAAACAGCCCACAGAAATAGTTCTAATTACTACTGGTGAAGGGTTGATGTGTTACAATGAATAGGGAGGTTACTGCATATGTCTAGAAAGAGATGATGTTTGCTAATTGTTCAGAAAATTGAAGGACTCATTTTCCTTAAAATATTTAATTCTATTTGCTAAATTATATTAGAAGGGTGGGTTGGAAATAGCATTTGCATATTGACAACCCTGATAATGGCTGTTACGTTGAGTTGCTTTGCATAATCATATATATATGAATGTCTGCTTTGAATAGATCTATTTGTGAAATTACAATTATAAGTATATTGTATTTATGATAATTACCACATTCTTTGGGGAGCTTCTTTTGTGGTGTGCCTCTCAGCTTTGTGCAGTTTTAAGAAATAGATTTGCATTCTCATTTAGGTTGTGCTGAGAGCAGAACAGCTTAGTACAGGTATAATAATGAGCAGCCAGTTGATGCAAGCCCAAATTTAACTCTACACTATATTAAGGCATGTAAAGCAGCACCTGCTTCTTGCTGTCTTTTTCTTTTGCATTTTTTCCCTTTTCTTCATTTTTTAAACTATTTAGACTGTGTTGGCTCCTTCTGTGTTAACAGGTCTCTATGGCAATATATTACCATATATCCTGGATAACAAGGCTCTGGGAGAAATGCTTGTCATTGTTTTCTTTCCTGAATCTATAACATTAATTACAGAATGGTAGATTGTCAGATGCAAGGGATGTTAGAAATCATTTAGCTTAAGTCCCTCATTTTACACATGAGGAAATTAACACCTAGAGAAATGAAATGGCCTGCTTAAGGTCACAAAGGGAATTAGAGGTCAGAAACCAAGTGGCACAGTTGATAGAGTTCTGGGCCTAGAGTCAGGCAAACCTGAGTTCAAATCTGGCCTCAGGCATTTATTAGCTGTGTGACCTTAGGCAAGTTACTTAACCCTATTTGCCTCAGTTTCCTCATCTGTAAAATGATCTGGAGAAGGAAATGGCAAACTACTCTAGTATTTTTGCTGAGAGAAACCCATATGGGGCCATGAAGAGTCAGACAGAGCTGAAAATGACTGAACAACAACAGCAGCAACAATGATAACAACAAAAGGGACTGGGATGCAGGACTTTGGCTTGCAGCTCAGCATTCTTTCCACTACATCATATCTTATCTCTTCAGTTCTGGACTTTTGAAAGAAGGTGAACATGTATACATGTATACCCCCTGCCCCTGCCATGCCCCTAAGTTTTTGATTAAAGTTATTTGGTAGGGGTAGGGAAAGGAAAAAAAAAACCCTCAGATGATTTGGCTATGAGTAACCTTTCCTCCAAATCCCCAGTGCAATTACTATGACTACTTACCCTCCCTGACCCAAACAGAAAAGTAAATTGGGTAAAAGTAATGTTATAGGATATTGCTAAGTCACTAAAAAGCAATGAGATGGATTGAGGCTCTCAAAAGTTACCATATAGTGTCCCACTATTTCTCTATGTTTTCAAACCAAGAACTGCTTTTGGTCATATTAAGCTCAATGCAATTAAAATGGACTCTTCATTGTCATTGCCTTCCTCCCCCATACAGTATTTGAGCTAATCTGGGTCATGTCACACTATCACTATCACTCTGACTCATCAATACAGAAAATCTCTTACAATATGGAGAATAGAGCAGTCCTGGACTTTGAATCAGGGAGTTTTGAGTTAGATTCTGCCTTTGACATGTATGAACTGTGTGACCTTGGGCATATCATTCATTTTCTTTATCTGTAAAATGACTAAACTGGTGTAGATAGCCCTTGAGAGGCTCTTCCAGCTCTAGGTTTATGTTCCTTAATAATACTAATAATAAACAATAAAACAGCAATTATACCCCCCATCCAGCACTTCAAGATTTCCAAAGCATTTCGCATTTGTCAACTCATTTGATTCTCACAACAGCCATGTGAGGCAGGTACTGATATTATTATGATTTTATAGATGAGAAAACTGAATCAGAGAGATTATATGACTTTTCTGGAATCACACAGTTAGGATTTCAACTTAGGTCTTTCTGACCTCAGGTCTCATGCTGTATCCATTTAGCCACTTAGCTCCTTAAACTAGGAATAATAATACTTGTAATGCCTACCTCACAGAGTGGTTGTGAGTCTCAAATGAGATATTAGATGAAAAAATATGCACATTTGAAAGCAATATGTAAATATCAGTTATTCTAACTATATTATTATTAGGTATAGTTATATAATTATTAGATATAGTTATTGTTAGTTATGTTATTATTATTCTTTTTATAAAAGGGATAGGGATTGGATCCATGATTTCAGTGGTATAGGGAACTCACAGCAGTTTCTTTGGAACCTATAGTTTTAGAGAGTTGCCCATATCTAAACAGGTAGGAAATACATTTTCACTGGACTCAGGGGGTGTTAGTCTTACCAGCTTTTCAAACATTTGGGAGTTAAGGACTGCTAAGACAACTCAAAGATAGAACTTAACACAAGGTGTCAGAAGGGCATTCAGTTCTAATACAGGAAAAGGCAGGGAATCAGAATCCCAGAGTCAAAGAGTTTTTAGAGTTGGATGACCTTTCAGTGGTCATCTTGTCCAACCTTATACCCCAGAGGATTTCCCATGGCCACCAAAGTACCTGACAATGATTAACCAGAGTCTGCTGGAAGTTCTTTAAGGAAGGAGAACCTACTGCTTCTCCAGGTAGCCCATTTCTGTTTCAATTGGCTCTGATCATGCACTAACGTCTGCCCTAAATTTGTATCTTTGTAACTTCCCTCCGGCCATTGCTCCTGGTTCCATCCTCTGGAGCCAGAAAGAACAAATCTAATCCCTTTTCCATGTGAGAGTTTAACATTCTAAAATTTAAACACTCAAAGACATATGTCCTGCTTGCCTCTTTTCCCTTGACCCCTAGTCTCTTCTGAGGCCTGGAAAGAATACCAGCAAATGGTTGGTTCTAGAGTTTTCAAATGATAATGGAACTGAACTTTCCTTAAGATTAGGACCCAACCTTATCTATATGTTAGGTCATATGTCATACTGCTGCCTAGATGTATGTACAAGTCACTGGTAAGAACAGGCTTAGAGACAGAGTCAGACAGGATTAAGGAGAAGATCATCTCTTTACTATAATAACTGAGTCTTTTACTGCTCTCTTTAACACATTACTTTGTTTTATTTTGCTTTTCTCTTTAATTCTTTATTATGGCTTTCCATCCCTGACCTGCTCTCTGTTGAGCCAAGGGCAGGAGGGTTCACCTACACATGCTACAAGAGTTCAGGGAGAGAATCAAATTTCCCTAGAGGTCCGGCTAGATAAAATGGGAGAGAAACAGTGAAACAGTTCTCTGGGATAGAGACTTTGGAGAGCAGTCCTGGAGGTTATTCCCAGCATCTCAGGGGCAGTGCTTTCCAGGCAGAGAGAATAAAAGAGAGGAAGGTAAAATTGAATTGCTTTTGAATAGGGGTGAGGAATAGGAATGGGTTAAACTTTGAGGGAAATGAATGACAGTAAAGCAACAGAAAAAAAATGAGAAAATTTGGGCAATTGCATGGGTAGTGGCAGGGTAAAGGATAAAAAGCTGAAGATTCTGAGGATGATGACTATGACAATGATGATGATGAAGAGGAATATCATCATCATTATTTTAGTACATGTGATTTCATCACCTTAGGGAACTTCTAGTATGGAAACTCTTAGCACAGATGCATATTGGCAGTTCTTCACCATTTTACAGTTTCAAAGAGTTGTGTTGGGGCTATAAAAGGTTAAGTGACATATTGACCATCTAGCTAGTATATATAAGAGATAAAATTGAAATGAGGCAAGGCCTTCCTGATTCCAAATCTGGTCTTTTATTCTCTGTACTGTGCTGTTTTTTATATTATATTAATATTACATAGCAATATATTAAATGAATATCATGTTATCTCCCGTCATTAAGCAGAACTTGGAAACTAATATGTGCACATGCATACCTTTAGTATGTATGAATGTATCTATTTCTCTATCTGAATTTGTAGGTATATATATACTGCATTCATACTGAAGAGTAGAGAGAAATGTGTCTTTAATGGCCTTCTTCATATTATACTTTTATCATTATTGCAATTATTTTTATGCTTGTCTTATTTTCCTCACTTGTTCTTTGATTTATCTTTTTACCTTAATACTTCCACAGATCCATGATTTCATTGATCTGGTTGTCCTTTTCATCAGTATACAAGCCAGCCACATGCAGAAAATGTAAACAATGAAACTGAATGATAGGTAAGTATAATGACCAAATGTAGCCATGGAGAAGAAATAAGAAAATGTACTTCTTTCCATATTTTGCAGAGGTGGGGGACTATGGGTTTGGAACCCTGTTTATACTCTTAGAAATTCTTGATGTATTGGTTAGTTTTGTTGATCTGCTTTTTTATTCTATATTAAAAGTGATGCCTCATTGAGTAGAGGATGTGGGGAAAAGTATTCAGAAATGATGGTGATACAAAATAAAAAGATATTATCAACAGTAATATTTTCAAAAGGAAAAAAGTAAAATGAAGACACAAGTTTTACATAAATTTTCTAAAGATCTTTGCTTTTTAGCAATACCAGAGGAACATAAAAGGTTTTAAAATAACAAATGAAAGAAAAAAATTGTAAAACATCTAAAAAGTTCATGGACCAAAAAAATCAGTGCAATAGATCAGATAAGCAAAACAAGAACAAAAATAAAACAAACTGCAATAGAAAACAATAGCATTGTGCTTTATATACTCAAGAAAATAAATTACTTGGAGGAGGACTTACTTTTTGATGCAAAATATTTCAGAAAAATGACTACTTGGAAAACTGGAAAATGGTTGGCAGAAATAAAGTTTAAACCAGCAACTTGCAATATATACCACAATAAGTGCAAAATGGAAATGTTCATACCATAAAAAATAGAAAAGAACAGAAGGAGGTACCTTTCATAGCTATGTGTAGGTGGAAAAGAAAACAAGATGATCATAAAAGAAAAACAGACAATTTTGATTTCATGAAATATAAAAACATTTTGCATGAAAAAAATCAGTGAAGATAGGATAAGAAGAAAAACTGAATAAGAAAAATACGTGTATCAAATATCACTAGAAAAAATCTGACATTTAAGATACATAGGGAATTGACACACATGATAACAATATCCATTTTTCAGTAGAAAAATGATCAGAGTGTATGAGCAGTTTTCAAAAGAAGAATGGTAAACTATTAATGACTGTTTGAAAATCTTCTCCAAATCACTAATAGCAAGAGATTGGAAATAAAAATAAATTTGAGGTTTCACTTCACATTCTATAAATTGGCAAGAATGACAAAAAAAGGGAATAGTCAATGCTGGAGGATTTGTGAATACACTATTGATATTGCTCTGATTAGTCCAACCATTATGGATGTCAATTTGGAATAATGTGAGAAAAGTGACTAAACATAAAATGAGTTAGTGATACACTGGTATTGGAGCTCAAGCTTCCTGAATCCAGGGCTAGTAATCTTTCCACTATTCCAAGATGACACTGTAAGCCTTAGCAGGGGCTTCATCATTTTCTCTGCCACTGAATTTAATGGTTCTATTAGTGCCCAGAGTGTAACCTGGTATGATTATTGATATCTTCTGTCAGAAATAGGTTGGATTTGTTGTTGTTACAGAGGGGATAAATAAAGAACAAACAGCAGTATGAAATCTTTCTTTGGCTCTTTAGAGATTAAATACACATGGTAGGAAATAATCTAGCTACTGTGTCAAGCAATAGTTAGGAACCTAAAACTAAATTATAGTTAAAAATTTAGTAAAAGAAATTCAAATTTATAAACAAGGAGGAAGTCAAATCAAAAGTTTCCAAAATACTATTAAAATTCACAAAGATAGTGGCCCTTTGACCCAGTGATGTCATTACTGGAGATACATCCCAAGAATATAAAAACAGAAATGAAGGTTTAACATATACAAAATATTAACATAGAACTTTGTTTTAAAGAACTGGAAAGAAAGAAGGTACCTTTTCAATTGTGGAATGACTGAGAAAACATGCAGAAGCACACAATGCAATATTATTATATGGTATGTGATAGATTCAAGGAATTCAGTGACACACAGAGGATCTATGAACCAATGCAGAGTGAAATTTCAATCAAAAGAAAAAAAATACATGACTGCAACAATGTATGCAAAAAGATAACAATAGCTAATGTTTATATAGTGGTTTGGTAAGTGCCTTACAAGTGTCTCATTTTATCTTCATGACAACCTTGGAAGTGAGGTACTATTATTATCTACATTTTACAGAGGAGGAAACTGAGGCAGACAGACAGAGGCTGAATGATTTGCCCAGGATCGCAACTGGTAAATGTCTGAGGTAGGACTTGAACTCAGGATTTCTGATTCCAGCTCCAATGTTCTATTAACTGTACCACCTAGCTAACTCTGAGTAACTGAAAAATCAATGATTTCCTTAGACAAGGAAACATATCTCCTTTCCCCTGGCAGAGAGATAAGAGAATACTCCATCAGAATAATGTATACATTGTCAGATGCATTCACTGGATTGGCAATTTTTGCTCAATTGTTTTTCTTTGTTACAAGAAAAGGTTTAATCTAGAGAGGAGAGGTTCCCACAAATGACTGATGTAAAAAACAAAAGGAATCAATGAAACCTCTTTTTTCTCAAGATTACATCTTTGCAGTAAAGTCTCTTTCAACACATCATTTTGGGGATTCTGGAGGAAGAAGTGATTCTGTGCTATCAAAGGCTGTATCAGCAGAGCCCAAGAACAGATCGGCTCTAGCAAGCTAGAAAGACTTTGCAAATGGACCCATGCATGAACTACATGCCCATTATTAGAAGACTGATTGATTGGCAATCCCAAGGGTATGTCTCTTTCAGGAGATTCTCAAACACAGGAGACATTACCCAGTATGGAGTGCATTAGAGGGCTTTGTGGGCGGAAGACAGGACTCATTAAAAGGAGGGTTTGTATTGTTTGTTCATACATTCTTGTGAATCCTTTGGGTTGTTTATTGTCTGTGGGGTTAAATAAAGGCTGTCCTGATTCTAAAATGTATAGTTAGCTTGAGTGCTTTCATGGGAGCTTTGGGTCTTTTTATTCACATCTCTAAAGAATTGGTCAAGAGTTGTAGATTCTGAGGTTCTGAAAGGAAGCTCTGTGTGGGGAAGTGAACCAAAGAGTAATTCATGCCACATCTCCCAGACTGACCTGGTCCACGTGAACCCAAAGCTTGAGGTTTCTGGGATAGAAGTTATACATACATTATCTGATTTACTTGTAATTATAATTTCTGTAGTGCCTCAAAGCTAGTGTGAATCAGTTTCCAAACCAATTGTATACTCTGTCATGGCTGGGGAAAGCTTATATATTTGAGGTAGCTAATCAGAAACATGGATAATATACAGTTAAGTAATTGGATGTCAAATATAGACCATCACTTCCTCCAACTAATATCTATCGCTGATATGTGCTAGCCTATGATATTATAACTTATCCATGGGGGTGGGCATTTCCTTCTAATTTATTATGAGAAAAGTGGAAATAAAGTTATTAGCTTCTCTTAAAATAAGTTTACAGAAGTGAGAGAAAAAACATGTGCTTTAAAAATACTTTGTAATGCAAGGATATGTTATCATATGAAACAAAGACTTTGTACCTCTTTGATGCTGATGTGTGCAGTTTTTGTAAATGGAAATGGTCAACTATATATATATATATATATATATATACTGTGAGGGCAATTTGGCCATGGCTCTGTCTATGTTATATGTTCTGAAACCCTGATAGGGTAGAGAGATTGTGGCAGCAAGAGACTCATAACTCTGAACTTGGTGACGTGTACAGTTAATCTCAAGTCTATGTTTGCATGGGATTTTTTTTTTGCATTGAGTATGCACCAACATTAATTTTTCAACATATGTTTGATGTATTTTTATTAAAGTGTACTTTTCCTCTGGCATTTTAAAGACTCTATTGGTATTGCAGTAACTAATGCATGTATTCATCCGTTTGATTCATGTTAGCCTCTCTGTTTACTGTTTGTGTTTATCTTCAGCAAGAGCACACTAGAAAGTCCTGTTTATCCTTTGGTCTTCATTCATTATTAATCTAGGGTTTTGCATACTCCATGAGTTTGTTATTCTTTACGTTTGAATGCCAGAGTTATGAAAACTGATAAATTCAGCAATTTAGGTGAAAATAATTAGTAGGACATTAGTTGAGAAGGCATATTTGAGGTTACCAAACTTCATCCCCCCCAACCCCCATCATATTGTGCTGGTTGCAATTATGACACAATGACAAGCTTTCCTTTGGGTGGTTTGGCTAGCCAATTTTTAAAATCAAAGGAAACACAGATGGGAAGGCCTTGGATACACATCTGTCTAAACTTCCTGATGTACTCATTCTACCACACAAAAATCTTCAGGATTAGATATTGATGTGTCTAGAACCTCAGTTTATTGATAAAAAAAACTCTGAAAGACCACCCACTTCCTTGGATTTTTTGTTTGTCTAGTTTATATGATGTATAACACATCAGAATAGGCAGTATAAATTAGGAGTTGTTTTTGCACATGAAGATTTTCTTTCCTCTTCTTACTCCCCCCTTTAAAAATTTTATTGATGCCTTGTATTTACATCACAATCATTTTCTTTTCCTTGCCCCAGAA
The DNA here is from genome assembly GCF_900497805.2 of Vombatus ursinus. NCBI lineage: Eukaryota > Metazoa > Chordata > Mammalia > Diprotodontia > Vombatidae > Vombatus > Vombatus ursinus. The sequence continues at coordinate 27,221,237 of NW_020954590.1, read as the reverse complement.
TGAACCCCCCCCCCCTTACAGCAAATAGACATTTAAGCAAAGTTCATAGAAATAATGATCACACCTGACAGCATATACTATGATCCACATAATTCCCAATGTCTTTAATGGGAGGAAGGAGGAATGTTTCATCATCAATTCTCTAGTACCAAGACGGATCCTTACAATTTATCACAGTTAGCTACTATGAAGCACACAGAGATTTTTCAGGGTGGGTGTTTTGCAACTCTCTCCTGGTTTCAGAGTTACAACATGTTGGTTGTCAAACTTTGTGTGTAACGAACCTCAAGGCTTAAAAAGACCTTTGATTTCACTGGTTTGGAGATTCCCTCCACCCATACAATTGAAATAACTCTGAACATTAATAAATCATTTTCATGAGTTGTGGTTTAAAGAAATCATCAACAAGCATCCAAATTTCTTGTGATGAACCTGACTGAGGTTGGTCCTAAAGACAGCAGATATTCAGCCTGATATTTGAGCTCAGCCTGTGCTCAAATCCTTTCCAGCTTGATTAAAACTAACTGGACTTATACTCTACTGGCAAAACCTTTGTGAATGCAGAGTCTTTCCCAAACTGGAAATGGGGATGACGCTATAACCAGGGGTGGGGAACCTGCGGCCTCAAGGCCACATGTAGCCCTCTAGGTCCTCAAGTATGGCTCCCTGATTGAATCCAAACTTCAAAGGTGAAGTTTGGCACTAGAGGCAATCAATAATGTATATTTATATGGTTTCTCCTGCTTCTTTAGGGCAAGGCCTGTTTTCTTTTTGCCTTTGTACCACCAGCATCATACACTTTGTTGAGCACATAATACCTCCTTAATAAATGCTTTTTGGCTTGACTTGAATTACTTTACTGTTTTATTTGCTAATGTACTATAAAATGTTATATAATCTATCATTCATCATCTAATCATCTCTATATCTACTTGTCTCTGTCTTTTTCTGTCTCTTATTCTCTGTCTCTCTCTGTCTCTTTAATGTCTTGTTGTTAAATGCTGGTTTATGTCTTGCAGTTTGTTAGCATACGTAGCCACTGAATATTTAGGTTTGGATTGACTTCAGATGCGTCCAGTTTTTTTCACCATGAGTGGAGGCAAGTGAGTAAGTCTTCACATTTTGAACTTGAGTCCATTACAGATGCAGAGTGAGTGGGATTTCTTGGGCTGCATGTATAATGCACAGAAGGTTTTCTGGGCTCATACAGATCTTCAGTTCCCTCTTCTCATAAGTGTTAGTAAAGATTGATAGTAATGTGAGGTTTGAGCTTTGACAATCAATCTCTATTTTGATTGGAGTTCATTTCTTTGCCCATTACAGCATTCTATCTGGCCTGAATTTTCGTGTGCAGTGTTTCCTATCCAAGGCATTTTTTTTTGACTCTCTTCTTTCCTGTCATTAAACCTGTCACAGTGGAAAGGGCACGATATTTGAAATTAGAGGACATGCATTCAAATCATAGCACCACAGCCACTATGTCACTTTGGGCAACTTATCCAACCTCCATAGGTCTCAGTTCTTATCTCTAAAATGAAGGGATTGGATTCGAAAATCCCTTCCAATTCCTACAATTCTGTATTATCATTTAATCATTCAGGGCTTTGATCAACTAGTTAATCTGATAAGCTAATTATGCTAACATGAAAATGGGCCAATAGGCTTTGTTAAGTATTAGCATTTTACCAGACTCTTCTGGGGATAGTGCCCTAATCCATAAGAATGACTGTATTGATAGAAATTTCCAATCATACAAATTCTTGGTTGCTGCATATTTTTTTTAGACAGCCTTATTAAGGCCCATCAATTCAGACTACAAGGGGGAACTTCCTACTCTGCTTAAATGTAGTGTCAACCTTCTATTACTGAAATGTTAGGACTGACAACTTTTTCACTCAGACATGAGACAAGTCAAGGGCAATACTGGTTTATTATACAAACTAATTAGAAGAATGTTGTGGAGGAGGATGGTGGAAGATTGAGTAGTATGTCAGAAAGCAGTGAAAAATATTACAAGGGAAAATCAGTGTGCTGAAAGTTTGGCATGATGCCCAACCAATCCAGAACCTTCCAAGAACAGTTATCGATGAAAATGGAAGTAGAACAATGAGTAGTCTCATCCCCCATATCTGATCAGTTGCCAAATCCTGTCATTTTTACCTCTGCAGCATCTTTCATATGCTCTCCTTCCTCTCCTCTGATGCTACATTACCCCTGGTACGGCCCTCACTACCTCATGCCTGGACTATTGTCTGGATAACAGCCTGCTGGTCAGTCTCCCTGCCTTAAGTCTCTTCCCATTCCAATACTATTCTTCTGTCAAATTGATCTTCCTATAGTGTAAGTCTGACCATGTCACTCTCCTATTTAATAAACTCTAGTGATTCTTTATTGCCTTCAAAATAAAATATCAACTTCTTAGCTTGACTTTTAGAGTTTTCCATTGCCTGAACTTTTCCTACCATTCTAGTCTTCTTACAACTTACCCATTCTTCCACATACTCTGTGATCCAATGATATTGGCCTTCCTAGTGTTCCTTGGACAAGACACTTCATCTCCAAACTCTGGGCATTTTCACAAGCTGTCTCCTATGCTTGGAACTCTCTCTGTCTGCAAGTCTGCCTTCTGGCTTCCTTAGCTTCCTTCTAATCTCAGCTAAAGTCCAACCTTCTGCAAGAAGTCTTTCACAGTCCTCCTTAATTTTAGTTCTTCTCTTCTCAAATTATCTCCCATTTATCCCGTAATATCTTGTTTGTACATAGTTGTTTGCATATTGTCTCTCCCATTAGATTGTGAGCTGCTTGAGAAGAAGGACTGACTTTTACCTTTCTTTGTATCACCAGAGATTTGCTTCCTTGGTACATAGTAGGTGCTTAATAAATGTTGGTTGACAACTACTTGGAAAATGAAACATAAGAAATTATGAGCAGGTTGATTTTAGAAAAACATAGAAAGACTTGCATGAAATAAATGAATAGTGAAGTGAGCAGAACTGTATATAGTAATAGCAATATTGTTTGAAGAATAACTATGAACCACTAAGTTATTCTGAGTATTATAAATACTCAAATCACCTCAAAGGACCTATGAAGGAAGATGTTATCCACCTCCCGAGGGAAAAAAACAAAACTTATATGTGGAAGCATGAATAGTATGGTTTTACACACATACACACACATCTATATGTATGTGTGTGTATGGTTGGTCATGTATCAATGAGATTTATTATTATTATTTCCATTAATAATAATAACTAGCACCTATGCTGTATTTTAAGGTTTTGCAAAGCACTTTAATGCATTATCTAATCTGATCTTCAAAATAGTCCTATTGGTGCTATAATTGTTCCCATTTTACAGATGAAGACCCTGAGTCTGAGAGAGGAAAAGTGACTTGTTCAGTGGTCACACAGGTAGTAAGTAGAGGAAAGAGTATGTATTCAAGAGATGTGAAGATCGATATGAGAAAATTTGTCAACTTATTTACTAATTTAACTGCTAACTTGTTTAGGATAACGGAGAGTGAGGTATCAGGAATAACACTGAGGCTGTGAATCTGGATGACTGGAAGGAAGGAAGTGCTTTTGACAGAAATAGCAAAGTTTGGAAGAAGTGTATGTTTTCTTTTTTGCTTTTTGTGGGGGGGGATGAGGCAATTGGGGTTAAGTGACTTGCCCAGGGTCACACAGCTAGTAAGTGTCAAGTGTCTGAGGCTGGATTTGAACTCAGGTCCTCCTGATTCCAAGGCCAGAGCTGTATCCACTGCGCCACCTAGCTGCTCCCCAATTTCTTTTTCTTTTTAGGCAAGAAGTATATGTTTTGGAGAAAGATAATGGATTCTGCTTTGAATATTTTGAGTTTGTGATACTTATGGGACATCCATTTTTTATTGTCCAATAAATGATTGATGGTACAGAACTAGAGATCAGGAAAGAGATTAAGGCTGGATAAAAAAGTTGTCTTGGATTGACTGTCTGGATCCCTGTTGATATGGAGCTACCTATAGATCTGGGAATTTTTTGAATGAAAATGATAATTGAATCCATGGGTGCTGATGAAGTTTCCAAGTGACAGAAAGTAAAGAGAAAACAGAAGAAGGCCCAATACAGAATTTTAAATTTAACCTTAAGGCCTTAATTTTTTCTTTTCCAGAAACTTTTCCTGTCATTGTTCAACAATAACAGAGTTTAGAACTTCTAGAAATTCAACAATAGTGTAGAACTTCCATAATTGAAGACAAGAATAAGCTGGAGCCTACCACTGGTGGAAGGAATATTTGACTCATTTTGGGTGGGTGAATTCATTTAGGGGGACCACTAGGATCCATATATAGTAAAATTTTTTTCTTATAAAAATTACTTTTCTCTTGGCCTTATTTTACTTTTTGTAAAATGAAGGAGTTGGATTAAGCAATGGCTAAGGTTTGTTTCATCTTTAATGTTCTATGATCTCTGAATATTCATGAGCATGACTGTACAGATTTTAGCAGTTACCCTATATCTTACTTCACTGACTTAATGTAACCATGACCTCAGTGATATAGGTACTTTCTCCAAAGGGATAGGCAGCTAGGTGGTGAATGCTGGACCTGTAGTCAGGAAGACCTAAGTTCAGATCCTGTCTCATATCTTACTAGCTGTGTGACCCTGGACAAATCACATATCCTCTATTGGCCTCAGTTTTCTCAACTATAAAATGGAGATGATAATAACAGAATCTACCCTGCAAGGTTGTTGTGAGGACCAAGTAAGATAATAATGAATACTTAGTACAGTGCCCAGCATATAGTAGGTGCTATATAAATGTTTATTCCATTGCTCCTTCCCCAAAGGCTCAGATTGCAACCAGCTATACCTTTCCCCTATGGTAAGTCTTGACCACGTTCTCCCATAAATCCTCCATAAAGGATCTATCCTATCCATTGGAAGTTGGAAGTCTTTCTCTAGGGCTTTTTAGCATTTTATATTATCACTATAGTCCTGATCCTTAGATGCTGGTGCCTTCCTCCACAAGGTTACCTTGTATCTGCTTTGCATGTGGTTTTTTTATATACCTATATACATGTATTTTGCCTCCCTTTTTAGAATGCAAACTCCTTCAGGGCATGGAGTATTTGCTTTTGTATCATTCATGCCTAGCATAGTGCTTGGCACATGGTAGGCACTTAATAAATGCCTTTTGATTTATCAATTGATAGATAACTACTAATTTACGTTTCTATGTCATATCATTGAGTATCCATGATACTCTAGAGTCTAGATTATAATAGCATATATTTATATATAGTTTGCTATATAGTTTGTTATAACCATGTTTAAATCTTTGGTTACTTAAAACTACGCTTAAACTTTTGGGACATCCTAAACATTCTCTTTTGATTTCTGCAATATCTCGGGGAGATAAATAGTTTTAAAAAATACCAATTTCCATTTGACCGATGAGGAAACTGAGGTCCAGAGAGATTAAGTGTTTACCCAAGGCTATGGAGCTGGTTAAGCCAGCAATCAATCAACAAACATTGATTTAGTGTTTACTATGTACAGATGCCTGGATATGGAGCTGTTTCTTCTGTTCTTTCTACTAGATTACTCCCTTCCTTTGTCAGATAATGCTTTTTTTTCCTTTTTTCTCTGAGTGACAGTCAGCCACAATGTCTTTGTTTGTAGGTGTGCTTTTCTGACCTCTAGGAAACTATACAGACTTCACAATTGTTCCCTCTTTATTTTGATTTCGACTGTTCCTCTTTATTCTATTAATTTGGCTCGAATCTCCACTTGCTGAACACGAACAGAAGTGCATTAAAAAAAAGAAAACAAATTGGCATCATTCAAATTCCTCTTGCATTTGCAAAATGGACTCAGCATATTGAGCTTGATCTCGGCTCCTGCCTACGTTCATAAACTTCCTCTTGCTCACTATCAATTTCACACTAGCACATGATGTGGGACAGATATCTAGAGACATGAGATCAGAGACAATTAAAGCAAATTATTAAAATATCTTTGGAAAATGGAACATACTCTCATGTAGAAATAACAAACTACATGCCTCAAACTGGGGCTATGGTTAGAGGCATCCATATGCTTAGCCCTGGAGAGTCCAACATCTGCAAATACTGACAGGCTGTCAGGGATTTGAAAATCACATTGACTAATCATGGAAATAACCACACCTTGTAGCTCTGGGTCAAATTTTCCTTTTTAGGTAAAGTATGAGAATGAAAATGTTTTCAAGAGCCTATTGACCAAATGGGTGATTTCTTTGTATCTTTTTATGTTGCCAAACTCTACTTTTGTTTTGCCACATACTTCTAAGCTAGACTTTCTAAGACCAACCGTCTCAAAGTCTGCAAATGTGATTGCTGCACTGATATTATAAGAGAATAGGTGAAATGCCACAAGACGGAACATGGGCAAACATTGTCCTAAATTTCAGAAATTGGATTAAGGTAGATCTTTGCAGCTCTAGGTCCCCAGACCTTGGCACAATGCCTGGCATGTAGTAGGTGCTTAAGGAATGCTTGTTGAACAACTGAGAGTATATATGGATTTCATGAAGATGGTTGATAAAACCATACTATCCCTTTGATCCCTATCCTACAAGGGACAAAAGGAAAAGACTGATGCATACAGATGTGATATTGGGCAATGAATAGTGCTAGAGAGAGAGATTGTGCTTGGAGTAAAAAGTCTGTGGAGCAAGCATGCCCTCCTCCCCGCCAGTAGTTCATTTGAAAAAGATGAGAAGGGGTCCTCAGAGGCCATAGAAATCTAACCCTTTACTTTTATAGATGAGGATATATGATGGTTTTCTTAGGATAATACATTCAGAAGTGGAAGAGGCCTTAGAGACCATCTAGTTCAACCCTCTCATTTTATGGACGAGGAATTGAGTTAGAAAGAGGTAGAGTGAATTTTCTGAGATCACAGTAGCAAATGGCAGAAGCAGGATTTAAATATAGGTTCTTCCCCCTCTATTTAACCCCTTGTCAATACTTTTAATTGAAGGTTAAGAAAACCAATATAATTTTAGACTGAATTAGAAGGTAAGAATGACTAAGACAAGAAAGGAGATTGTCCCATTTTACTCTCTCCTGGTCAAACTATATCTAGAGTTTTATGTTCAGTTCCAGGAACCCCATTTTAGCAAAAACACTGATAAATGGAGATTCTCCAGAGGAGGGGGATATAATGGTTGGATGGTTGAATCATTCCATATTTGGGTTTATTGAAGAAATTAGCCATGTTTAACCTGGAGAAAAAGAGACTTGGTGGGAATAGGGAAACAATGGCTGAGTTCAAGTATCAAAAAGTTTTAGTGCAGTTTTAAGCTTAAATAAAGTTCAGAAAGTATTTTCAAGACTGTTATATAAAAAAGTGAACATATTTATTCCAGTTGGTCCTAGAAGGCAAAACAAGGAGCAAAATATAGAAGTGACGCAGAAGCAGATTTAGGCTTGATGAACAATTAGAACTATCTCCAAATGGAACAGGCTTCTTTTTTAGAAGTTTTTGAGCAAAGGCTTGTTGAGTAATGGGGTTGGACTAGAGAGCTGATGGGATCCATCCCAGTTCTGAGTCTCTGATTCTAATCCATGATCTGAAAGAGTAGATACAATGGCAAACTAGAGTTAAGCCAAAGAGTTTATAAGCAAATCTAGAGGAGTAGACTGGAGCCATGAGACAATGAATCAATTAATCAAAAAGAAGTTAATAAATTCCTACTTTGTGTCAGGCACTGAAGATAAAAATTCAAAAGTAAGACAGCTCATACATTCATGGAGTTAACATTCGATTGAAATATAAATGCTAAGGCAGGAATCCCAATCTAGGGAAAGGTCAGCATAAAATTAGTCATGAAACACTGCAGAGGATGTAGCGTAAGGCATTGCAAAATGATATTCTCTTTCATTCAGAGTCTCTGCTTGAGAGGTCTTGCTATGGAGATAGCATGACAATCATGCTTCCTCCTTGTCCAACTCTAACTGTGCTGCTGTGGGCTTTAAGTATATGCATGTGGACAAGATGGTGAAATGGTTGTACAGTTAGGTGGCTATAAAATGTGCAAATAACCAGATCTACAGACAATAGATAAAGTGATCTATTTTACTCTAAAGGGATATCTCTAGTGTGGTGCTAGAGGATTTGTCATTGTTTAATATTTTTAGATGACTTGAAATAAGGCATAGATAGCATGTTGTGACACTTAAAAAGTTTGACAGACATAAATTGTGGGTAATTTAATAATTTTATTAATAAGGCTAGCATGTTTATTAATAAAAAGAGGTCAGTGACACTCTCAAATGACAAACACCCTCATTGTGATGAGCTCACAGTTTATTTACTCTTGGAAGAATGGGTGTACCTGAGGGTGGCAATCAACTGATTGGTTAACAATTAATGAGAGAAAGAATATTATAATGGGAAGTGGTATATATTACAATGAAGGTCACGGGTATATGATTTGGATCACTGAAGCCTTGGTCAAAGAGACTTTTCAATTTCCATATCACCGTCTGACAAAAGGGAGAATCCACACTTTTCCAGACCTGTCTGAGTAAACACAATGAGAAGGAATCCTTCCTTCTTAGAATTTATAACATAGAATTTCTTTTGCTCTTTTTGATTAGATCTTTAGTATGGGTAAATCTTTGAGCAAGATTTCTCATATTGGTTGATTTATGGATGAGGAAGTTGAAAAAGGGAAAAACCTTGGTCCTGATTCAATAATTAATTATGAATACAAGAGAGTAATAATCATTTCTCTCAATGTTTATCAAATTTTCAAATGTTGTAAAGGTAGATGAAACAGACATATGTTGGATGACAGATCTGGAATCCAAAAATATTGATAAGTTAGAATGATAGTAATTTATCCTCATATAAATATAATAGGAATAAATGTAAAGTCTTGCACTTGGACTAACAAAATAATAATAGATACTAAAGATTAAGAGATATGGAGAAGTGAAGGTCACTTGCAAGCTTAAGCAAACTGTAAAACTCAATATGGATCAACAATGCAATGTGAAAGCCCCAGCCCTAAAATCCAAAAGTGATATTAGATAGTTTACATCAATGGAAGTAGTTTCAGTTTTGAGGGAAGCAAAGGCCTTGGTGTACTTTGCTGGGCTCTGAGCATTTTCTGGAATTGCTTCTGGGTCTGAGTGCTACTTTTGGAACAGTCATTGACAAACTAGAACCTATCCACATAGTGGTGGGTGAAGAGAATGGTAAGGGGACTGCAAACCTTTCAATATAAACATGGAGTGAAGGGTGAAGGGCATTCCTATTTTTTTTTCTCTGCTTGCATACACATATATAAAGTGACTTATTTGTAGATATGATATGCATATCTGAAGTGCTATATGTATATCTGAAGACTGGCCCTGATAAAATTTGAAGAAATGGTTATAACCAATACCTACATCCTTTGACCTAGCAATACAACTACTAGGTGTATTTCCAAAGATGATTAGGGAAAAAGGAAAAGAACCTACATATTCTAAAACATTTACAGCTACTCTTTTTGTGGTGGCAAAGGACTGGAAATTGCAGGGATGCCCATTAATTGGAGAATGGCTAAACAAGTTGTGATATATGATTATGATGGAATACTACTGTGCTATAAGAAATGATGAGCTCGATGATCTTAGAAAAACACGGAAGGACTTGCACAAAATAATGAAGAGTGAAATGAACAGAATCAAGAGAATATTGTATACAGAAACAGCAATATTATTTTAAAAATGATTTTGGACGGGGCAGCTAAGTGGTGCAGTGAACAGAGCTCTGGCCTTGGAGTCAGGAGGACCTGAATTCAAATCCAGCCTCAGACACTTAACATTTACTAGCTGTGTGACCCTGGGCAAGTCACTTAAAGCTGATCACCTCACCAAAAAAAAAAGAAAAGAAAAAGAAAAAGAAAACAAAAGAAAAATGACTTTGGATGAAGTAATTAAAGCTATCTATAATCATAAGAAAAAATGCTCTAAATCACTATGGATTAAAGAAATGCAAATCAGAACAACTCTGAGGTACCATATCACACCTATCAGATTGGCTAACGTGGAAAATGATAAATGTTGTAGAAGATGTGGGAAAATTGGAACACTACACTAATGCATTGTTGGTGGAGCTGTGAACTGATCCACCCATTTTGGAGAGCAATTTGGAACTATGCCCAAAAGGCTATAAAAATGTGCATACCCTTTGACCCAGCAATAATACTTCTAGGGCTTTATCCCAAAGAGATCATACAAATGGGAAAAGGACCCACATATAGAAAAATATTTATAGCAGCTCTTTCTGTGGTGGCAAAGAATAGGAAATTGAGGGGATGCCCATCAGTTGGGGAATGGCTGAGTTATAGTATATGAGTGTAATGGAATACTATTGTGCTATAAGAAATGATGAGCAGGCAGACTTCAGAAAAATGTGGAAAGACTTGTATGGACTGATGCTGAGTGAAGAAAGCAGAGCCAGGAGAACATTTTACACAGTAATAGTCAAATTGTGCTATGACTAACTTTTATAGACTTAACTCTTCTCAGCAATGCAAGGATCTAGGATATCTCCAAAAATCTCATGATGGAAAATGCTATCCATATTCAGAGAAAGAACTATGGAGGCTGAATGCAGATTAAAGCATACTATTTGCTCTTTTTTCCTTTTCTTTTGTTTTTTCTTTCTTGTGGTTCCTCCTATTGGTTCTAATTCTTCTTTACAACATATTGTGAAAATATGTTTAATAGGAATTTATATGTATAACCTATATCAGATTGCATGCTGTCTTGGGAAGGGAAGAGGGGAGGGAGTGAGAGAAAATTTAAAATGCAAAAGCCTGTGGAAGTGAATGTTGAAAACTAAAAATAAATAAATTAATTAAAAATAAAAATGAGTTCGAGAGAATGTCATTTTGACTATTATAAATACCCAAATTAACTATAAAGGACATATGAAGAAAGATGCTATTTGCATCCAGAGAAAGAACTGATAAATAGACTTATGTATAGAATGATTTTACATATTGTATACCTATTTGTGTCTAATAATAACCATCTCTAGTTTGGGTGGAGGAGGAAAGGAAAAAAAACAAGAAAAAAGATATTTACATGATCATTTGGTTTTATATTTAAAAGGAATAGCAAGTTGTACATAATTGATTTGCAGTTTCATGTGCAATCATCTTTTTTATTATATTGTTATGAAAATACTTATTTTATTCTATAGATTGAAAATAAAATAAATAAATGAGAAAACATGGTTATAGTCATCTAAAAACAAAATAAACAAATTCACGAACAAGTGGAAGCTAGGGTTTTTTGCATAATAAATTTATTTTATTTTTAATTCACAAAACAAAACAAGCATTTCCATAACACAGTACCATAAAAGAGATGATTGCACACGAAACTGCAAATCTACCATGTACAACTTGCTATTCCCTCCAAAATACGAAACAGTTATGAAAATTCTTTTTTTCAGAAATTTCTAGAATCTCCAGATTTCCTCCACAAACAGAAAATCTCCATGAAAAGAACATAGAGAAACATAAATAAAGGAATAAAGTAGTTGTCCTCCTAAGATAACTTATAGTAACAGGTTTGGCCTGAGTAAAGAGTAGACACCTATGGACAGACTCTACTGAAATCAACAAACAGTATGCCCTGGGGGCAGCTCCATTGGAAGCTAGTTTTAACTTTTTTTTTTGTTTGTTTTGTTCTGTCTCTGCAGCTAATCTTAGTCAAATATTCACTCCATTACTGGACAAAGAGATATCAGCTTCCTGTACCAAAAGCACCTCTTCCCAACATGTGATCATATTCTATAGGAAGAACCCTAGATTTCAGCAGATGCTTCTCAGGGGTTTGTCCTGTCTTGTTTGGCACTAACAAACTATGTAAGCTTATAAAAATTACATCATCCTTCTGAGGCTCAGTTTTTTTTTTAATTTACAAAATGAGCAGGTTGAACTAGATAATTTCTGAGGTTTCATTCAGATCTTAACTATCTCAGATTTTAAGTTCTCAAATTGTGAATATCTCAGCAAGTACCTACAAATGGGTTTCATTTGGGGAAGGGCATAAAATTAAACCTATAAATATCCTCCTCTTCCTCTCCATCATCATAACTCATGTATACACAAAATGTAATGTTCTATAGGGTGCTTGCCACACTGAACCTGGTAATCAGAACATCTCATATATGGAAAGTGTCCAAGAATTCATATAATTCCAATCTTATCTGAACAGGAATCTCCTTTATAAAGTTTCAGACAAATGACCATCTAACCTCGGCTGGAAAACATATATTAAGGGGAAATCTATTACTTCCCAAGGCAGCCAATTCCACTCTTAAATAGCTCTAATGGTTAGAATTTTTTTTCTTAGCAATAAAATAGATCTCTATTCAGTTTCCAGCCAGCGCTCCTAGATTGGCCACCTTCCATCCATATTGTTGTACTCTACTTTTCAAGCTCAATCCAGCTGTCTAACTCCCACTCTAAGGCTGAGCTTTCCTGATTAGTGAGAGTTCACAACACCTGAGTTTCAGACTATCTTTCCTTTTTCCCCTCCCAAATACTGGCCATCTTCCTTCCATGCTGTAAAACCTTCTGCCTTTAACCAAATCCTCCAGTTTCTCGAAGCATTCTCTTGAGCGTTCAGAGTTTATCATATCTATTTGTTCCCAGAAATCATTGTGGTCACCATGACCATCCTGCCAATAAGCCATGTCTCCTGCCATGTAGCCTCCCAACCAGATCTCCAGCTCTTACCCTTGGTCTGTGCTGATTGGTGAAAACTCATTACATCTAATATCTTCTTGCCATAGTAATGAGCACTACCCTCACCTCTTTCTACCTCCTATTCTGTGAATAATAATCAAATCGATACTACCATTGCTTCTGGAAAGATAGCATTATTATAACTGCTCTATGGATCCATTCAGGCAGTGGATAGAATGCTGGGCCTGGAGTCAGGAAGACTCATCTTGAATTCAAAGCTGACCTCAGGCATTTACTAGTTTTGTGATCCTGAGCAAGTCACATAAGCCCATTTTGCCTCAGTTTCCTCATCTGTAAAATGAGCTGGAGAAGGAAATGGCAAATCACTCTAGTATCTTTGTCAAGAAAACACCAGATGAAGTCACAACAAATTGGACATGACTGAAAAACCATTGAACGGATGGATTCATTCACTATCCCTATGACTTCAATTTTTCTTGGCCATTAGTATTTGTGTTGTATCCCTGTATTTGCATGGAAACAACTTGAAATCAGGAAATCTTTCCTTTGTCTTGATATCCATAGTGTTTATCATAGTGAGTACCTCATAAGTGATTTTTCATTTGTTCATTCCATTAACTTCTGCCCTTTCAAATCTTTTTTTTTCACTTGAACTGTTGTTTAGCTACATCTCCTCTATCCTGCACTTGCAGAATTGATTGTTTGAACTTTGCAAGTATATACTGTAACATTTATCTCATTTACTTTTTTATCTTTTTAGAATTGGCTTGATGTTCTAGCTTACTGAGATCTTTCTGAGTGTTAACCTTATCATTTGACATGATAGTTATCCTTTCCAGCTGTGTTACTTGAAAATTTGATAAACATGTCATATAATGCCTACATAGCATGGCATAAAATTTTATAAACTTTGTAAAAATGTGGAACCCAGATCCTTGGGGCATTCTGTTGAAAACTTCCCTGCAAATTGGCATTGATCCTTTAATGCTACTTTTTGGATCCAGTTCTCCAACCAGTTTTTAATATGCCTTACAATACTATTATCTAGCCCATCTCTGTCTTTCTTTTCTGTAAGGTCAACATGAGAAATTTTGTAAAGTATTTTGCTGAAATTCGCCTGTGTTGTCTGTGATATTTCCCGAATATACTCATCTAGTAATATTGTCAAAATAGGAAATTTGAATGGTTTGGAATGAACTGTTTCAGAAACCATAGCTCCAAGTAATCATCTCATAACTTTTTCTAAAAAATTCATTTTAAACTTAAATACAAAAAAGACAAAAAAGAGAATACTTCCATGTACATAAAAGAGGATTCAATATCCAACTGTGAATTTCCATTTACCATTGTTTACTTTATTTGAAAAACTATGTGATAAATACTACATATCATTTTCAAAGCTACCCTCCTTTTCTGTGCTTCCTTCTAAGTTTTCTTTTGTTCTCTGCTGTGTATTTTTAATTTTTTTCTCCCTCCCTCTCCACCCCATACTGGAGAAGGCCACCCTTTAAAACAGATTTATAAATAAACGTAAAACTATACTATGCATATTTCTAGTTATAAGTTTTTTCTTTGGAGGTGAATATCATCTTCCTTCATGGGTCCTATACAGTTGACTTGAGTAGTTATAGTACACCAAATAACTTGGTTGTTCATGACTATACTTTGAACAATATTTGCTGTTACTCTATACAATGTTCTCTTCATTCTCCACACTTTACTTTTCACTATTTCATGAAAGTCTTTCCATGATTTTTCTAAAATATACCAGCTCATCATTTCTTACAACACTGTAGTATTCCATCACAATCATGTACCACAACTTAGCCATTTTCCAATTGATGGACATCCCCTCAATTTCCACTTCTTTGCCACCACTAAGAGAGCTGCTATAAATATTGTAGAACATATAGGTTCTTTTCCCTTTTCCCTGATCACTTTGGGAAACAGATCTAATAGTGGTATTGCTGGATCAAAGGTTATACACAGTTTTATAACTCTTTGGACATGATTCCAAATTGCTCTCCAAAATGGTTGGATCAATTCACAATTCCACCAACAATGAATTAGTGTCCCTCTATAACGTTCTAAATGCTCAAAAACCAGCCCTTTAAGAGGAGATTCTGGAATTTTTCTAGAAATAGAAGTCAAATTCACTAGCTTTTCCTATCTCTAGTTTTGTGGCCTCCTACTCATTTTTCATAGTCGTTTGAAGATTATCTATATGGCTCAAAAGCAGAAAACAGACACTCTGAGAAACCATATTACTTGCTTGAGACAGAGCCACAATTTTTAAACCCTAGTCTCCACAACTTTCAAACCTAGTGCTTGGTCCATTTTGCCTTGTTGGCCTGCCTCACTGAAAGAACCTTTCAAAATACATTTACATTTCAGTTTATTTTGAATAACTTTTAATGTTTTTCCTGGTTTTATGCAGGTTTGATTGGCCCATTTATTCAATACAAGCCTATCTGTCAATAGGCCAGTTTTCACAAAGGTGCTGTTAACGCAGTTTGTTTGAATTTCCACTATCTATTTGAGGTTACACTTTGGGAACACTTACAGCTATATGTGGAAGGTGAAAGGAGCAAAGAATTAGCATTGGTCATTTTTCCTCAATCTATGACACTGAAAAAAGACTGAACTTTGGATGCTAGTGACTATTTGAAATAGAAATACAAAATTCAGCCCTTGGGTGTTTTTGATAGTGTGTGGAGCAGTAATTGTGTAAGTAGGGAGACTGGAGTAGGATATTAGTGGAGAGAATAAAGAGGCTTTGATGAGAGATAGATGTGATTTATGTAAGCAAAGATAAAATTAGTGTTAGGGATGATTTCTCTGGCAGGAGATGCTAAAGCAAATGGGTTTGTTGAGAAGGAGACCCTAGGTTGTAGGAGCATGAAGACAAAGAATACTAAGGTAGGTGTAAGATTGCAAATTCTGCTATTGCCTTGAACCATGTGAGACTGCCTTCTCATGCATTTGGGAATGATGATGCTACAGTTCTGGTGGATGTAATATCTGAAGTGGATAGTCCTAGATTCCCAGTAATCTGGGAATAGGAAAAGAGAGCACCTTCATTAGGAGTGGATTTTTAAGATAAGTAGGTGTTTGATAGTTGTGTAAGTGGGTCCACAATTCTGGACCTGGAAATAACTTTCATGTCCATATTCTTAAAAACAACAACAAACCCCGGCATATTGATGTTCACTTGAAGGATGAATTATGACACTTGAAACAGAAGCATTAAGAATCACAGAACTATTTATTTATTTTTTTGTTTTCAACATTTACTTCCACAAGATTTTGAGTTCCAAATTTTCACCCCATCTCCCCCCTCCCCCCACCCCAAGATAGCATGCATTCTAAATACCCCTTCCCCTAGTCTGCCTTCCCTTCTATCTCTCCCCCTCTTCTCTTATCCCATTCCCCTTCAATTTTCCTGTAGGGCAGAATGGATTTCTGTACCCCATTTCCTGTATTTCTTATTTCCCAGCTGCATGTGAAAACATTTTTTTTAAACATGTGTTTTTAAACTTTGGGTTCCAATTTTTCTCCCTTCCTCCACACACACCCTCATTGATAAAGCAAGCAACTAAATATAGGTTATATATGTGCAGTTATGCAAATCACTTCCATAGTAGACATGCTGTGAAAAACTAACTTTATTTCCCTTAATCCTATCCCACCCACCCATTTATTCTATTCTTTCTTTTGATCCTGTCCCTCCTCAGAAGTATTTGCTTCTGATTACTCCCTTTCTCAATCTGCCCTCCTCTCTATCCTTCCCCTACTCTCTTGTCCCCTTCCCCTCCCCCCTATTTTCCTATAGGGTAAGACAGATTTCCACACCCAATTGAGTGTGTATGTTATTCCCTCCTTAAGTCAAATCCTATGAGAATGAGATTCACTCATTCCCTCTCTCCTTCCCCCTTTTCCCCTCCACTGTAAGAGCCTTTTCTTTTCTGTTTTTTTTTTTTGTGGGATAATTTACCCCATTACACCTCTCCCTTTCTCCTTCTCCTAGGATATTCCTCTCTCACCCCATAATTTTATTCTCCAGATATGACCCCTTCATTTTCAACTCATCCTGTGCCCTCTATCTATCTATATCTATCTATATGTACATATAATTTTTTCCCCTGCAACTACCCTAATGCTGACAAAGGTCTCATGAGTTACAAATATCATCTTTCCATGCAGAAATGTAAACAGTTCAACCTTAATAAGTCTCTTAAGATTTTCTCTTTCCTGTTTACCTCCTCATGTTCCACTCGAGGCTTATATTTGAAAGTCAAATTTTCTATTCAGCTCTGGTCCTTTCATCAAGAATGCTTGAAAGTCCTCTATTTCACTGAATGACCATTTTTTCTCCTGCAGGATTATACTTAGTTTTGCTGGGTAGGTGATTCTTGGTTGTAATCCTATCTCCTTTGCTCTCTGGAATATTATATTCCATGCCCTGTGGTCCCTTAATGTAGAGGCAGCTAAATCTTGTGTTATCCTGATTGTGTTTCTACAATACTTGAATTGTTTGTTTCTGGCTGCTTGCAATATTTTCTCCTTGACCTGGGAACTCTGGAATTTGGCTACAATATTCCTAGGAGTTTTCCTTTGGGGATCTCTTTCAGGAGAAGATCGGCGGATTCTTTCAATTTCTATTTTGCCCTCTGGTTCTAAAATATCAGGGCAGTTTTCCTGGATAATTTCTTGAAAGATGATGTCTAGGCTCTTTTATTGATCATGGCTTTCAGATAGTCCAATAATTTTAAAATTCTCTCTCCTGGATCTATTTTCCAGGTCAATTGTTCTTCCAATGAGATATTCCACACTGTTTTCTGATTTTTCATTCTTTTGGATTTGTTTTACAATGTCTTGATTTCTCATAAAGTCACTAGCTTCCAATTGCTCTATTCTAATTTTTAAGGAAGCATTTTCTTCAGTAATCTTTTGGACTTCCTTTTCCATTTGGCCAATTTTGGTTTTTAGGGCATTCTTCTCCTCATTGGCTTTCTGGACTTCTTTTGCCATTTGGGTTAGGCTATTTTTTAAGGTGTTATTTTCTTCAGTATTTTTTGGGTCTCCTTTAGCAAGCTGTTGATTTGTTTTTCATGATTTT
Organism: Vombatus ursinus; assembly: GCF_900497805.2. Taxonomy (NCBI): domain Eukaryota; kingdom Metazoa; phylum Chordata; class Mammalia; order Diprotodontia; family Vombatidae; genus Vombatus; species Vombatus ursinus. The sequence goes on along the minus strand of NW_020954590.1, from coordinate 27,203,371 downwards.
CTTGCATCACTCTCAGTTTTTCCTCTACTTCTCTTACTTGCAGCTCAAAATCCCTTTTGAGCTTTTTCAAGGCCTGTGACTGATTCATATTTTTCTTGGAGGCTTTGGATGTAGGAGCTTTGGCTTTGTTGTCTTCTTCTGGTTGTATGTTTTGATCTTCTTTGTCACCAAAGTAAGATAATATAATCTGACTCCTTTTGCACTGCTTACTCATGATCCTGGCCAATTACCTGAGTTTTAAACTCTTTGTTAAGCAAAAATCTGCTTCCAATGTGAAGAGTATACTGTTACAAGCTTCGGGGGTTTGTACAGCTGTTTTCAGAGGTACTTCTAGGACCTGTAAATTTTCAGTTCTTCCAAGGTGGTATGATAAGGGGTGAGGTGTTTTCTCTCCACTACCACAACAAGCTCCACCACACCAGTGGTCCTCCTCGTCCCAGGACCGCCCCTCAGAACTGTGACCCAGATCCAAGCACTGGTAAAGCAAGAGATTCCTGCCTCAGCACTAGCAAAGAGATCCCTGCAATCCCCCACTGATCAGCCACTCTATTCCCCCTCACTCTGTGGTCCGGAAGCTCAGGAAAAAGCCGCGGCCCTGGGTCGCGCTCGGGACTTGTGGCTGAGACCTAGCTCCTCTCTCACAGCAGTCACAGACTTTTCCCACTGACCTTCCACATTGTCTTTGGCGTTCCTGGGTTGAGAAGTCTGGAAACCACCACAGCTGCCCGCGATTCAGTCCCCTGAGGCCAGCTCCAGCGTCGCTGCGGCCTGCGCAACCACACCGAACTGTGCTCCTCTCCTGACCCGGCATGATATACCTTTCAGATCAACCATCCAGGGTGTCTTTGGCTGGAAATCTGTTTCACTCTATCTTTTTGTGGGTTCTGCTGCTTTAGAATTTGTTTAGAGCCATTTTTTTAGGTATTTGGAGGCCTCAGAACTCTAGATTCAGAAGGAAATTCAGTGAACATATAGTCCACTGGTTCTTAACCATTTATTACTGTGGACCTCTTTGGCAGTTTGGTGAAGTTCATAGATCTCTTTTCAAAATAATGTTTTTAAATGCATAAAATAAAAGACATATTTACAAAGGAAACCAAACATATTGAAATACAGTTATCAAATATATATATAAAACTTTGCAGCCCCTAGGTTAAGAGCCTCTGCTATAATCTCATCTATTACCAATCAGATCATTCAAATCTGATGTGATCTGAAAAAGAATCCTCCATTACAACATACCTGACAAATGATCATCTAGATAATCCCTTCCAGCCTAGTGTTATTTGCAAATTTGATGAACATATAAACTTTTCTTTTATTCAAGTTATTGACTAAAGTATTAGATAGAACAATGCCAAAAATAAATCCACAGGGCACTCCACTGGAGACTTCTTGACAAGTTAACATTAAATTTAATATCTACTCTTTGTGTAAGGTACTATTCCTTTAAAGTACTTCTTTCAACTCTAAACAGTGTTGAAAAGGGAAGAAAAATATCTTTGAACAAAAAAAAATTTTTAAAAGTGGTAAAGGTTGTCAAATATTGTCTCTGTCATAGACAAACAATTTGATACCTGAAAGTAGTGGGAAAAGAACCTTGGTTTAATAAAAACTGTTAAATCATGTTTATAAAGAAATACAGCTATTAGATGAGATTAGGATAATCTGGGCAAAAAAGGAATTGTGACATAAATATAACAACTGGAATCCCCTTGCAAAGGATGTAAAGTAATGCTTTGTTTGTGAATGCACAGTCTGATGATTTTAAAGGGCAGAAAAATAACTTCTATTTATTAAAAGCAGGGAAAACACTCTGTAACCAAAACTCTGCTCTCTAGATTTTCAGGGCACTGCTCTCTTCTGATTCTTTCTGCATGTCTGTCTATTCATTCTCAGTCTCCTTTGCTGGATTTTTGTCCACGTCATGGCCATTCACTCCAGGTCTCTCCCAAGTCGCTGTTTCAAACCCTTTTCTCCCTCTATATTATCTTGCTTGGTATTCTCATTAGCTCCCTTGGATCCAATTATCATCATAATTACCAATTACCCAGATCTAGATATTTAACACCCTTATTCTCCTGAACTCTTCTCCCACAATGCCAGCTGGCTTTTGGGCATCTTGGGCATTTCCCTTGGGCATCTGAAACTCAGCATGTCCAAAGCAGAACCCATTCACTTTTCCCCTCAAACCTTCATTTCCCCCAACTTTTCTATTGTTGTCTAGAGTACCACCCAGTCGTCCAGGCGTGTAATCTAGATTTCATCTTCGATACCTCATTCCAATTTAGGCTTTCATCGCATCTTGTCTGAAATATTGCAATAACCCCCTAATTGGTTTCCCTGCCTCTTCTTTCCCCATTCTAATCCATCATCTACTCAGTTACTAAAGTGATCTTCCTAAAGCCCATGTCTAAACACGTTGCCCCTTCCCTACTCAATAAACTCCAGTAAACTCCCTGTTATTTTAGTGGTCAAATATAAAGTCCTCTGTTTTGCATTTAAAGTCTCTCATAGCCTGGTCCTTCTTACCTTTCCAGTCTTCTTCAATTTTACTACCTTTTACACACCCTATCATCTCCTTACACCAGCCTACATTCTTTTCCTTGTACATGACGCTTCATTTCTTTTTTCCCTGCTTTATACTATTTTTCCCCATGTCCGGAATGCTCTCCTTCGCCTCTGCCTCTGCTTCCCTAGCTTTTTTTAGGACCCAATTCAAATCCCACCTTATTTAGGAGTGCTTTCCTGGTGCTTCTCAACTCCCAACATTTCTTAATTATGGGAGACCTATTTACTATGCATGTATTTTGTTTATATTATATGTATATAATATATGTTGTATTATTTACATGTCATTTTTCCTATTAGAATGTGAGACCATGTTTTTTGCCTTTCTTTGTTTCCTCAGTGCTTAGCATGGGGACCAATACATTTTAAGCAATAAATAAATGCTTCTCGACTGACTTGTTAACATATTGAATCAAAACCATGTGAATTTGTCCACTTTCTGAACATCTACAAATTCTGTAGCAATATTATGGATTCTGAAAGCTACTAGATTATAAGTTCCCTGATGGTTTGAGTCTTATTTTTCTTTGTAATTCATTCAGCAAGTATTTATGAAACACCTACAACTGGTAAGGAAATTTGCTAGGCACTATGTATACATGGATGAAACATGACTTAGTTCCTACCCCTAAACAGTCTGTAACCTCAAAGAAAGTGAATGAATGCAAATGGCTCTAGTCTTAAGATAATTTTTACCCAATGAAATTGATGGAAAAAAATACAAAATGGTCTTCAGCCCTGTTAGGTTCCCTCTTACTTCTTCAGCAATGAAAATAGAATGGCGAGAAATGGAACATAAGATTCTAAGAATCAGATAATTTTGGTACACTATAATTTCCTTGTACCATCACCAATAAGTGGGTATGCAGCTAGAGGAGTTAAATCATATGAATCTTTTCATTCTTTCTATAAAGAAACTCAGAAGAAAGAAAGCTAGTACAGCTTAATGGAAAGGTGACTCACATGAATTCTTTGAAGAGACAAAGAAAGAAATTGGTAGAATAGATTTTTTTCCTATTTGCCAATGGAAAAATATTTAATGAAACATCTGAATATTATATATTTCAGTACAAATAATAAGTATTTGCTAAAAGATCACCATGAAAATTATTGGAATTTATGTACTGACATTAGTTGCTGAGGATGACATGGTTGAGAAATTCTATGAAGAACATAAGATACTCCAGATTAAATCAATAAGCACTTTGCTACACCAACATGAAGGTAGAAAGAGGATATAAGGAAACACAAGAGAGAGAGAGAGAGGATTCTGGGAAGATGGTGGAGTAGGTCAGAAAATTCTAAGCTCTCCAGATTTCTTCCATAAATAAGACAAAATAGTGCCTCAGGGCTCATGTAGAGTAGTAAAAATAAACAAGAGCTGGAGCAGAACAGTGGTCCTCCTGGCAGAATTGTAGAAGATTTGAGATTTGGGCTGTGTGAAGTGTGAATAAGTGTGTGAATAAACCTCCAGGCTTTTTCTGCTGAAATACCAAGCAGTGGTCTAACTGGGTTGGGAGATAGCCTTGGCCCCAGGCATAGGAATTTTCACCTCCTGGACAGTGTGGGGAGTTGGGCATCTGAACAGGGGAAGATTGAGGAAACTTCTGCTGATAAGGGACATCAGGCCCAGCTGTGCTGCTGAGATGTGGTGCAGGGTGAGAAGGAACCAGTACAGGCCTGGTGAATGCAGAAGCAGTGGGGCAAGGATGCAGCTGTTTAGAGGAGGGCAGAGTTCTTGGTTTCAGTTCCAGGCCACAGGGGAGAACTGAAAGAGGATCTGGGGCCAGAAGCACCAACCCCTAGTCCCCAGGACTAATAATAATAATAACAATAATAAGCTGCTATAAATAAAAAAATGAGCCAGCAAAGAAGAAAGAACCCAACCATAGAAAGTTACTAAGGGAATAGAGAAGACTGGAATTCATCTTCAGAAGATAATATTGAAGCATAAAAAAAAAAAACTCTCCTACCCCAAAGAGTAATGTCAAATATGTGTATGAGTATGTTTGTGTGTGTGTATATCTGAGCTTAATTGTACCCTTCTTGGAGGTGGGGGGAGGAAGGAAAAAAAGAACAAAGTGAAAAGTGCACAGCACAAAAGAAAACTTACAAGGAAGCATAGAAGAGATGGATAGCTCTGAACACAATGTATGGTATTTATTATACAGGCTTTCTGGAAATGGAAATTTATTGCTGTATATTTTGAATCTTCTCTTATGTTCTGCTGTGCATATGGCAATGCTCTTTTTTTCTCTTCTTATTTTGTATTTAAGTTTTAGTACTTAAGTTTATAATTGCTTCTTTTTCTTTTCTTATTGTGTATTTAAGTTTAAAATAAATTAATTAAAAAAAGAAAATTGGAAAGCAAAAATAACAAAAAAAGAAACATGGGAAAGTATCCTTAAGAAAGAAATGAAAGGCTAAAGTCTTAGGGATTTTGCTAAAGTTAAACACTTCTTTATGATAACAAAACTTTTTGTTCAAAGAATTGGAAGATAGTTTATATGTAAAGCACTAAATATCTGAAGAAAGTAAATAGATTATATTCTAACATTAGAAAATACTTGTTATTGATCAAGGTCAAACTAGTAAAAAGGAAAAAAAAGAATAACAACAGAAGGAAGATATGGCATACACTGGAGACAACTCAATCTGAGTCATTTAAACAAGTAGGTGAAAATAAAAGATAGGAAATAGATAAAAGAGATGATATCAGCAATGACTATGATACTTTAAAAAGAAATTTAACCAATGTAAATTAATCACCACAATAAGGAGAGCAAAAGAGTCCAGAAAGTGCCACATTCAGCAAATCTCTAACTTATTCGATGGAGAGAAATGGCTATTAAAAGAGAGATAGACCCTAACCTCAAGAGCTTACATTCTAATAGTGTGAGACAATCAATATAGGGCAGTAGTAGCCAGGGAAGAGTGTTTTGATCGGAGAAATCACAAGAATACTTAGCCTTGACAAATTGTTTCCATAAGCAATGGTGATATTGTAGTAAAAAGAGAACTGAACTTGGATTCAGGAAGATCTGGGTTCAAATCCCAGAATAGATACAGTAATGTGACCCAGGTCAAGTCATTGAACCTCACTGGGCCACAGTTTTCTAATCTGTTAAATGAGACATTTGACTCCATGACTTCTAATGCCTTTTTTACAATTAGAGTTCCCAGAGCAAGAGATAAAAGAAGCATGAAGTGTAAGCATACCATAGCAGAGTGGAAGATGGCTGTGCTGAAGAAATAGTCCCAGGAGGGGAGTTTGGAGCTGAGTTCCTTAGCTCCCCCTGGACAGGGTCTCTGGAGATTTGACTTATCTATCCTGTGGGAATTCTGGCCCATGTCCTCCCATAAGCTCACTACAGGGGGACCACCCAATGTGCTGTAAGCCTTCTTTGCTTTCTCCTGAAATCACAAGCGCACCAATAGAACATTCAGGCTGTCCACTTGCTACATGACCAGTCTATTTTCCCCCATATCATTCATTATTTTGATGACATTTGTTATCTCTGGTCTTCAGATTTTCTCAATGGTTATATATTACTGCATGTTCAAATTCACTATGTATCTTTCCAATACCTCTATGTAATATTCATTTTGAATTTCTTGGTGAGTGTTACACTCTGTTTCTCACCACCATAAAAATCATTCTAATATTGGTATTTACAATATGGGTTTTACTTTTATGGGAAGCCTGGAGATATTAAAGGAGTTTGCAATTTCCCAAAGGCAATCCAGTCATTCAATTCTCAGCCCAACTCATTGTCCATCTGGACTATCTGTCTCAAAGATACACAATAGGAAATAAATTCTGTAGGTCATCCATCCAAATGCATGTTTTATCTCTCCGCAATAGACATTCTTCATCCATTTGGTCTTTCTTGTTTGGATACTCTTTTGAGTAATCACAGGATCTTCAGTTTTCTCAGGTTATATGTAATGAACACAATGTCATCCACCATTGGGGTCCAACTTTCACCTGTGGTTCCAAAAATCTGTGGCAGCCACACCTGGTAAAACCATCTTGGCAGATGGGCTAAACCAGGTTGAGGGGGACTGACAGGTCTCAAACCTATCAGGCAGTTAGGGGGATGTCTACCCTAAGCATGTGAAACTGAATGGGCAGATGAGAACAATTTGTTTGCCATAAAGGTAGCTGAAGCAGGCATTGTGGAGTGATTAGAGTTGGTCAGACATCAAAGATGCCAAGGTTATCCACTGCATCCTGGGCCAGTTGTCCTGACTTTGCCTTGCCACTGGACTTCAATGAATCAGGAAGAGAGAGCAAGACTGACTATGTTCAACTCTTCCTTACTTAAACCCAATTCATGAGCAAGTCAAGACATTGTCTTGTGATATCATTGGTACTCTTGAAAAATGAAAGGAAAACAACAACAATATTTTTATGCATGTGGAACCTTAGGCTCAGAAATATTAAATAATTTACAAATCATAAGATTATAAATTTAGAGATGGAACAGGCCCTAGAAGTCATCAAATCCAACCTTCTCATTTTACAGATAAGGAAACTGAGGCCCAGAGAAATTAAAATGATTTGCCCAATCTCACATAGCTAGTGTGCATTTATTAAGTGCTTACTATGTGCCAGACACTGTGCTAAATGCTGGGAGTACATAAGAAGCAAAAGACAGTCCTTATACTCAAAGAGCTTACAGTCTAGTGCAGGAGACACCAAGCAAACAAATGTACCAAAGGGTCTGAGGTGGGATTGAGCATAGGTTTTCCTGACCCCAAATCTAATGCTTCATTATATCACACTGTAGGGTCACACAGTGAGTGCCTGATGCAGGATTCATACCCAAATTATTCTGGCTCCAACCCCAATCTTGTCATGTGAATACAAAAGAATCTAATGGAACATAGTTTGTTTTTTTTTTTTATTTAATTTCATTTTGTGTCCAATGGGGAGTCAATCAGTCCTACACATTCAGGGGGCAATGTGAGGGTGCTGCCTGAGATGCTGTAGGAAGGACCTGAATATCAACTTTATCTGTTTCATGGTTTTGAAAGGGGTTGACACAGACTGGAGATGCAGAGGGGTTAAATGAGTCTTCTGCTCCCTAGCTATATGGGTTTGTGGCCAAGACTGTTAATTAAGAATATGCTCAATAAATTTTGAGGAAATAAATCTTAAGACCTGGTGAACACATTCAGGGAGGAAACAGATTTTTTTCCTCCTCTGATCAAACAGATTAATGTCATAATGAAAATCTGACAACCAGACTTTTAGAGAGAAATGCTTTATTTTCCCAGCCAGTGTTTCCTCTATGATAACTACTCTTATTCTCCTGCTCCTAACATTTTATTTAATTTTGATTTGCCCCAGGGCTACTGGGACAATATCAAGCTCTCATCCTTTGCTCCTGGGTTTCTTAAATTACCTGCTTGTAAATCTCAATGTGTAGGCTGTATTCAGTTCCCATGGCAACACATGTGTTGTCAATATATGTTTAACTCCATTCAGATGACTTGGAAACCAAAGAAGTACCTAAAATAATGCAAAAAAAAAAAAAACCAAACCCCAGAGATGTCCAACTCTGAAACCATTCTTCCTACTCATCCTTTTATCTATCTATCCATTCACCTACCCATCTAGCTATCCATTCATATACTTATATATCCATCTATCTACTCATTTACCATGTAGTGGAGATTTAAAAAATCCCACTGAGACGTGTGCCAAGAATGTGCAAGCTTTGAATGTGTGGAAATATTAATGCTTACCTTGGCTGTCTATCTGAATTAAGGAAATATGGATTCTTTATGACACATTAAGTTTGCTGGTTTCACTGTGATTTTTATATTCACTGTATCAAATGCAAAGGGAGTAAACAGAATAGAACCTGCCTGTTTTCTGTGAAACGATCTTTGCTCCAGAATCCTAATTCTTATCTCTTTTTTTTTCTAGAGACATGTTAGTGGATGCTCACATAAAGGACAAATGATAAAGACCTTAACTGGTAGATTTCATTTCTGGTATCGTGAGGACTACAAATCTTCAGAACCACATATCTCAGAGTATAGCAGAAAATGCCTTAAGAATCTTTTATAAACAGGGACCCTTTCTTTTTTTTGTGAATGTCTTCTCATTAATTTTTTGTCTCAATTAATTTCTAATTTTGTAATGTCATTGAGTTTCAACTCATAGGTAATTTTGAGATATCTTTAATTTAATTTGACAGATAATTATTGAGGTGTCTATGTATCACCACTAGGGATATATATCAAGGTGATGAAGTCTTTAATGCATATATTAAGATCATACAAAGTTCATTGATAAATGCAACATAGAGATAATGCTATCTAATGACTCTTTAATTATCAACATTGAGGGAGGCATAGCACAGAAAGCTATTGATACTTGTTAAGATTATTTGCTAGCCTCATGGAACGTGTCCTATACAAGTTACTAATGGATAGGGGATCCCAATGTAGATGATGATAGCCTTCAGATGTTCCTGACTGTGGATGACATTGTTACCCCAGGTGTTCCTGATTGTGGATGACATTGTTTTGATTACAATAGAACCCATGACATTATAGAGCTTCCTCAATGAAATTCATGTTTACTGAAAGGCAATTTACCATTATGACCACCCATTCAGGAAAAGACAAAATGGATGGAAGTTGCTTAATCCAAACTCTGACAAATAAATAGCTGGACAGCTCATTCCATTAGTAAATCAATAGCATTCATTTGGGACAGGTGCTATGGGTGAATTTAGCTCAGAATTAAGTATCAAGAGGAGAGTGGGACTGGATTGCATTTGCAAAATTGTGCAGTGCTTTTAATAATCCCAAGATGTTTCCTGGCATACAACCCATTATTTTTAATGAAGATATTCCCCCAGTACTGCTTTGATTATGAATCTTGCAACACCATAATCTACAAATTATCAAAGTTGGGAACAATCTAAAGAACAATGGAGAGACACATGATAGGTACAAATAAAGAGCAGGATATTTTAAGTGGTGACCTACATGAGAGAAGAGGCATAGGAAATATAATCCATGAACTACATAGTTAAAAGAGATGGACTGCTCAACTAGGAATAATAGCTAGCATTTATATTGCACTTTAAATATGGTTGTTTCAGTTTTGCTTTGTCTCACCATGATGTATGTGTTGCGGGGGAGAGAGAGAAGGGGGAGGGGGAGAAGGAGGGTAAGGGGAATAAAGGGAGAGGAAGGGAGGAGGAGAAGGAAAGGGAGAGGGAAAGGAAGGAGAGGAGAGATCTAGAGTTGTAGATATTTTCTACATATGTATAAATATGCACATGTAATACTCTGTCTTAAGTGATTATCTGTATAAAATGACTATATTTATAATTATGATATACATTATAATCATCATTACTGAGTATGAATTCAGAACTAGTGAGCAAGTAATAGCTACTAACAGCTGCTATGAGTTCCCTGTTCTACATATTGTTAGTCTAGAAGTAATTTTCTCATCTCATTAGAATTTAATAATCAGCTCCCATTTTAGTTCCATAAAACCATGGAAGTCATTTATGTATTCAAAATCCCTACCCCTGAGGTTTCTACATTCTTACTCATAAATGAATATCTTTTGAAAATGGCTTTCCTGACTTATCAAATCAGTTCCCTGTCTCCTGTTCTCCCTTATGATTTTCTAATGGTCATAAATGACTGTACAAATTGCTGGAAGTGATAACTGTTTTTATCAGTGTGGCTAGGACTAGACCTAATCAACACTTTTGTTGCTTACTGCTTACGCTGAACAGGTGTCAAATTCATCAGTTGAAAAAGGATCTCTTTTTCTCTTGCAGACCTCTTTTATTTTTGATCATTTTCCTTCTCCTTGATTAGTACAGTGATAAAGGACCAGGAATGAAGTAACATTTCAATTGGAACTGAGCCATAAAATTCTACAGTATTTTAATAGCATTTAAACCAGTGAGCAAATAATAAATGTTTTGCATGAAAATGATTAGAAATATAGAGCTCAGAACATTTGTAGAACCTCCTGGAAGAGATCAGTTATCATCTAATCCTTCTGTTCCCCTAGACTAGTGGTATCAAATGGATTTCTGGGGAAGGGGGAGACATACTGAGTTAGAAAACTACAAATTAACATTATCTTTGTCTTATTGTATTTTTATTTATTTTGTTAAACATGTCCCAATTGCATTTTAATCTTTTTAGCTGGGCAGATTGCATTCAGAGGAAGCAAATTTGACATCTCTGTCCTAGCAGAATGTAAACTCATAGAGGGCAGAGTTTCATCTTTTGTCTTTGGATCTCTGGAATGTAGAATGTTGCTTTGCATATAGTAGATGCTTAATAATTTTTTTAAATTGTTGACTTGAATTTTATAGATGAAGAAACTAAAGTCCAGAGAAATTAAGAGACTAAAATAAAGTTGAATACTTGTTTTTTTTATATCTTGTAAGGAGGTAATAAATTTAAAATCAAATTGGAAGTTTGAAATAAAAATAAAAGGACTGGCCCAGATTGAGGTAGGTTAGTATGCTCAACTCAGTTTACATTTACTGTAGGAGTGATATGCCCTGAGAAATGAGGGGCTGGAAACACTACTATGGAAACCTGGCCAAAATACAACACATCATAATGTTTTGAGCACAGTCCTTTGGACTGCAGTTGGTTCTTTGTCAGTCAGAGAGGAAATCTTTGAATGCTCCCAATAACTTCTTCATTCTTTTGGTGCTAAAGAGACTTTTCTTACAAGGTTTGCCATTCTTTGCCAGAGAACTGCTAGGAAGTTGCAGCCCTAATTTTCTCCATTTACAGCTCAATAGAAATGGCTTGTTCTGATCCTCTTTTGGAGTTGCTGTGGGCAGTACAGAAGGGTAGTCGTTTCAGTGTGGCCAATAAATTGAGGCTTCTAACAAGAAAATGTATAGAGTTTTTAAAAAAAATACCTAGTCCATCTAGTCCAAAGGTTCTTAATCTGGGAATCCCAGAGGGGTCCATGGATAGATTTCAGAGGGTTCAGTGAACTGGAATGGGAAGAAATATATCTTTTTAAAAAATATATTTGATATCCTTTTTAGTCCTAGGCATTTTACTTTATTCATATAAAAATGTTATTCTGAAAAGGGCTCCATTGACTTCGTCAGACTGAAGGGAAGCATGATACAAAAAAAGGTTTAATTACCACCCTCCCATGTAGTCCAACCCTCCTTTTTTTTTCACAGCTGAAGACACTGAGGCCCAATTCAATGAAAAAAAAAACATTTATTTAGTTATTAAGCCCAGAGAAGCTGCTCAAGGTCACAGAAATAGGGACAAATGTATTGTCCAGTCACTCAAAATCATGGTTGTCTTGTTCCTGGTCCATGCTCAAAGTTCTCCTGATCCCCACCCCCAACCCCACCTCATCCTTTACCTGTGGAGGTAACAGGGAGCTAAAAAAACTTGCATTTAGATTTTTTAAAAGAGGAGCCAGGGTCCAGATCTGTGATTTTAATAGATGGGAGAAATCCTCAGTATCCCAGTTAACCTGGAACTTATGACTGGGGTGTAGGGTATGTTCAGGGAAGACTAACACCTCTAGTGGGAAGGCTTCTGAGCCCCTTTCAGGGCTGCTCATCCACCTTTGGTGTCCATCTGATCCACCCAATTCTCACCATCTAGGCAGATGGGCTAAACCAGGTTGAGGGTAACTGGGCCTCAAACTTGTCAGTGAGTTAAGGGTTATCTATCCTCCCAAGCATGTGAAAACTTCCTTTCTTGGAATGTGCAGATGAGAACAATTTGTTCCAATGGCGAGGAAGGCAGCTGAAGCAGGCCCTGTGGAATGCTTAGAGCTTGGTTAGACATAGAAGAAGCCAATGTCATCCATGGTTCCAGTTGCTTGGGACACTAAGAGACTTCCTCAGGGTCAATTACCTAGTATATGTTAGAACTTGAACTCAGGTCTTCCTAACTTAAAGTTCCACCTTCATATCTACTATGTGTAGTTACTTCTTTAACATTTAGAATCTGCAATAAATAATCTCACCTGGTTTATTAGCATGTCTACCTAATTGTGAGGGTGAGATAAGCTCCTTGAGTTATGAGAGTGTTTCATTTTTGCCTTTGTAACCCTAGTACCCAACAAAGTACCTGGGACTTGGTAGGCACTTGATATATATTGCCTCCCCTTAGAATGGAAGGTCCTTGAGGACAGGAACTATTTTAGTTTTCTTCTTTATATATTTAGTACTTAGGGCAGTATCTGACAAATAGTAAGTGCATAATAAATACTTGTTTGAATTGAATTGAAGATAGGAGATCACCTAAAATGTTACGGGCATGCACTCATGAACCCACTGAGATATATCTTTGATCTATATGTTTCTCCTTTCCTCTCCAGGGAAAACAACCTTTTCTCTAAGGCAGGAGTTCTTGACCTGGAATCTATAGACTTCTAAGAGACCTGTCAATATATTTCAGGGGGTCTGTGAACTTGGATGGGGAAAAATAATTATATATTTATTTTCACTACCTTTGATTTCCTTTGTAATCCTAGCTATTTTATTTCATGCAGCTAAAACAATTATTCTGAGATGGGATCCATATGATTCACCCTATTGCCCTGTGGGTATATGACACAATAAGGTTAAGAACAAACCCCTGACCTGGGACTTATATAGTTATCAGACTTCTAGTGCTGCTCTGTGGTTTATACCCTTGGAAGCGCAATGAATTTGGGCTTGCTTGGATGAGAGCTCCCCATCATTTTAGTGAATTATATTCTGCTCCAGAGACTGACAGATAAATTTTTATAGTATTACTCAAGTCCATAGACTGTATTAGAGGAGAAACAAATTAGGGGTTGCTAAAGGGACCAATGCTTCCCATCAGACCTGTATTATTCACATAATTCATGGTAGTAGTAGAACTCAAAGTCTGGGCATTCCCCCTCTCCATTGTGACAAGTCCATTGTTACTCCTCCAGTTTTAGGGGCAATATATGTGATCCTTTTCTTTCTTCTCTCTCTCTCGAGACTCTCCTCTAGAGGCTAGAACTGCTCAAGAACTATAATTTTTTTTCTTTGCAAGGCTATGTTATATGTAATGCTCAGTTTTAAGATTGCTAGAAAGTCTGCCCATAAAAACTTATACTGCCTAGGAAGTTCCCCTTCACTTTCTAGAAAATTGGATTCCTGGAAATCTATTTCCCTTTGTCAAGGATGTTGGCTTCAGAAATTCTAGATAGTCTTTCAGAAAGCTGTGGTTTAGGAACTTCCACCACTCAGGTCATAGATTTCTTTCTTCTTATCTCCCAGCTATTAGGCTGATAGCCTACCCCATTCTATTTCCAAGACTGGGGCCAGGAACTTAGGGTCCAGGAACTCTCTTCTTGGTTCACATAGAAACATGAAATTCCCATGTATCTCTGTCCTGAGAAAGTCATTAGCAGCTCCTTGGATGTGAGGCAAGTTGTGCATTTGTACAGTGCTTGATACATAATAGGTGATGGCTAAAGCAGATAATTTCACTCCTAATCATGAAACAATCACTCAAACTTACTGAGTCATGAATGTATTTACAAGTGTCAATGGAGATGTCCAAACCTCCATTGTTAGATGCAAATAAAGTTGATCAAGGAACTTCCCTGACCAAATCCTTCTCCCTTTCCCCCACAATCATTGAGTAGAAAATCAGGCCAATATATTATATCTCAGCTTCTACATGGTAACACAAACCCATATACCCTCTGAAATGGTTGCTGCAGATAATTCTGATAAATATAAAAACTTGTCTAGATCAGAGCTTCTTAAACTTTTTCCACTTGCAACCCCTTCAGTGCTTCTTAAACTGTGGGTTACAACTCCATATAGAGTTGCGACCTATAGTTTAAGAAGCACTGGTCTAGATGGTTTGACCAAAAATTGAAATTGGAATTGCTCTGTTGCTGCAGAATGGAAATAAAAACTTGGATTGGAAGAGGACTATTATTAGCAAATTGGTAGCAAAGACCAAAAAATAACATGACTTTCTCTCTGGGTTTTGTGCATGTAGAGTATCCCTTTTTTTAGTTTTAAATTTATTTTAAACTTAAATACAAAATACTTAGTATCCTTTTTATAACTTAAGACTTGTATATTGCCTTTTCTTTGCTAAAAGTATCACAGGGATATTCATGTGACTGTCAATGTTGCCATCATTTTGATGGCTTGAAATTCATGTTCCAACTTCTTATTCAAAGGCCTGTTCTTAGACTCTTTTACTGTTCTTATGCCTCAGGTTTTATGACCATCATGGACCACTGCAATAAAAATGTTCTCTATGTTTTTGTGCCAAATCATCTTTGTCATCTTGAGTCTGTTTGAATAAAACCTTGGGTGAGGAGGAGGGGAGGTTCGGTATGGTGTAGAAATGGTCTTCTGAAGTTCATCGATATTTAATTTCTTTTGAAGTCCAAATTCTTGTTGCTTCTGACATGTAATTTAATAATTTAGCGCTGATGCCTGGTTCCTGTTTTCACTGTTATTAAAGTTCAGGGTTGAGGGCATACACAATGTGGTCCTTTATTTTGCTGATATTTTAAGAATGGTGTCTTTGGTTTTGCTAATATTTTAAGAATGGTGTCTTTGGTTTCTACTACTTTGTCCCACATCCTCTCTTTTCCTTCTAAATCATTATCATTAATGTTTTGATAACTACCTTTAGACATTATGTGTTGTGATCCTGGATCCAGAAGAACCTATAGATTGAGGGTTAAATTCTAAAGTTGGAAAATATTTGGAATTCTTTGAAATCAAAGTTATGATGAGTAAACTATCAGAGTTAAAATTTACATTCATAAGAAGTCATGGCTAATATTCATGGTAATAGAAATATTCTACCAGGTAATGCCCTTGGGAAATGACATGGCTTCATTTTGCTTTTAAGAGGGTACTTCACTCAGAAGTATATCGAGAAATTTGTGTCTAGGACAAATGGCAAGGTTAAAAGGGGAGGAATGGCTTACTATGTGTCAGGCACTGTGCTAAGAGCTAGGTGTATAAATTCAAAAAAGAAACAATCTATGACCTCAAGGAGCTTACGTTTTAAGAAGTAAATACTATACACACATATACATACACACATACATACATACATATATATGCATATATGTGTGTGTGTGTATATATATATATATATATATATATATGCACGCAGAGAGAAATCACTGGGATGTTGAGTATAGCCATACAACAATTAAATGATACAGTGTCACTGTTTTTTTTTTTTTTTTTGAGGGGCGGGGAAGGGGTAGGATTAAATTGCTAGGAGTCAAGAAGGCTGGTTCTGGGTAGGAGAGAAGCTGACTCACAAGCCCTTTTTTCGAGCTAATTCTTCTTGATAACCAGGTACTCTTTTGTTTCTTTGTGTTAGAATCCTCTAAATTAGGCACCCTAGGGAAAAATCCCTAAAAATGCCCTGATTATGGCTCTGAATTTGCTTTCCTTAGCTTGACAAAGACTCAGACCCATGGATTACAATGGGTGTGTGTGTGGGTTGTTTAAGTGGATTATGTCACTAGGAAATTTAGTATATTTCCCTTTAGAAATATGTAAAAGCTAAACCAACATTACCTAGGAGTCTTGCTTAAAAATTAACTAGCCAAACATGATCATCAGCAATGAGTTCTTGGAATGTAGTTTGTCTATAAGCTTTAAAGCACTGCTTGCTGCTAAGCAACAAGGCTGGGTTGTAGGAGTGTGAATAGATCACCCAACGAGAAGCCAGCCGCTATACCATAGTAATCTGAAATGAGAAAATTGAAATAAAGGTGGACAGAAGGAATGCTTTACTTGACATACTGAAGCACAAGTTGAACAATGCCATAAAGCATGGGCAGTTTGGGAAACATTGGCCAAATATACATGAGACATATATGCAGCAGTCAACATACTGCACAAAGGTACCGTGGAGAACATAGGTACTGAAACTTTGCAGCCTAAGTCATTCTGTTTATTGATTGGTCTAGAACTGTGTTCTAATTCAAAAGAGAGCTCCCTGTGTGAAAACTCCTTTCACTAAATGCATATTATCGACTTATCTGCAATTTATAGTTATAGAGATTTGTTTGGGTACCATGAGATTAAATATTTTATCCTTGGCACCAGTAGAACCCAGGTCTTCCTGATGTTAGGGTTGGCCTTCTCTCCTTTAGCCATGTTGCTTCTCAGCTTTAGTAATAAATAATAATAGTAATAATAATAATAATTTACACTTATGTGAGAATTTACCATTGTGTTTTACATGCTTGTGACTAAATCTTAAGGACCATAATTACCCGATTAATTACCCTGATGCCAACATCTCCATATCACCAAGCCTTTCTTTCTACTCTGAGGCTGAACTTTCCTATATATGCTGTCTCCCCCATTAGAATTTGAACTCTTTAAGTACAGAAACCATATTACTTTTCTATTCATATCCCCAGTACTTAGTACAGTACTTAGTACATCATAATTGCTTAATAAATTCATTGATTGATCAATCGGTTTTTTCATTCATTTATTTAGAAAGAACTTTTGGTTATGTTATTTCCTTTAGTCCTTACAAAAGCCCTGCAGTGTAGATAATGGAAATTTTATTATTTCCATTTTATAGACAAGAAAGATCAGACTTAGAGAGATTAGTGGCATTAGGGAAAGAGAAGTCAAACAATCTGGTTTAAAATCCTTGAAACTTGTATGACCTTGGACAAGTTATTTTGGGTCTATGGTCCCATTTTTCTCATCTATAAAATGAGAGGCATAGACTAGATAACAAGCAAAGTCCCTTCTAACTTTAAGTCATATGAGACTATGACTTGCCATAGTCACATGACTAGTAAATATCAGAAGGAGGATTTGGTAAATAGAATTTGCCGTTTTTTTTTTGTTTTACAATACAAATCAATCAATAAACACTTATTAAGTGTCTACTATATGCCAGGTATTGGGCTAAGTGCTGGGGATACAAAAAAAGGTAAAAGATAGTTCTTGTCCTCAAGGAGCTTACAACCTAATGAGGCAGCCAACATAAGAAGCAAGCTATATATAGGATAAAAAGCTAATAATTGTGGTAATACCTCATGCATGTGTAACACTTTAGAGTTTAAAAGAACTTTCATACATATTATATAGTAACCAAAATACAGGTTTTACATATGTTCACCTCTAAGACACATTGATTTTTCCATCTCTGAAGTAGGCACATAGTTATCCAATACAGTAATGTTTTCTTGGGGTCCTTATGAGTTACGAAATATCCAAAGATGACAAATAGCATAAATAGAAAAATGCACGAGAACCATTGTCCTATATCAATGATTCAAAGTTAAGAACTAAAATGTATTAAGTTTTTCATTCTTGCAAGTATACACCCAAATTATCTTTTCTCTCTATCACAATGCCCTTTCTACTTGGAGATATACCTATTTTTCAAACTTTCTTTGCCTTGTTCATGCTACTAATCCCAAAACTGGAAAACCCAGATCTTCCCCAATTCAAATCCTATCTCCTTTAATAAATATAATATCCTCTAAGACACCTAGAATGGTAGCATTTTTATAGTTAGGAATAAAGAAAGGGGAGTAATGCTCCTACTTTGAGTATCTTTTCACTGTGTAGGAAGGACATAATTCATTAGGATCCTACATACCTTCTGATCATGTTTTCATTCTCAGCTTATGCTACTGACCCAAATATTTCTAAGCAACAGATTGTTCTGTTTCAGGCTTCAGCTATAAATGAGTTTCTCTTGATTAAATCAGGAGCCATACAAAATATTTTCTCAAACTCTGATTAAGATTTTTAGCTGTCATCCATACTTGACAACTGCAGCTCTAGGTTATTTGTCTTTACGTTGATCTTTAACCTCATTATTATAGCGGCTGAGGTGTTTTTTAAGGTAGTAGCATAATGATATCTTTGACTTATTCATAAATGGCAAAGGTCAAATTGAGTCGTTCAAGCACAACAGGGTTGGATTACCTTGGTGGGTTTGAGGGTAGGAAAAAAGAGAGGTGTGCAGAGAGATTTTTGTCTCCAAAGATCCTGAGATCATGTTCTTTCCACAATTCACTTTTCATAATTCACTTTGCTATTTATTTCATACTGCAACACAACTTCTTCAGTCAGTTACCCCTTTAAAATTTCACAACATTTTACTATATGAAATGTGAGGAAATATTGGGAAACAAATTATACACATTAGACAAATTACAGGAGTAATCTTCACATTTCTCAGCTCAGGTTGATCAGTTCTTCTAGCTTTGTTTCACCCCTTTTCTAGTTGTCTGGCAACTGGTCTAGCCCTGACCCTTT
Organism: Vombatus ursinus; assembly: GCF_900497805.2. Classification (NCBI taxonomy): domain Eukaryota; kingdom Metazoa; phylum Chordata; class Mammalia; order Diprotodontia; family Vombatidae; genus Vombatus; species Vombatus ursinus. The sequence goes on along the minus strand of NW_020954590.1, from coordinate 27,184,493 downwards.
GGAGGTCATCTTTCTTTATGGTTAACTTAAAGTTCTCTGTCCACCTCTATTTATTCCCGAGATTCTTTATGAATTAGGGTATTATTTCCAGACCTCCGGGCTACTCTTTAACTTCAAATTGAAACTGACCTTTTCATCACCATTTCCACTCTGATTTACCTGTATCCCTTGAACTGTGCCCAACATTTCTTATAGTAGCCTATCCTATGCTCTGAGAACATAAAAAAATAATTAAAAACTCCTCTGATTAGCTTGTTTCCCCTTCATAGCTCCTTCCTTCCTGTCTGTCCTTTAGAACCTTCCTCTTCCCAGTACCTAGAAGCTAACACATTCTTCACATCTCTGCTCTGCTGTATTAGTAGCCCAACAGAATGGTATGGGAACTCGTGTCTACTAGAATCATGTCACTTTAAAATTTCTGAAGATGCTTGAAATCATTGTTGTCAATACTTCCTCATTAACAGTTTGCCAGTGCTTGGTAGATGGTCTTCATATGTTGCTATGTTCAAATTCATTACCAGGTAGTTATACTGCTTTTTTAAAGATTGTCTAGGTTGGTGTTAGGACAAGAGGCACACAGTCTGTCTTTGGCTTTTATAAAAATCATTGGTAGAACCTGGCAGAACTCAGATCTGCTAGCAAGAACCCATGGTCATCTATGCCATGAAGCATCAGTTCAGGAATCCAGAACAACAACAGTCCCTGTGCTCAGTAAGTTTCCAGTACAAGGAAGGAATGAGTAAATGAATGAATGTAAAAGCATTTAAGATCTTACCTATGTAAAAGTATTCTACTCTTTACCCTCAAGGAATTTATGTTCTAATAGGAAAGGATAAAACATATAGGGCAGTAGTGATCAAGGAAAGTATTTGGGTTTATTAAAATATAAGGATGATAAGAAGAACCATGGGGAAGTGATTAACACACTTTCTTCAGTAGATATGGTAGTATTAATTTTATTATTGTTCCAGAATTGACAAGAAGCAAGGAGGCAGGAAAAGGACAGGGAGACCTAGGTTACAGCTGGTGCAATTGCTGGTGAGAAAATGGTTGGAGATTAAATTGAAGTATTGCTGAAGCTGGTCTGATAAAGTGGGCCACATTTTATATGTGTGTATAATAAAACTCACAAAATGTCTGCCATGTTCTTTTCTATATTGTATTACTCTGCCTTCCTATTTATTTTGAAAATAATGTAATTTTCTTAGGATGCTATAGTTCACATCGTTTCATATATAGCATGATATCTGAGGATTCTGAGGTTGGATTTGTATAATAGGTGACATCTATTGTGGAGAGGTCACTGATTTATTTGTGAATTCTTACGTAAATTTTGACCTGCAAATGACATTTGTGGATGGCAACAAAGAAGGGATTGTAGAGTGTAAAGTTCTGATTCATGCTCAGTAGTAGATAATAAGGTTCCTAATTAGAGGCTACCTAGGATTTAGGAACTTCTTTTTAGGTTGTTGAATATGTTGGACCAAATTTTGGAGATGGTTGAGAATGGACTCCCTCTCCAGATGAGCCTGCACACTTGGGGACTCATCTGAGCTTCGATGAATTCTTCCCATGTTGGCAGCCACTCAAAGCCCTGGATACTCTGGAATGGCACCAGGGCATACATAGCATATGATCTGCTGTGTTTAGTGTGAGGTTTGGTGGGAGGGTGGGATGAAAAGATGTAGAGGAGAATATTTGTCACTTCATTAGTATTTTCCTCATATCTACTACAGTTACCTTCTTAAAAAAGATGAAAAAATTAATGTGGATATAATTCTTTGAGGTTTTTAAACGAGAGACTCAACAGAAATTTAAAACATTTGTAATGTGATGAGAAAACCTATGCCTGAAACAGCTCTCTTGACTATAAAGCTACTTTAATTCTTCCTAAGTTTTGAAATATGCTTTTCAGTTATTCATACCTGACTTTCTTTTTCTCTTTTATTTTCTGCTTCCTAGTCTCAGTTATTTCATAACTCACACACTGATATTCATTGTAGATTAACCTTGGACTAGAGTCTTGTCAGAATGCAAATTTAGAATATGCTATTGAAGGGAATGTCAGAGGAACTAAAATTATGCCTCCAGAATGAAGGAAAAGACTGCAGGGAAAAGGGTAACTGAGGAAAGGAAGGGAAATGGGAGACAGGGAAATGAAAGTGGTGAAGGTTTGTGCATTTCCCAAAAATGCATGAGGGGCTTATACAAATTTTTGTGGTTTTTTAGTTGTTTCAGGCATGTCTAACTCTTTATGACCCCATTTGGCATTTTCTTGGCAGATACTGGAGTGGTTTGCCATTCCTTCACCAGCTTATTTTATAAGTGAGGAAACAGAGGCAAACAGGGTTAAGTGACTTGCCCAGGGTCACACAGCTAGTAATTGTCTGAGTCTCATGAAATGAGGCTTCCTGACTCCAGGCCGGCATTCTATCCCCTGGACCTCCTAACTGCCCATATATAAATTAAGAAAGCATAAAAACCTGTGATGTTCATTGTCGATCCTCAAAGATTGAGTGCAAATAAAAGCACATATTTATCATTTGGAGGAGTTGAAAAACCTGCCTTGCCGATAAACTATGGTTAGAGTGAAACCTGCATAAAAGCAGCTTAAAATGAACGGTTCATGGTAGTATTGCTGGTCTTTTTCAGTTCTGATTTTAGGATCATTTATATAACAATGGTTTGAGAGACAAGAGGCCATGTAGAATAGCGGACAGAGAGCTGGCATGAGACAGAAAGACTTTGGTTTAAGTTCTATGTCTGACACCGGCTGTGGGGCCCTGGACAAATCATTTAACTTCTTAGCACCCCAGGCCATTTCACAAGGATTGCAGAGGCAGAGCCAAACCATGATAGCAGAGAGAATTTCTTGGAGTTACCAATACCAATGACATCACAGGTCCAGTGGAAAAAAATGTACTAGATGCTGTGCTAGGAACTGGGGTTACAGGGCCAAAAATTAAACATCTCCTGCCAATGGAAAGTTTACGTTATACTGGGGGAATCAAAGATGGTAGATTAATAGATTCAGAACAGGAAGGGATATGAGAGGTCATTACCACTAGTGTGATATAGCAGAAATGGCATTCACTCACTGGCTTTGGAATCAAAAGACCTGACCTAGACTCCCACTCCTATTGAAGATCTGTGAGACCTTGAGCAAATCACATAACTTCTCTAGGCTTGTTTCTTCATTTTTCAAATGAAGCAGTCAGACTAGATGGCATCTAAGGTCCCGTAATCCTGTTATTTGTGAAGCTGTTGTAGGTCTATGAGAAAGGAAACTCTTGTAGAGATTCTGGCTGAGACAAGTCGAAATGGAAGGAATGAAGTAACTTTCAGTTGTCTGGGGGAAACTCATGACTAAATAATATCTGATTTATTAATTTTCTCAATAAAACTCCCATATTAATGCCATAACTCATATGAATTTTTCATGAAAACTGACTCAGATTTTATTGAATTAAGAAAGGTGATTTCAGGGTTTCCTAGGCAATGCATGAAAATCACAAGAATGTAAAATAACAATAGAGAGACATTTGATTAGGATGGCCAACTGGATGATCAGACTTCAAAAAGATTTCTCATCTATAATATGCTGTCTTATATCACCACTCATTTCTCAAGTAGATAAATGAGCATATAAGAAAAAAATGGTGGGCTGTGCTTGATAAATATAAGAAAAAACAAATGATCTATGTGTGTCTTTTAAAAATGAATCTGGAAAAAGCTGGAGCAAGAGTTAAGTATTATTGGGAGGTGGATGCTAGGAAGAAAAAATAAAAATATATGCGTATGCATGTGAACAAATAGAAATGCATATACATGGATATATAAAATATATGTGCACATGAAAATGTAAAATATACATACATGTATACATGCATATACATATGCATCCACATATAAAATATAGGTGTGCCAGAGTGGATACAGTGTTGGTCTCAGAGCCAGGAAGAGCTGAGTTCAATTCTGCTTTTGATACATCCTGACTGCTGGTTGTGTGACTGTGACTTAACTTCTCAGTAGCCTAGGCAACTCCCTAAGTTTAGGTTACAGAGAAGGTGCTGATCTGCTTTAGTAAAGGGATTTTTCTCATCTAGGAGTCTCTTATACCAATGAAATCCAGTCCCTTTCTGCCTACTCTATGGTTTGTGCACACAAATACACACATTGACATACATGTTTTCACACACACACACACACACACACACACACATATATATATATATATATATATAAAACAAGGTAGATTTTGATCTTCAAGGATGTTTAAATGTTTTCTTTGCATGAAAATATTGATTTGGCTTTGACCCAGCAATAGCACTTTTAGAGCTATATCCCAAAGAGATAATATAAATGGGAAAAGGACCCGCATGTACAAAAATATTTATAGCAGCTCTTTTTGTGGTGGCAAAGAATTGGAAATTGAGAGGATGCCCATCAATTGGGGAATGGCTGAGCAAGTTGTGGTATATGAATGTAATGGAATACTATTGTGCTATAAGAAATGATGAACAGGCTGACTTCAGAAAAACCTGGAAAGACTTGTATGGTCTGATGCTGAGTGAAGTGAGCAGAACCAGGAGAATGTTATACACAATAACAGCCACATTGTGTGATTACTAATAGTGATAAACTTAACCCTTCCCAGCAATATGAGGATCTAAGACATTTCCAAAGGCCTCATGATGGAAAATGCTATCCACATCCAAAGAAAGAACTATGGAGTTTGAATATAGATCAAAGTGTACTATTTGCTTTTTTTTTCTTCTGTTGAATTTTGTTTCCTCTTTCTGGTGGTTCCTCCAATTGGTTCTAATTCTTACTCATAACATCAGTAATGTGAAAATATGTTTAATAGAAATGTATATGTGTATCAGATTGTGGGCCATCTTGGGGAGGGTGGTGGGGAGGGAGGGGGAGAAAAATTTTAAACTCAAAAGCATATGGAAGTGATTTTTGATAAATCAAAATAAATTAATTTAAAAAATATTGATTTGGGTTAACTATAATGCAGGGAGGATAAGGAGTAATAGACAGGTAATTGGACTGCTGTACTGGTACACATGAATTATTAAAAAAACAAAAGGAATATGTTAGAAGCTCTGGGAAAATCCTCTGGGGAGGAATTCTGGTGAAATTATGAACAAAAATGCACAGAATGAGAAGGCATGAGTATATTGCATGTAATCTGCACTTGTTGGAGGGAGTATCAATGTTGATGGCATCATATCTTCATCAAATTATGATGATCTTCTGATTGGTCTAAGATAGGTTCCCTACCCCTGATTTAAAGCATCGGATTTTAACCTGAGAGGGACCATACAACTGTCCCACTTTAGAGAGAAGAAAACTGAGGCCAAGAGAAGTTGCCATTTTCCCACAGTCACGCTGATGGCAAACTCAAATTCTCTGACTCCAGATTCATAATGTGTGAGTGGCTTAATTGTTTGTGCAAAAGGGGGTTTTAGTGGACTACAAGTTCAATTTGTGGTAGTAGTGTGACATGACACCCCCCAAAAACAAACAAACAAAAACTAACACAATCATAGGATGCATTAAAAAAAGGCATGGTTTTCTTGGATTAAGGATATGAAAGACCCACTCTCCTTTACTCTGGTCAAACTACATCTGAGTGAGTATTATATTCACTTCTAAGCAATCCATTTTAGGAAGGACATTAAAAAGCAGGAGTATATAAGATGAAGGTGACTGTGATAAAGAAGATTAGTTTAATGAATTGGGGATATCTAGTCTGGCGAAGGCAAGTCTTAAGGAGACAATGATTGCTGTCTTCGAGAATTTAAAGAACTATCCTATAGTCAAAAAAAATAAACTTATTCTGCTTGGACTTAAAAAGCCATGTTGGAATTTGCTGAAAGGTAGATGTAGGCTCTATGTTAGTATCAGGAGGGAGTTATTCCCCTACCCCAATCAATCAATCAATCAACCAACCAATAGATATGATGAAGCTTTAAATGTGTAAACAAGATGGTTTATAACCCACGATCTCTTAATGAGATATGAATCTGTTTGATTGGGTCAAGAAAGAAATCAATGTAATTGAGAGGTTCCGTCATACTCATTGAGCCCATGTATAAAACAGTATCACTCCATTTGGGAGCTCAGTCCAGTCCAGTGGGGGAAGCTTTAAGCTCTGGAGTTGAGGATCCCTATTCTAGCCAACATCTTGAGAGGAAACCACTCTTGGCTGGAGAAGAGGGCATTTTTCCCCTTCTCCCTTCACCTTCTATTGACCATGTCACTGGAGAGGAGGGACCAAGAGGAGACAACACATCCAATTAGGACCAGAGAGACACACACTGAAGATAAACACAGGCAAACACAAATACAGATGGATGTAAAATAGTCATTCACAGGAAGAAGTGGCTTTATGGAGTCTTTCCCTCTTCTGCTTCTGCCATGCTAGAGAGAATACTGACTATGGACTATAGAAACACATAAATCCTTGGTGCCTAACAGAGAGCTATACCTAAAGGGAAGTTCATGAGGACTCCACAAAGGGAAAAAATGACTCCCAGTCCCAGGATTTTGGGATACCACTTTGCCCTATATGTCATTTACGTATGGGCCTCATAGCTATATTTTAACTTAGAGACCACTCTTCCCAGGTCCCTCGTGTATAGTGGAAGAACATGACTCTTTTTTTTGTACAAATTGTTCTTACTAGTAAATTTTCTTTTCACACTGGTAAATTCTCTTTTCTAAAAGGTTATTGAGGCTATTGGTTGATAATCAATGGAAAACATACCAGTGGAGGCTTGTGAGTGACAACACTAGAAATTTGAGACCAGGGGTGGAGAACCTGTGGCCTCGAGGCCACATATGGCTTTCTAGGTCCTTGGGTGCAGCCTTTTGATAGAGTCCAAGTTTTACAGAAAAAATCCTTTTATTAAGGAGATTTGTTCTGTGAAGTTTGGATTCAGTCAAAGGGCCACACTTGAGGACCTAGATGGCCACACGTGGCCTTGAGGCTGCAGATAATCCCACCCCTGCCCTAGACACTCAGGCTTACCCTTAGAACCATAAGCAGGGAAATTGTGTCATCCTCTGGCTACTTCCAATGCTCATGAGAGTGTAAGTTAGAAGACTGATTCCAGAAGGGAGCTATATAGAGGAGGAAACAACCTTTTCAATAGTTGGAGCCAGGTTGTCTCTGGATTTAGTGGGTTGCAGTCATTCATTTTTTAAGTAAATGACCACTGACTGGAGCTGTTGTGGAGAGAATTATTGTTTAGGTATAAGTTTATGGATTTAGAACTGGAAGGGACTTCTGAGGCTGTCTTGTACAACTATCTAATTCCATGAGAAATGACCTGAAGCCCACGGAGAGGAAATGACTTAACCAAAGTCACATATGTCATAACAAAAGAGCTAGAACCCATATCTTCCACTTCCAAATACAACATCCTTTTCACTGGGCTGCAGCAGAATGACTGGCCTCTGAGTTCTCTTCTTTCTTGCTTAATTATATTAATACCTTATATTTGTAAGTACTTGCATGCACATACTCTTTTTACTTTTTTTTTGAGGTAAGCAGGGTTAAGTAACTTGCCCAGGGTCACACTGCTAGTAAGTGTCTGAGGTTGGATTTGAACTCAGGTCCTCTCAACTGTAGGGCCAGTGCTCTAACCACTGTGCAATATAGCTGCCTCACACATAATCTTTCTTGATCCTCATCACTACTCTGAAAGGCAAGTCCTATGAACATGATTTTCCAATTTTTCACATGAGGAAATTAAAATTGAGAAGTTAAGTCATTTGCTCAAGGTTACCTATCTAGTAAATGGCATAATCTGGACAGGAACCCAAATCTTTGATACTTAGTCTTCCTACTACACAATGCTGCTGCTCATATGATTTTATATGTTGACCAATATTGGCGCAATGAATTCATATGAAATGGAAACATTCCAATGTGAGAGTTTCTCAAAGTTTAAACTGATGAAGAATTGGTGAGTATGCACAAAAGACTCAGACATCTGGAGAGTTGATCTTGAAGCTTTTATTCAAACAGAAATGTGGTGAAGGTAAAATATAAGTCTTTATTTATAAGAAAATGCTTCCTTTGGATCCCCGGCTATGATATTACAAGATAAGTATTGATAAAAGATTACTAGAAAGTAGCTGATGAAATAGTATTAATTGTATTATATAATGATTATAGGAAGAAGGTAAACCAAAGAATGACTCATTGCTTCACAATTTGTGCTATTTTGATTCCTTTTGCTACACATTACCAAAGGCATTAGCTTTCTTTGTAAATATTTGTCTTTTTGATGTTGCATTCATTGTGATATATAGCAGAACATCATACTTAGTAAATGCTTATAAAGTGCTGAAGGCTGTTGGGAAACCACCATATGAAATGAAAAAATGAAACAAACTAAATTCACGTCAATGGTTTAAAACTTTAATTCAACATTCATTTATTAAATGTCTATTATATGTCAGTCAAAGTACTAAGTGGTAGCGATGCAAAGACTAAAATAACCTAGTACTTGACCTCAACAACTCTATAGTCTTTTGGAGATAAACAATGTACGCACTGGTAGCTAAATACAAATCAAGCCAACAAGAATATACTGAGGTCCTACTATGTAGGAGCAACTGTCCGAAGTGCTGGGTAATACAAAGAAAGGCAAAAACACAGCCCCTGACCTCCAGGAGCTCACCATCTAATGGGGAAAGACACCATGCAAACACTTATGTACAAATGAGATATATATGGGATAAATTGGAGATAATCTCAGAGGGAAAACTATAACATTCAGAAGGACAGGTAAAGGCTTCTTGTAGAAGATGGGATTTTGTCTGAGGCCTGAAGGAAGCCATAGAAGCCAGGTGGCAGAAGTGAAATAAAAAATAAATACAGCTTAATTTGTGGTACTAAATGATTCCTAAAGTCCTATCCAGTCCTAACATTTTGTGAGTCTATAAAAATAACTTATTTTTAATTAGAGTTTTAAGGTTGACAGGGTAACTAGGTGGCTGGCACATAGTAGGTGGATAGAGTGCCAGGTCTGGAATCAGGAAAGCTCATCTTCCTGAGTTCAAATGTGGCCTCAGACACTTACTAGCTATGTGACTCTGGGCAAGTCACTTAACTCCATTTTCCACAGTTTCTTCATCTGTAAAATGAGCTGGAGAAGGACATGGCAAACAATTCCAGTATCCTTGCCAAGAAAGCCCCAAATGGGGTCATGAAGAGTTGGGCATGAATGAAACGACTCAAAAACAACAATACAAGGTTCACAATGCATATTTATTCTTCACAGACCCAAATGGTAGCTAGCACAAATATTATCCTCATTTTGTAGATGAGGAAACAGAAGTACAAAGAGATTTAATGACTTGTCCAAGGTTTCATTGTTAGTAAGAGGTAAAGCTGGGATGAAAACCAAGATCTCACTGAAAGCCTAGTGTCATTTTCCATGATACCATACTTCCTTTGTTGAGCAAAACTGGAATAAATCACAGACTCTCAGAATTGAAAGGGATGTCAAAGTCATTGAGCTCATTCCACACCTAAACATGAAATTCTTCATGGCAGCTCCAACAAATAGTCATCTAGCTTCCCACTGAAGACTTCCCAAGGCAGCTGAGACCACTTTTGGTCAGCTCTAATTGGGAAGGACTTTTTTTCCCCACTATTCTGCTTTAATATGCTTCTCTTTTTTCCATCCTATTGTGGCTACCACAGGTTTTCCCTCAAGATAGGCTTCTAGAGGCCATGCTAAGTCAATTTGATCTGGAGTGGCTGGTAGAGAAGCTAAACCACTCAGAATCTGAACCTTTTGGGTCTGTGCATTCTCATATTTTCTGCTCTGCTGCTATTGCTATTCCACCCTCCACACTAAACCTTCAGGGATCTTGCTTTGGAAGAGCTAAGCTATTCAAATGTAAACATCTTTACCCATGGTATAGGTACTCACCTCCCCGTTTCCATTTCTTGCAACTGTCAAGTTAACACTTCCATTGCATTGGTTTGCTTAGACCCTTGGAAGAAGTTGATAAAACTTTTTCATTCATTCATTGTTTTGGCATATCAGTAGATTGTCTTGTCATTCCACTCTCTGTGACTGTGGCTACTCAAACCAAAATACCTTTCTCTGCCTATCACAACCCTATGTGCTGCCTCCCCTTGTTAGGATGTAAACCTTGAGGCAGGGATGATTTCACTTTTACATTTGTATTTTGTGTTCAGCACAGTGCTTTGTTTTTTTGTTATTCATTTGTATTGTAAGTCTACTCTTCTTTCTAAAACTTTTCCCTTTAATGTGTAATAAGATTAAAATACCACCAGTGCCCCTAGAGGTTTCAGTTGCTTTTTCAGAACCTCAGAATCCTTAGAAAGGTTTTCTAGGTTCCTTCCTGTGATATCATTTGAACCTACATCAATTATCATAAGTGGGTAGTGGTTATCAGGTTTGGTAAGTCTCAGGACATTTTTTTTTAATAAACGATAGCAATTATTTACTAATAATAATAATGGTGACCTAGTGGCACAGCTGAGCACTCGGCAGGAGTATCGACAATAAAGCATGAGGTAGTGGATGGAGCTGAACTTGGACACAGGAAGAGCTGGGGTCAAATCCTGCTTGAAACATTTATTGTGTGACTTAGCCCCTCTGGGCTTGTTTCCTCATATGTAAAATGCTCTGAATCTATCATCCCTTCCTGTCCAGTAGGCCAGAGATAGAGGGGGGAAAAAATCTTCCATCTGCTTTAAGATGACATTTATGGGCTTCTCCCAGTGCAATTCAATGCTTCTTTTGGATGCAAGATGCTGAGGACATTTCATTCTTGGAAAAGAATCCTGGGTTGCCTAGGGAAGGATGGGTAATGGGTGGGGAGGGTTGGTGTCTTGGGGAAGGAAAAGGGGTATTCTTGGTGACTTAGGAGGTCCTGGACACCCTTTAAAGCCATTTATTGTAGAGTCAATTCATCCAGCTCTGTGTATTGGCTGTTGTCCAAACCTTTGAAATCATCCTGTGCCAGCGCCTCTTGCTGTCATCCCAGGCAACAACTCTTCCAAGGGTGTCTCTGCCTCTGAAGCCGTGTGCTCCTGAGTGGCCTCACTTTTCTTGCTATCATTCTTCTTGCCATTTGTGCTAGGACTCTGCTCCTCCGAGATCTGGTCCAGCTGCCCCAGCAGGCCTCAATGTTCTACTTGATCTGGGTAAGTTCTGTCTAGATGGTCTCCAGCTCAATACATTTCAACTTTAACTTTGATGAGCTGCTGGAAGTGGTGGAGCAGGCGAAGAGTCTGACAGGCAGAGTTGCTTTGATGCGACCAATAAGAGAGTTGGTGACCCATGGCCCCCATCCTGGGGACTAGAGAGAGCCAGCCCTGGGGCTCGAAAAGCCCATAGGAGGCAGGAGCTGCTCTCTTGAGACTTCTTCATCTATAAGGTTTAGGTTCTCCAGCCATGTTGATGTCCAGAGTCTGCCCTGTCAGCACTCACCCATTCTTGCCCAGCATGGCGGCACGATCATGGCGCTCGCTAGCATGCCGGACGAAGGCGCAGCCCTTGTGCACAGAACAGCCGGCTACACGGCCATACTTGATGAAAACGGTCTCTAAGTACGCCTTCTTCACCATGGCTGTGTTTAAGTGCCCAATGAAAATCCTAGAGTTGACGGACTTGGGGTCATTCTTGTTGGTGATGTTGCTCGTGTGCACTTTCAGAGATGTGGCGACGACCCAGCAAGGAAAGGTGAGGAGCATAAAAAGGTTCTGAGACACAAAGAGAGGCGAAGGCGTGGAGGAGCGAGGGTCGGGTGGAGGATGGGATCGAGGAGCGGGAGCGCCCGCGTTTGAGCACGGAATGCAGAAAAAACTCAGGACATTTAAAAAAAAAGTTTGTTTTTTTTTTTTAATCCAAGAAACATTTATTAAATCCTAGGCATTGAAGATATAACGTTCCTCTAGAATAACCCCAAAGAGTTTACAATCTAGTAATCTTGTGTGGGGGGGTGTTAATGTACACCAATGTGTCTCTACCCAATGAGTCATAAATTCAACCAAACCCTATCAACTAACCTTGAATCCCTTGGCTCTGTTTCCCATTACCAGTCATGCCTTTCTGAACCTTGACCTATATTACCCACACCACTTACCTTCTATCCTGTTCACATGAATGCTCTTGGAGAAAGGCACACAATCTTGCCAACTCTCCATAACATTTTGTATGTAAGCCCTGGGAAATCTGTAGGCCTCTCTATTCTTAATATCAGGACGAGAAGAATTGCCAAGATATCTCTCAGCAAGAAGGCAACAGTCACCACTATTTGTGTCTTCTTTCTCTGATCATTGCTGAATGACTTCTCTCCTGGTATGCCTATAGATTCACAGCATCATTCTTTGGAGTGAAAGAAGCTACTTTGTCCTTAGATTATATGGCTTCTCCATCTATGGGAAGAGTATCATATTTACTGGAGTTTCTCATGTTCAGTTGTCCTCCTTCCTTCCTTCCTTTGCACATTCTTCTTCTTTCTGCCTTCCTGAACATATGGCTAGTATATCCCTCCGCCTCTTCAGATTATTTTCTTTCCTTATTGTCTGTTTGAAGACCTTCTTCTATTCTTTTGAGGAACACTTGATTCTCCTTGATAACTATAGAGTGATGAGATCAGGCCATTCACCTCTTATAGGATGGAGACCAACCTCTACTTTATGAATACATTAGCACTTTATGAATTAGTTAGTACTGGAAGATGCTTCAATGTAGTGAAATCCTTAAAGGCTAGTGTGAAATATTCCTTAGTCTCCATACTCAATGAAAACAAGATTGGTTCTAATGGCTGAAGATTCTAATGGTTGAACTGCCTTTTTGTCAAGCCTTTTCACTGGGCCCTCTGTGTGATGACTCTATGACTCAGTTTTCTGTACAAGGCTTGATTCATTTGTAGTGGACTTCTCAGTTTCATTATGATAAAACATAACTTGCCAGGTATATTATCTTCTTGCTTCTACCATTTAGAATCCTGGTGTCCTTTAAAGTTCAGCTCAAGTGCCACGTTTAATTAAAAAAAAAAATCAGACCCAACCCAGCCACCAGTGCTTATTCTCTCTCAATTATCTTGTATTTATTTTATGCATTTGTTTTATGTACATACGGTCTATGTTACGTATTTATATATACTGTGTTGTTCCCCATACATGATATTCTCTCTCCTGACACTTTGCCTTTGCACTACTGACCCCCAAGCTTAGAATGCTCTTCCACTTCTCTTCTGACTCTTGATATCCTTTGCTATCTTTGAGAATCATCTCAAGTGTCCTCTTCTAGATGAGACTCTTTAGTTGGTCTTTCCCCACCATAGTTTCTAGCTACCCTACACACAACTTTGTGTTACTTTGCATAAATTTTTAATTTATTTTGCTGTGTATATATATTTCTCTAAATAGAATGTAATCTTCTTGAGGCAAGGACTGTTTCATTTTTGTCTTTGCATTATTAACACTTAGCATAGTACCTGGCACATAGTAGGTGCTTAGTAAGTGCTTATTGATTGATTGACTTGACTTTGATAAGCAACTAGATTTTTGTCAAGACTTTGAGAAATAGAAGCTGCTCTTAGCTGTCATCTGTAAGATAGTTTAAAGCAAATATAATTAACAGCAATATTTTATTTCATTCTGATTACCCACCTCTCCTCCAATAATAATTGAGAACATAAGACTGAAAGGAATTTTAAAAATGTATTTTGTATTTTTTGAAATTCTCAAGACTGTATTAAGGGTCAAATGAGATAATGTATGCACTTGATTCTTAAAGTGCTTTTAAAATTGCAAGTTATTCATTATTATTCTTTTATTCTTCTCATCTTGTTGAATGGAGTTTAGGTAGAAGTATTCTTGAGGCCAGTTGCAGTCCTAATATTGTTCTTTACATTTAACATTCTACAGATTATGCTCTGTCCCTGAGATACTGGTCTTTTTGTTCTTTTTTATTTTTTCATGCTATGATTGTTATAGTAGTGAACACCAACTTTTTTACATCTCTCCCACCACTGTGTTCATCTTTGTGCCTCAGAGGTAAGCTTCTTGTGAGTTTTGTTTTCATGTTCTTCTTCACGTGCCTTTCTTTTTATTAAGAAAAGAAAAAGAAGCATGTTATAAACTTAAATATTAAAATTTAAATATAAAATAAGAAAAGAAATTCTGATTTGTTTTTTTAATCAACTTGTACTTTGAATTAGGACTGATATTTGGGAAAGACTTTTCACTAAATCCTTTGGGAAATCTGATTGTTGAAAACTTTTTGGCTTTGGTTTGTTTGTATCTAGAAGTCTTTTTATACAAGGCTTTGATAACTGCTATGGTACCACTTTCCACATCATCTCTTTGGAGGCCCAGTATGACTATGTGTGTCTTCCTCATGCTTTTCCTTTTCCTTTTTTTCAGAAGAACTATAGAAGTCTTCATTAACATAGGTCAACATCTCCGCAGAGACCAGATTTTCTCCTGTTAACTGAGGCACAGCGTTGATCTGGCCAAGATTCTGTCTAATGTATGAAAGAAGCTTTGTCTTTCCAGAGCTTTTGTCATTGTACCATTATATTGTATTGTATTGTATTGTATCATCTCCTTTTCTTCCCTCTTTTGAGCTTCGGGTTCTATGTTTTCCTCCTTGATGTCATGGGGTGATTTCAAAACATTTAAGGAAGTTGGGGAGCAAGAGACTGATGAAAGCTCTGCATTGAGTTGTTGACAAAGAAAATAGTTCAAATCCTTTTTAGTTAATGAGAAATAAAGGCCCATTGCATAGTGGATAAAATATTGCTTTTTCTGGTTTATTAAAAATATTATTAAGTAAACATCTTCTGCATATTGACTGAAAATATCCTTGGCAAATCTCTAGGAGCTAACAGGAGTATGAAGATGAAACATGCTTCATCCTGTTCCTATGTGATTTTAATTTTTTCTGCTGCATCTCAATATTTTGAAACTTTTTATTCTATACAGATTGAGATTATGAATATTTGGTATTGCAAATTATATTAACAAACATTTCACTTAAATTTTGGTGGGTCAATGTCCTAGATATCTGATTGTAGGCAATGGATAGGTCTTTGATAATGCTCCAGTTAAAATACAGTTTGTCAGCTGATACCAGCAGTTTATTTTGATACTCAAAATGTTAGAAACTCATTTTAACAAATTTGACAGAACAATAATTCAATGACAAACTCAAGGCTCTTTACCATCTTATTTACTGTCCTCAAACTTCCCTCTTGCTTATCAATACCCTTCCTAGGCTCTGCCTAGAATTGAAATCAATACTGTCCTGATGTGGTCAGATGAAGGCAGAGAGTGGAGAGATTATGATTGCTTCAATCTTAGAAGCTATGTTTCTCTTAATTCAGTCTGAGATCACATTAGCTTTCTTTTCTGCCCTGTCACAATTTGTTCATTATTGGGTTTGTTGTTGACTAAAACCTTCAGCTCTTTTTCAGCCATAATGCTGTCTAAATATGGCTCACCCACCTTGAACTTCTTAAGTTAATCTCTTGACCTTAAGTTTAAGACTTTATAAGTGCCCTGTTGAATTTCATCTTATTAGATTCAGCTCAATGTCAAGATGTTTTTGAATCCTGGTTGTCAACCTGGCACTGTGTTAGTTATCCCTCCCAGCTTTGTATCATCTTCTAGTTTGATACACAGATTTATCCCTCTATTAAAATGTCAGATGTTCATGTTTTGGTGGTAGAGGTTTGAGAATAGACATTGGGCTTTTGCAGAAAGTTTGGGCTATCTGAAGACATAGGAGGTAAATAAAGAAACAAGCATTTAAGTGCCTATTATGTACCAGGCCCTTTAAAAATATTATCCCATTTGATCCTCACAACAACCCTGAGAGGTAGGTGCTATTATTATCCCCATATTACAGTTGAGAGAACTGAGGTTAAGTGAATAATCCAGGGTGACATGGCTAGTAAGTGGCTGAGATTTGATATGAACTCAAGTCTTCCTGAACCAAGGCCTAGTGCTCTAATTCATTGTACCTCCTAGGTACATCATAGAAGAAATATAAGGTGGAATCAAATCATTCTGATTTGGATAGTGTACCCCACCATACCATTGTCTTTCTTCTTCTACCAGATGGATAGGTCTAGAAACAAAAGTTTGGAAGCTGTTCATATATTACGAGATGAAGTGTGAAGTGAAATACAACTATAGGTTGTACACAATTACATCAAAAGGAATTTTGAAATACGGGAAGAGTTCATAGAGTATGGAAATTCATAATGATTTACCAGTTGTTTTTGTGGGTCTTATGTGCAATCTGGATCTTAGCATCTCTTTCCTGGTATATGTATCAGTTTAAATGAAAGATAACTTCTAGTTTGTAGGTCCAAAATTTCTCTGTGCAACTGGGGAACAGGTAAGGTTAAGAGGATCCCTAGGTCAGTGTTCCCTGGTGTTGATTCCTTGCTACTACAACTCTTTAGCTTATCTTTGGGGATATGGGGAAGAAGAAGGGCTCATTCCCTTCTCTCCTGGCCCACATTAGCTCATCACTCTGTCAGCTCATTACTTTGGTGTTGGGCAAAGTACAGAGCTAAGAAGATGGATGTGTGGACCCATTTTGAGAGCAGAAGACACCTTCAATTTAAGATAGATTAAGTCTGGCAGTAAGGTTAAGGGAGAAAGAGTCAACAGTCCCTTTGATAAGAGGAATCATGATGAGGCATACTACAGTTGGAGTCAGGAAAGACCAGCATTCAAATTCCAGCTCAGACACTAGCTGAGAGATCATGGACAAATCATGTAACTTCTTTTAGGTTTCTTCTCATCAGTTTCCTTATTTGCAAATTTGGGATAATAATGTGTACACTGCTTATTACTGAGAAACATTATAAGGAAAGTACTTAACATACCATAAAACACTATATAAATATGAACTGCTACCACTATTCTTTGTTCTCAGACACCTCTCACTGAAAGGACACTGGAGTGGTTTCTGAACACTGAATTTTAGTCATCTCATTTCCAAAAGCCCATTTCTGTGACCAGTGAGGCCAGTCTGAATTTAGCCAGTCTGGTCTTCACACTACAGCCATAACCTGTTTTTCAGCCTCCATTTAACCTTTTCAGGTTGGTGGAACCCGCCAAAGTTTGTGCTCACTTGGCATAACCTTTGAGAACCCAGGCTTAGAGTCTTGACATAAGGAAACACTGGGGTAGGATTTCTGGCTACATGTTTCCTATTTGTGTATCTCTCCTCATCTCTTGAATGACCACATGTATTTCTGGACAATTAAGTGGATAGAGTACTGGACCTGGAATTAGAAAAACCTGAGTTCAGAATCCTACCTTAGATATTTACTAGTTATGTGACCCTGGGCAAATCACTTAACCTTTGCCTGCCTCAGTTTCCTCAGCTGGAAAATGGGGATAATAATAGCACCTACCTCTCAGGGTTTCTGTGAGGATAAAGTATATATTATTTGTAAAGCATCTTTCAAACCTTGAAGAGCTATATGATTATTATGATTATGATTATTGTTATTACTATATTATTCCCTATTTCCATGTGTTTTCCATAGGTGTGCAAACTGTTCCTAATGATGGTGTATGTATTTGTGGAAGACTTTGCCCCAAGTTTGTGGGGGAAATAGTCTGTTACTACATTTCTTACTATATCATTTCATGAAATAGACATCTGCTTTGAATAAACTGTTTCTTCTGACTAATAAAAGTTAACACAATGATGGGGGCTCCTGAGATATGTTTTTGTGTAATATGGACTCATATAGTTTCTTGGACCTGAGGTAGTTTATCTGAGGAGACCCATGTGAAAATTGGTAGGTTCCTGTCTCCACCCCCTAATCCCCACTCTCCACCTCAGGGGCCATCTATAGATGGGTTTTGGGAAGATATAAGTTAAAATGAGAGTAACAATACAGAGAATGAGACTGTGTGATAGATATTGTTTCATTTAAATTGTCGATAGGCCCACTTAATAATTCACTGCATAGTCTACTTTTGAAAATCCCTGTGTTTTTACAGAGCCAAATTACAGACCTCTGCTTGGACCAATTTATGATCTCCTGGGTAGCTTGTGCAGGGACTACTCACTCATGCCAAGTTTCATTCATTTTGCTAAGATACTGGCCTACTCACAGAACACTGGCTCTCAGTGATCTTGTCTCACTTTACTAGTTGCCTGCTAATCCCTTGCCAACCATCAGAAAGGGACAGAGAAGAGCGAAGGGTCACCTTTTCTGTGCTCAATGTAATAGGATGAATCACTGTGACAGCAATGAAATACATCCTCTTATTATTAGATATATTTTTCCCCAAGGTGCTACCTTTTCATCTTTGAAAAATGCTCAGAATGGGAAAATCTCTCTTCTCCTCTTCTCCCTTCAAAGCAGTTAACTATTTGTTTCCACTTCCATGTATCTGCTATCAATGCCCCTCATCAGGTCTCATGGCAGGGAATTTGGTAGGAGACTTGGTGATGCAGTAATATAGTATTGGAGAGTTAGAATCACATGCTGGCTTTGCTCATAAAGGAAAGCAGACTTGGTTTATGTCCAAGGTCGGTGTCCATATAACAAGAACACTATGCTAATCTGAGAAATTTAGAATGATCAATGGAGAGAGTGACAGGTAAGAAGAGGAGTGTCAGGACCAAGGCCTATGCTGGGTTTATGTGCATGGTGTAGGGGTTGGGGAAGGCAGTGACTCTTTGATTAAGCTTATATAGCATTTTCCTGCTCTGTCATGATGCAAATTTTAGTGATTAACTCTTGGAATCTGGGAGAAGAATTGGAGAAAAAGGACACAGTAGGGAAGTAAGAAAGGAAGGAGGGAGGTCCTTGTATGAATGAGACAAAAACTATGATCATATCTATAAATTGACTGGCTTTGTGAGTCAAATGCTGAGTGGTAGCTTTGATTGTAAATAGTCCTGTTTAGATGACAGAAATAATTGGACTACAAACATCTGGCCCAGTCACTTGTCATTTGCAGGGTAATTATTTCTATTGTCTCAATGACCATCTTGAATGACAAGTTGAGGGTCATAAATGTCAATCAGAAAGCTGCACAGTCATGGCCTATGTTCACTGAAGAAGAAACCATTACAGTTCCCAAGAAAAGACTCAAAATGTTGTAGTGGCATGATGGCTGGATTTGGAGTCAGAGGATCTGGGTTTAAATCTTAGCTTTCTATCTTATTAGCTGAGTTAGTCTAGGGAAGTCATATTACCTCTCTATTTTCCTCATCTATAAAATGGGGGTGTGTGTTGCCTTCCTAACCTATATTTATGATCCTATGACTTTCTGTCTACTAAGAAGTTTCTACCTGTAACAGAATCATTGGGCAACTCTTTCCTGGTGCTATGGGACAATTTAAGCAGGAATAATGTCATTCAATTGTAGATAAACTGAGATACAGAGAAGACAATTTCCTGTTTGCATCTCATGTTACTAAACCATATGCTTAAATATTGTTCCTATAAAAAATTTCCAGCAAAAGCAAAATAATGGAATCTAAATGGAATCTAAAAGAAAGATAGAATGTTTTCCAAGTTGTTCCTACTGAGAGGAGCTAGGCCATACCCTAGATTTGGAGCCACAAAACCTGTGTTCAAATGTCAACTGACATACTTACTGGTTTTGTGACTTTAAGCAAGTCATTCTCTCTATGCCTCAGCTTAATTTCACTTATGTTTATGAGCCACAGTTTGTTAAATATGCAGAATGGGATAATGCACTCTTTTAATCATATTTCATGATGTACCTACTATGTGCAAAACTAGGCTCTGGCAGAGAGTCACAGAATCAACAAAAAATGGTACTAGCTCCTGTGCAGTTAATACTTTACTCCTGCTGGCTCTGTCCTGGGGTTGGCACAAGGAAAATGTTTTGTAAGTTACAAAGCATAGGCTACACATGACGTATCCTAATTTCATTTGGTGCTTTTCCAATTTCCTTTAGATTTGCCTTTATTTTTTTTTTAACAGATCTTGGGCATTTGGGATTGTTTTTAAGGTGCTTTAAGTGTACAATTTCTTGTGTTCATTTATAATAGTAAATTTCCTTCATATGCTGCTTCTCATTTCAGTAGGAAGGCTCATCTGTTTCATGTGTCATTTTGTAATGTTATTGGGGCTTAATATACAGCTGGTGCTACTTAGACATGGCAGATGCAACTGACAGACCCTCATCAATCTGATTTTCTGTCCAGTGAAAATGTAAAATCCTTTTGCCTAGTTGTGTCTTGTTAAGTTCACTACTAATCCTTTGTCAAAAAAATTGACATTACCATGGCAACCTTAACAAATTAATTTTGTGCTCTTTGGGCACTGTCTAAAAAAATATTTTGTTCCTTGTTTGTGTAAAATTTCACAGAAAGCTGAGTTTTTCTTTTCAGTCTTAATCTTGTGAAATTGTTTGTTGTTCTTTAAATCCTCCAATATAATCTCTAGTGAAAGCCAATGTTGAAATCTCTGGAAATGCCCATACATTTATCACATACATTTTAAATGGCACCATTCCCTATATTTTTTGAAAGTAAGCCATATACTCAAAACCTTTGCCAATCTATTTTGCAGTCTTAAATTTCTTGAATTTAATTTAATAATAATTAAATAAAGCATTGAGATAGTATATTGTTACTGTAAAAAAATGATAAATGGGTTTACCTGATGAAATATCTGGCAGCAGAGTTAAGCAGGCAGACATGCAGAGCTAATCATTAATTTGATGTTGCTATGTACAACATAGTGCATCAGGATAGATTGCAGGGAAGGGACGAAATACCATTCATAGTCTTCTGATATCTTTTTCTGTTATGTTTTGCAAATGAGTGTACATACTCGTAGCAGATAACCTCTTTTTATAATTGGATGCCCCATATGTGACTTGCTTGAGCTCTCCTCCAAACTCCTCCAAATACCTGTAAAAATGACTCTAAACAAATTCTAGAGCAGCAGACCCCACAAAAAGACAGAGTGAAAGAAATTACCAGCCCAAGACAACCTAGATGGCTGACTGGAAAGGCCTGTTGTGCCAGGCTGGGAGAGGAGCACAGTTCAGCATGGGCCACGCAGGCAAAGACCAGGCCTCAGCAAACCTAGAGCAGGCCACAGAGGACTGAATCCAGGGGAGCTGTGGCAGTTTATAGATTTCTCAACCCACAAATTCCAAAGACAACTTAGAAGGTCAGTGGGAAAGGTCTGTTGGACCTTGATGAG
This sequence comes from Vombatus ursinus, assembly GCF_900497805.2. Classification (NCBI taxonomy): domain Eukaryota; kingdom Metazoa; phylum Chordata; class Mammalia; order Diprotodontia; family Vombatidae; genus Vombatus; species Vombatus ursinus. The sequence continues at coordinate 27,163,247 of NW_020954590.1, read as the reverse complement.
AGAGGAGCTTAGTTTGGCTGCAGTCCTGGAGCAGCCTAGTGGTGACAGCTGTTCTGGAGCTCTCAGCCCACAGATGGAGGGGAGATCAAGCAACTGATTAGAGAGGGATTGCAGGGATCTCTTTGTTGGTGTGGAGGTAGGATTCTTTTGCTTTGCCTGTGCTTGGGTCTGAGTTGCAGTCGTGGATGGTGATCCTGGGGTGAGGAGGAGCACTATCATGGTGGAGCTTGTGGCATCAGTGGAGAGGGAATCCTGCTCACAGTTCCAAGGCAGAAAAGAGTGTTTGTGGTCACTCATAGGCCAGAGCACAGGCCAGGAAATGAGTAAGCACCTCTCCCTTGATCATACAACCTTGGAAGAACTAAAAATTTAAAGTATCTCTGAAAACAGCTGCACAAAACCCCTGAAACTTGGTACAGTACATTCTTCACACTGGAAGTAGACCCCTACCTTAACAAAGAGTTTAATAGTCAAGTAAATGTCTGGGATCATGAGCAAACAGCACAAAATGATAGAACATAGAATCTTACTTTGGTGACAAAGAAGATCAAAATGTACAACCAGAAGAAGACAATGAAGTCAAAGCTTCTACATCCAAAGCCTCCAAGAAAAATATGAATCATTCCCAGGCCATGGAAGAGCTCAACAAAAGATTTTGAGAAACAAGTAAGAGAAGTAGAGGGAAAACTGGGAAGAGAAATGAGAATGATGCAAGAAAATCATGAAAAACAAGTCAACAGCTTGCTAAAGGAGACCCAAAAAATACTGAAGAAAATAACACCTTAAAAAATAACCTAACCCAAATGGCAAAAGAGGTCCAAAAAGCCAATGAGGAGGAGAAGAATAACTTCAAAAGCAGAAATGGGCAAATGGAAAAGGAAGTCCAAAAGTTCACTGAAGAAAATACTTCCTTAAAAATTAGAATGGAACAAATGGAAGCTAATGACTTTATGAAAAATCCAGAAACTATGAAACAAAACCAAAAGAATGAAAAAAATAGATGACTGTGAAGTATCTCATTGGGAAAACAACTGACCTGAAAAATAGATTCAGGAGAGATAATTTTAAAATTATTGAACTACCTGAAAACCATGATAAAAAAAGAGCCTAGATATCATCTTTCAAGAAATTATCAAGGAAAACTGCCCTGATATTCTAGAACCAGAGGGTGAAATAGAAATTGAAAGAATCCACCGATCACCTCCTGAAAGAGATCCCCAAAGGAAAACCCTTAGAAATATTGTAGTCAAATTCCAGAGTTCCCAGGTCAAGGAGAAAATACTGCAAACAGCCAGAAAGATACAACTCAAGTATAGTGTAAATGCAATCAATATAACATAAGATTTAGCAGCTTCTACATTAAGGGACCGGAGGCCTTGGAATATGATATTCCGGAGGTCAAAGGAGCGAGGATTACAACCAAGAATCACCTATGCAGCAAAATGGAGTATAATCCTTCGGGGGGAAAATGGACATTCAGTGAAATAGAGGACTTTCAAGCATTCTTGATGAAAGGACCAGAGTTGAATAGAAAATTTGACTTTCAAATACACGAATCAAGAAGCATGAAAAGATAAACAGAAAAGAGAAATAATAAAGGACTTATTAAAGTTGAAATCACATTCCTACATGGAAAGATGATATTTGTAACTCATGAGACCTTTCTCAGTATTAGTCTAGTTGGAAGAAATATATATATATATATTTATTTATATATTATATATATTTATATATATATTATATTATTATATATTTATATATAATATTATTATACATTTATATAAATATATATTTATATTATTATATTTATATATATTATATTATATATTATATTTATATATATTATATTATATATAATATTATATGTTATATTATATATTATATATTATATATATTATATATTTATATGTTTATATATATTTATTTTTATATATATATATGGAGAGAGAGAGGACACAAAGTGAGTTGAGTATGAAGGGTTGATATCTAAAAAATAAAATTACAGGGTGAGAGAGGATTTTACTGGGAGAAAGAGAAAGGGAGAGTTAGAAGGGGTAAATTATGTCACATAAAAGAGGGAAAAAAAGCTTTTACTGTGGGGGAGGAAGAGAAGGAGGTGAGAAGGTGAATCTTACTCTCATTGGATTTGGCTTAAGGAGGGAAAAACATACACATTCAATTGGGTTTGGAAATCTATTTTAACCTACAGGAAAATAGGGGGGAAAGGGATAAGAGAGGAGGCAATGATAGAAGGGAGCACAGATTGAAGGAGGGTATAATCAGAAGTAAACACTTTTGAGGAGGGACAGGGTTAAAGGAGAGAATTGAATAAATGGGGGGTAGGATAGGATAAAGGGAAATATAGTTAGCTCTTCACAGCATGGCTATTATGGAAGTGTTTTGCATGACTACACATGTATAACTTGTATCAAGTTGCTTGCCTTCTCAATGAGAGTGGGTGGGCAGGGAGGAGGGGAGAGAATTTGGAACCCAAAGTTTTAAAAACAAATGTTAAAAATTGTTATTACACCCAACTGGGAAATAAGATATATAGGCAATGTATAGAAATCTATCCTGCCCTACAGGAAAATAGAAAGGGAAATGGATAAGAGAATTGGCGGGTGATAGAAGTGAGGGCAAATCAGGAAAAGGGGTATTCAAAATGCATGCTGTCTTGGAGTGTGGGAGGGGAGAGATGGGGAGAAAATTTGGAATTCAAGATCTTGTGGAAGTGAATGCTGAAAACTAAAAATAAATAAATTCAAACAAACAAACAAAAACCTCTACATGTCCCAAATAGAATTCATTATATGTCCCCTTAAACATTCCTTTCTTCCACATTCCCTTATTTCTATTAGGGACACCACCTTGCTTCTAGTCACATAGGTTTGTAACTTTGGAATCACCTTTAACTTCACATGTTCCCTCATCCCAAAATGTTTTGAAACTGTCTTTAAGTCTTTAATTATACATCTATAATATTTTTTTTGCATCTATCTTTTTGTCTCCAAACATCAGATTTTTTTTTAAAATCACCTGTCTCTTATATGGTTGCAATAATCAACTAAATGAATTCCCTGCATCACATTTCTCCCCTCTCCAATCCATCAGCCACACTGCTGCCAAAATGATACTCTTAAAACATAGGTATGACCACATATTCCCCTGCTCAATAAACTCCCACAGTTCCCTATTTCTCTGCAGATTAAATAGAAACTCTTCTGTTTAACATTTATGGCTGTTTAGATCCTGGTTCCAATATGCCCATCCAGGCTAATCAGTTGATTATCTGATCACATACAGTTAATTTTGTAAATAATAAGTCTGTAACCAATCATTTTCTGCTTGTTAAAATACAGCTAATTTTCAAAAATGACATTGTTTATTGCTTGCCTTATTATTATAATCATCCATTGCCTTCAGAGTATTCTTTTGAAGCAAGTGTTAAAAATTTATAGATAGACATTTTCTAGATAGTCCACAAACCTTAATTACTTTCTTTTTTAATCTAATCCATATTTTCCAAAATATTTTTTGATATGTTTGTTTCCATTGACTTTTGAATTAAAGTTGCTAAGTATCAAAGTACATGTTGATTCAGTTTGTTGGGTCTTGTTAAATTCTTTATAGAATATCTTTACTTCTGTCATCTGCAATGAATGCATGCGTATAAGCTGTCATTAGCTTCTTGGTGATCTGTTTGTTTTTACTCATCATGAGCAGTACAAGGTGAGATGATCAAGTGATTTATAGAATAATATCTCTTATTGCCCTTGTTCAAACAACTGAATCAACTATCCATACATAGTCATCCCCTTCCCAACTTAATTTAAAAATTTTCAAAGGCAGAGTCTCTGCCAAATCTATTTTGTATATCCTATGTGCTAATATAAGGCCTTGCTCAGTAAAGTTTGTTGAATTGCATCGGATTTCATTGAACTGGTTTTCTAAGAACCTGTGAAAATTCTTTCCATCTGTATGCAATATGTTTTGTATCTTCTGGTTTCATTTATAGCAGAATTGAGAATATAGATACATTTTGGCATTGGTCACTGGACAAATGTCACATGTTAGTGACTCGAGATGATCTAAGAATCAAGTCATTCTTAGTAACCTTACTTCATCTCCTTCTGCATTGTCACCAAAAAGCAGAAAGGAGTCACATAGAACTGAGGTCCATTTGTCTTTTTGTCTATTTCATGGTTTGTGAAATGAAAATTCCTATTCCAAATGCTTTATTGGCCTCATCACAGTGAAGAGATTACCCTATGTTCAAGAAGACAATGCCAGTAACAAGTATCACCAAGCTAGAGAAGAATATAAAATAATAAGGTTCTGGTGACACCCTGTATTTCCTGTCTGAAAACCAGTCTGAAAATGGACAGTATCACTGCCAGGAGGCTGGCCAGTAGGTGGTCAATCCTTTGACTATGTTAATCATGAGACCATAGAAATGCAAAATGATTCTCAGTTTTCTTCAACTTTTTCCCACTTTCACTGTATTGGTAATAAAGTGATGCCAAAGGGAGGAGGAAGAGAGTAATAAGAATCATGGTTTATAGGCTGACTATAAAGTTAATTTTACTGCAAGTACTTTAAATATGAAATCTTTGCCAAATATGAACAAAGTGACTTACTACTTGAAAAAATGAACTATATCCATATTGACTTTTTCATTATAAACGAAACCAGAAGATACAAAGAAGTTATAAATAAATAGAAGGATAAGTCACAAGTTAATTTAGAGAGTCAAATAGAGTGGTTATCAGTGTAGGTCTTGATATGCCCCAAAGCATGTTTTCACGGGATACTTGGTCATCTAAGCTCACTCCACTTGTCATACTAAAGGTATAAATAGAGCATTGGCACTCACTGACAAACCATCAGGCGAAAGGGAAAGACCCATGGTAGTGTTCATCCTAGGGTATATACCTAAGCATAGCTGTGCCACAGGTATGTATCCCTGTGATACTCATAATTTGTGCTAGCAAAAAGACCACCATGAATATAATCACAGTTTATATGTCAACATTGGTTATACAGAAGGAGGAAGTAGAGAAAATCTACAAAAAACTTCATAAAATGTTCTGAAGGAAGTTCCTCACTGAGTTTAATGTGAAATAATGAAAGGCTTATTAGTTAACTGAGCTTTTTTATCCCCCAAAAGAATCTCAGTAGGTTCTGGCACAGTGAGTACAAAAAACAAATTACTAAAATTATCAGACAAGAAACTTAGTGTTTTCAATGGGAGTCACTTCAGAATCAATTGTTTGGATATATACTATTGGCTAGTTAGAAGAAATGTGATCAATGTCAAATTAGAAAATGTTAGTTATTAAGAATGGATAATGATAAGAAGTAATTGTGCAATGTTGAGGAAAGAGGGAAAAGACACATATGTACAAAAACATTTATAGCAGGTTTTTTTCATGATGGCAAAGAATTGGAAACTGAGGGGCTGTTCATTAGTTGGGGAATGGTTGAACAAGTTATGGCATATGAGTATGGTGAAATATTATTCTGCATGAGCAAGAGATATCAAATGGAAAACCTTAATCCTGCACTGGTTCCTACAAAAACATTGGCTAGATCTTCTCTGGAAGATTTGGGGGAGGAAATGGACATGAATAACATGAATGAGAAGGTATATGTGTATTGAAACAACTAATACAGGGGTTTGTAACATGTATGTGTGTTATAAACTCTTTCATCAGTTTAGTGAAGCCTGTAGATCCCTTCTTAGAATAACATTTTAAAAAGCATAAAATAAAATATATAAGAAGATACACACACACATATATATACATATATTCTCCTTATTATATATTAATATATAATACAATAATTATATTAATAAAATTGTTAATAAATAATTAATAAAATAATTATTGACTAATAACATGATATTATTTATATATAATATATAATAATTATTAATATATATATTCTCCTTATTTGAACTAGATTCCTAGATTTGCATTGAATAGTATTTAGAATGCTTTCTTTGGATCATAAATTGTAAGTCAACTACAAAAAGGACCTATGAGTCTCAAAATAAATTATCATAAAATCATAGATTTTAAAGAAACCTTAGTTTAATGTATATCCTCCTCAACCAGTTTTATGCATTCTTTGCCTGAAAACATACAATGATGGGAGACTTCATTTTATTCAGTACTTTTGCTCTAATTGTTAGGAAACTTTCTTATATCCAACTGAAATCTGATTTCCTAAAATTCTCAATCATTGATCCTAGTTCTGACTTGCAAGAAGTCTAAGTCTAATGCCTAAACCATATGGCAAATTTTTGAATACTCAGACAGCTATCATGTCTTCTCCTAATTTTCCCTTTGCCATGCTTATATCCCTAGTTTCTTCAGATTATCTGTATATTGTGTAGTTTTCAGCCTCCTCCCCATCCTGTTCACCCTCCTCTGGACATTTTCCATATTTTCATATGGGCACGAGGTATCATATATTTGTGAGATATCACTTTCTGACAGGCAAGTGGGAATTTTAGTGTTTTATATATTGAAAAAAGTTCTGATTCATAATTGATGTACTGAATCTATATAGATTCAGGTTAAATTGAAATATAAAATACAGAAAAACCTTTATTTTCCATCTGGTATATCCTTTCTCCTTGATGGGTTTTTCTTGAGGGTGGGAGGGTAAGATGAATAATGTAGGTCAATTTCATTTCAAGTCATGAGCTTCTGAAAAGGAAAAAGCAAACTGCTTCTGGTTTCAATCCAGCTTAGTGACATTCTTCTGCTCTTGGGACACTTATTTCTTGTATTTATTTATATTCAATGTGATTTTGACATTGTCACCTCACTCAATGGCACTACTTGGTTTGTATTTTTTTTGACCATATAACACTACCGAAACATTAGCTATAAATCTCGAAAAAGTCAAGCAAGAAAATTGGACAAAAAGTATAATGCTTCACTAATCTGAATGCAGCTCTGAGGGTGAGTTAGTACATTTTTTTTCTTTCATGTTGTTCTGGAACATGTGGAGATTAGGAGGCATTAGTTGTGAGAATGTTACCTGTTAGGGGTAACCTGTCTTTGTGGGACTGACTTGTGTGTTCCATATCTCCCTATGCCACTAACTCTATAAGCAATTGTCAGTAGATTATTTTTACCCTTATTATGATTCATTTTCCGCCCTCTCTCTCTTTGTAAAATGTCCCTCTGTCAAACCATCATGTTGACATTTAGCACCAATCAAAGTGATTTCATCCTCTTCCGACTTCAAAAAAAAAACATTAAAAAGTAGAGGAGAATAAAGAAAATTGCTAAGGTAGCTTAAGATGGAATGGTGTATGATTGAAATTGACAATATGACACATGATTGGTCATGATTCTTTCTATGATGTGGGCAGAAAATTGTAGTGGCTCAGATTTTTTTAAAAAAAATTGTCTGCTAATTTAGGCTAACACTAGAACTGTGTCTTCAAAAAGAAAAGGAGAGAAAAACACCACTCTAATTTCTTCCTCTGGTTCTATTATCTTGGATTCAAACATAACACAAGTAGACTGAATTATAATTATGGCAGCAAGAGCCTTTAAAAATAATTAATCAACCATCCCTCCTCCTAAAGTTGTTTTCACTACAAAAGGTTCCAGAAATGAACTCATTTATTGTAGCTGCAAATTTATACATGCAGTGAATGCAGGCTACATCTGAAGGTTTGTTAATCACAACAGACTGCCATTCACAGTACTTGAAAAAGTGCTTTAATAATTTTTTAGCATTAATTAAGGTTGTCTTCTTTATTCTTTTAGCTAGAGCAACCTCATATGACACTTCTCTTTGGGGGAGTTTTCTATAATGTTAGATTTTTGTTTGCATCATTCTTCTTAAGCTGGAAAAAATAGAATGAATGTTATCTACTGCCAAAGACTATAGCTGAGGGAGACCTGGGTTCAAATTCCAGTTGCAACACTCACTAGCTGTAATGATTATAGGCTAGTTGCTTAGTGTTTCTGAGTCTCAGTTTCCTTAAGTGTAAAATGTAGTTAGTAATGCTTAAACTATTTCTTCATAGGAGGCAACAAGTTGTAGTGCAGTGGTGCCAAACTCAAATAGAAATGGAAGCCACTAAATGTTACATAAGAGTCCCTGTGGGCTTAAAATTGACCTAGAAAGCCACTATTAACATCTATTTTCTATTGTATTTTTATTTATTTTGTCACATCATGCCTATGCAGATAACTCCCAGATTCAGCTCTGTTCTCTCCTCTGAGTTTCAGTCTCAACCACCAATTGCCTACTAGATATTTTCAAACTGGGTGTTTTGTAGGCATCTCAAACTCAACATAGACAAAACAGAGGCCTTTGTCTCTTTCCTGAACCCAACCTACCCATCTTCTGAACTTCTCTGTTTCATCAAGGGCACAAATATCTTTCTAAACCCTGAGCTTCACAAACAAACTTCAAGTTTGTTGTCTTTGAGTCTCATCTCATTCTAAAATAAACCATCTTATAGTATCAATTCCACTTATTGTTTGTTTATTGATTTCTTTTGTGAGCCCACTGTTAGATGGGGTTTCTGAATTTGTTCAGTACCAGTGTATTAAAAGGGCATTTCTAAAAAGTTAAATGACATTTTCACTGGAGCTGTAGCATTAATAGCATTCTTAAATATCCCGTTGTGGTGTTCCCCCCACCTCACCGTATTTCTCCCTTCATTACCTACTCCTGGTTGGTTCCTCCTTTCTGTTTTTTGCAGAAAGTTATTTTCTTGATTCTAGCTTAATCACTTTTGGAAAGGAACTAAACATTATTAAATGCTCACAGTGCATGAGTAATCTTAAGATTTTGTCATATTTCTGATTATCAAGATTTTAATTAATGTGTTTAATTGATATTTATCACAGGGACCTCAGTTTCCTCATCAATAAAATGCTCAGTATAGATTATAATTCACAGGTGTCAGTCTTGAGGAATGATGCTCTAAACAGAATAAATGTAATTGAGAAATATCTAATATAATAAATTAAACATGCAATAAAACACAGATGATGTTAATTTGTGGTTTTCAAAGTCAATAAGCAGTTTACATTTGTAAGGGTGCTTTTCTATTTGAGTTTGATTACATATTAAACTGTATTATATCATCTATAACTTCCCCAGCTCTGAAATTTGTATTAAGCTATGATTACATTTTCCTAATATTTTACTGCTTATGGATTACATATATATGTTGTAGTTTTAAGACCTCTCCAAAAGCCCTACTGTTACTCTTAGCTTGGACATGATATTGGATTTAAGGTTATGACAGTAATGCAGTTTGGTGGCACATTAAATAGAGAGCTAGACTTAGAGTCAGGAAGACCTGAGTTCAAATTGTTCCTTAGACTCTTATTAGCTGTGTGATCCAAGACAAGTCACTGAATCTCTTCTCATCCTCAGTTTTGTCACTTGTAGAATGGGGTTAACAATAGCACCTACTTCATAGGGTAGTTGTGAGGATCAAATGTTCCTTTATATAGCTCTGGAATTAATAGCATTTTTATGGCATGCTCTTTAAAAACTATAAAGCGATACATAAATATAATCTGTAACGATAATGTTTTGATTTTGGGCCCTGTGTCGGCCTATGTGTCTGCCTGCCCACCGAGAACCAGCTGACTTTAGCGAGTAGATGCTCATCACCATGTTGGATACCCAGTAATGAATTTTTTGGCCGATCAACCCCAAAGATTAGAGATGATGACAGTCTATGCTGGTGAAATCAGTATTCGTGCTGACGAAATGACAAATCATTAAAAATATCAAAGTATCTTTTAAGTAACCATGCATGTAACAAATGTAACAATGTAACAAATCTATGTAGCCAATCTCTAAGAAAGTTCTAGTATGTTGTATCAGTGCTTGGCTCTTGCAAATTGTAGCTATGCAATTAGCATAAAGGTCAGTTTGGGGTGGTGCTCTACTTTTTCCGAGGTGTCTTAGTCCTATTATGGTGTTGTATTTATTTATAGCATCAGGCTTTTTCTATTGATGAATCTCTTGTTAGTGTGTGTTGCTGAAATCTCCCGTGCTTTGTGTTTCATAGATCAAAAGAAAGTAGCTTATTTGTTATTATTAAATCTCTTTTCAGTGTACACAGTAGAAGAGCCAGTTAAATAACAACTTACAGGTTTCCTTTGTCAACACTATTGATGGTAATAAGCTATGGATAGATAATAAGGATGAGAAGGGACTCTGATAGAATAATCAATATTGGCTTAGGAAAGAGCAAATTTCTGAGTGGAACAGAAGGTTTTGTAACATTACAGATGTGTGAATTATAACAATCAGTAGAAATCCCAAGTATTCTTGACATATTAGGTGCTTGGTACAAAGCAAATCTAAAATGTATTATGTGGTACATAATATTTTATAAGAATAAATAGAACTAGACAAAAGGTATGGAAAAGATACATTGTCATAGAGACACAAATACATGCTAATGTACCTATAAATATACACATAGATAAACGTGCTAATATGATGTGTGTATGTATGTATATATTTTATATTCTCTAAGCAGAGAAGATGTATGTGTAAGGAAAAGGATGAGTGGGAGAAAGATAAATACATTTCTCTCTTGAAGTAGTGAACTCAAGATAGGAAGTGTGCGGGTAAAGCGTAGAGTGGGCATTATGAATTCTATTATTAAAGCAGTGGGTGGAAATGATGTGCACAGATTCCATTAGCCCTGAGACTGTTGAAGCTAACTCCTCTCTCTCATCCCACTTGATAAGTAGTTCCAATAATATCTACTTTGACACAAGGCATTTTGAAGGCATGTGGGCTGCACAGGAGGAATATTGGAATATAAGGAGAAATCTGTCCCAGTTCACCAAGAAATAAGGAAGTATCTTGAGGAGAGGCAGCAGGGGAAGGAGGAATTAGGGAAGCAGATTGTCTCAGCTTGTAACCTGTGAATCACTGCTGTCCTCACTGAGCCTACAGAGTGTTAGGTTTTGCTTACTTAAATTAATAAGCTATTAGCATAGCAAGCATTTTAATATTATGTTAATGCCAAAGTTGCAGTGTATCACTGAAAACAGGATGGCAAATTCAGAAGAAAAAACAGCTCCTTGATAACTTATCTTGTCTAACTTTGGGCAAGTCATTTCCTCTCTGTAACTCACTTTCCTCATCTGTTAAATGAGGAGAGTTGGACTAATTTCCCAGGTCTGTTCTTGTTCAAATTTATCTACTTAAATTGCAAATTGATGGAAGCACCGATATATGTATGTGTGTGCATATGTGTATATGTGTATGTATGTATGTATATATGTATATGTATTGATATATTGAGGAAAGCATTGATAATTAGTACCCTAACATTGAAAATAACAGCTATCTTCTCATCAAATGCCTTGCCACCTAGCCCAGAGACCATACCCTGGTGGACCTAACACTTTCGGCTCCAGAATTCCCACCCTGGCACCCAATCTCCTGATTGGCTAGTGTCAAACTGGGCTATTACATCTAGATTGTGTCCAGCCAATTCTCAGCTTATCTTCCTACAAACTGTTTTGGTGTCATATGTGTACCTTTTGTTGCGTGCTACCTTACCTTTGCAGTTCTATAACCATAAAGAAATAAATACTTCCATTACTACTGGAAAGGGTCTGTCAATTTACTCTTCTATGGCTTCATTAACCATTCCTGTAATTTGTAAAACAAAATATCCCTTTCTGGTCCACATTCTCCTATGTATTTGTATCCCCAGCATTTAGTATAATACTTGGAACTATTCCAAATCCCTTTTTGCAGGCAAACCAAAATACATGAGCTCAAAAAGTACTTACATCCTACCCTCCATCTTCAGTTGCTCTGGTGGGAGAAAGGCATTGGCCACTCATAGATTTCTGCTACTAGTCTAGGTGTTCGAGATCCTGGATGGATTCGGCCATGCTACACTACTTAACTGCTCTTAGCCTGCCTCTGATTTGGTCTTGTTCTGTTTGCTGCCATGGCTACTCATCATTCCACTCTGGCCATTCCTCTAGATGATTGCTGAGTTCCATATGCATTCCTTCTGCTTCTTTAGAATTTGTTTAAAGCCATTTTTTTAGGTATTTGGAGGGCTTTGGGAGACAGCTCAAGACAGTCATTGCTTTTCCTCTGCCATCTTGGCTTCGCCCCCCACATCCATTCTTTCAACTCTATCCTGCTACCACTTAATAAATTCCCTTAGCAGCTGAGCTGACTAGAACACATATTTTCTTTGGTCTACTTTAGACGACTGTTACCACAGTCACCCTTTCTTTATCTCCTTACTACTTATCTTGAAACACACCCTCTAGTCTATATCTTTAACATACTTCATTTTAGGGGGGCAAGGGTTTGGAAATTTAAGTCAATAATATGTACTTTTTTAATCAGCTGAAACAATGGCAGTGAGGGAATACAACATTGAGATATCAAAGAAAAAAAGATAGTGCTTTGATTTCACTTTCTTCTAACTCTGAATAAATCATATCTTAATTTGATATGGTATATTCCTTTTGTAAGGACAAAAGGACATCTTTCTAATTGGGTTATTTTATTATTAGGTTAAAACTGATTTCCCTTTCTTCTTCTCCTCACTTATTCATCATATATTTCATTTAACTTTTATCCCTAAACTACATGCTTCTACAAGACAGGAAGTTTTAAAAATACATATATTGTAAATTCTTGAAGAAAATTAACTTAAGGTTGGCAAAATTTACTGATAAATATTATATTCTGCTCTTGAAATTGTATATATTTTTGCCACTGATGGGACATTCTCAATACATTATTCTTAATATAAGTGTTCTCCAGAAATATATTGGTACTTTTCCCTGAACAGGTATTTTCCCTTAACCTATTTATTTATTCTTAGGATCCATTTCTGAAATATGCATGAGGCCACTGGGAATAGTTATTAAATTTATGAAGTTTCCACTAAAAAGAGATCTGAGGCTTTATGTGATGTATTTTAGTGGCTGAGCAATTTATTTTCCATATAGGTCTTTTAGTAAGTGTTTGAAAGACTAATAGTCAACTGAATCACTACAAATCTAGAGACTGGCCAGGAAAACGTAGCTGAAGCTTTTTACTTTGCAGGAACCCAAAGTGTAAAGGATAACTTGTTGTTCGAAGCTCATATTTTAAGTTTTGTGCACATGTAACTAGTATCTTTATGAAGAAAGTCCAAACTGTGAAGTATTAGCCCATTTTAGTCATATAAGAATGAGAGTCTTCTAATCTACAATTTGCAAGGTTTGAGGTTACAGCCTAAAATGATTCATTGATAACAAACATGCATTTTAAAAATTCCATTTACTTTACCAGGAAATGTAGGAATTGAGACATTTGTAGGTAAGAATATGGAGACCTCTGAAGAAAGAGAAAGAACCACAGGTAGTTTAGAGATTTTGAAACTTTTGTTTTAAGATGATATAGATCAAAATCAAGTTGGGTCAATTTCTTGCATTCATTTGCTTTTGAAGCCTGTCAAGACATGTTTTGCTATGTACAGATGTTTGGAGGGCTGTGGGATTTTTTTATTAATCTACAAATCCAAAATATGTTTATTTCAGATTAGCAAGGATAATGAAAATTAGGGAATGAATTTAGATCTAGACTGATATGCTAAAACCATATTCTTCCTGCCACAATAACCATAGGAGTCTTTGTAATTTGTGAACATTGGTTGGGTAGATCCTATTATTTCTTATTATTGAATAAATTTAATTAAATCATTCATTTTGGTGTGTCCAACTCTTTGTGACCCCATTTTGGGGTTTTCTTGGCAAAGATACTAGAGTGGTTTGCCATTTGCTTCTCCAGCTCATTTTACAGATGAGAAATGACTTGCCCAGAGTCACATAGCTAGTAAGTGTCCGAGGCCAGTTTGACCTCATGAAGATGAGTCTTCCTGACTCCAAGCCCAATGTTCTATTGACTAGGATAATACCACTTGGCTTCTAACACAATCAATGCTTAATACATATTTGTTGAATTTTCTAATGAGCTAGGATGAAGTGGGAATATTGGGAATCAGTAAGGAGCCAGAGGATAAGAAGAGAAGGAAGATTATAGAGAATTATTACCTAGACGCTCTTGAATTCATCTGTGAAGGCAAAAATAACTTAGGATATTTAATAGTTTTCAGCACACTACCCATATTCAGACCCTTGACTTTATTCCCAAGTATCTTTTATTTTATAAAATCATCAACCTCCCCCAGAATCAGACCTCATCCCAATTTACCCCTTGTATGATGACAGTTTCAGAAATATGACACAATTCATAGAAAACATCCATAGAAATTGGAAACAAACAATGGACATTCTCATCATGAAAAAATATGAGACATTATTCAAATGCTAAACGGCTGGAGAATGACAGCTGTGTTAATGCAAATCATCGTCACCATCTCTTTTTAGAAAGTGAGCAGATATCAAATCCTAATGACCCATACAATGGCAACAATCACTGAAAGAAGCTTTGCATTCCAAACAGTATGAGATATCTAAAACTGAAAGTAGAGACTGATATATTATATAAGGGGAAAAAAAATCAGTACTAGTAAATTAAATTATAAGTTCCCAGTAATGTTCAGAAACTGATTTTATTTTATTGCTGAACAAATTAGGTTATTAAGTAGGGGACTTGGTGAACTACAGCCTGTGAATTGGCAACCAGTTCTTGTCTATTTAATATGCCTGTAGATCACATTTCTAATCAATTCTTGTGGCGTTTGCAATGAGTTAAATGAAAATATTTGGTTATTGCATTAGAATATCACCTCTCAGCTCAGACTATTGTTATTCAGATTTTAAGTGCCTACAATAATGCAGAAAAGATTATAGTTAATTTCAAGATGATTTAACTGAAGGATCATAAAAGTAGAATGACCTTGAGGGGTCCTTTGGTCTATTTGTGGCCTTCAGGAAGGACAACACTTAAAGCAGCTTTGATGCTAAACTGCATATATAAGTCAGACACAAATAGAGAATGAAAAATATTCAGGCGAGAGGACAATTACAACAAGGGAAGGCCTAATAACTGTTTATCATGACTATAAATTATTACTGTCTGGAATTATATTGAAATAGTACAAGAAAGGCTTTTAAGAGAAAAGAATGAACACCAAAGAAAGATAAAATGAAAAATCCATATAGTTGTTGCACTTAAATCTTTCCAATGTATTTTCTTTGCAGTAACTATGGAAGGTAAGTAATACAAATAGCATAAATCCCATTTTTACCAATAAGACTATTGAGATATAGAAAGGTTAAGTGACTACTTACCTAGTAAATATTGAAACTGGCATGAACTCAGGTCTACATGACTTTGAGACTAATACTATTGCTAAAAGCTGTGTGAAAGAATGGGTACTTAATGAGTGGATTATAAAAAAAATCTTTAAAGTAAACAATTTAGAAGGGGACAGGAAGGCAGGCAGAACCAAGATGGCAGAGTGGTAGGAAGTAGGGCAGAGAGTTTCCCTCCATCTCCTCCTCCAAAAAGATTTAGAAAATGTGCCAGACTGAATCCTGATGGGGAAATCCAGAAAAAAATCACATTAAGTCATTTGTCCAGTCTGGCTTGGCATAAGGAGACACTGTTGAAGACCTGGAATGCTTTTTTTCTACATAGCTCACTTGTAGGAGGTGTTATAGTGGACTTCCCACCTTTGGTACTTTCACTCCCCCAAATTCCAGGGAAGCCTCATTTTGCTTTTTGATGACCTAGGAATAGCTTCAAAGGTAGAGTCAGATCCTTCTGACAACTCCGTGGTCTGCAGACACTGGGGTTGAGTAGGACCAGGGAAGCTTCTCATGTGGAGCGCTCTAGTGCCCAGGGAGGGGTTGTGTACCAGGTCATGGGGAGGTTCCAGAAGCATATAGGGACCACTAGACCCAAACCAGTCACTGTGATGGGGACAAGGGCAAACTAGTAGTTTTTTTGCCCCCTACCAATTTACAAGCCGCAGATTCAGTGCAGACTGAGAAAGAGACCCATATGGCAAAATGAAATTCCAAGGGAAAGAGTCCCTGGGCTGTGGATGGAAAAAGGAGCAATTTTAGAAGCTAGCTGCAGCAGCAGCAGCAGCAGCAGTAGATGTGGCTCAGTTTCACCATCTGACCCATCCTAAAGAGGAATAACAAACAGGGCAGGAACCTCAGACCAAAGGGGAGACTCCAATTCTGTCACTCTGAATAGAATCAAGTTGGCTGAACTAGGGCACAAACCAGCAAGTCTATTTTTTTCCCCTCAAACCCAAACCCCGGTCAGGAATTTACAGAACTCAGATGGGGAGGGGGGTGGGCAGCAATCAGACTTTTCCCTGGGCCAGATAATTTGGGGAACACTAAAAGCTTGCAAGCCTCCAACCTGTCCTTGAGATTTTGGAATGACACAACCTTCAATAAGCCAAGAAAATAACAAGACCAGCCTGGACCTCTCCTCCAGAAGTGAAGCAAAACCCAGTCCTAACATCAAGTCTGAAGACAGAAAGTAGGCTGGAAGAATGGGCAAGCATTGCCCTCCCCTTCCCGTTGGTAACACTAACACACTCACATACATACATACATACATACACACACACACACACACACACACACACACCCTTTTCTCATATAATCTCACACAAATAACTTTGTTTTATAATTAACTACATTGATCATGTAATGTTATGGATTAAAGTTTTCAATTTTATTCATGGATTGTTCTGTAAACTCCACAAGGGAAGATACTGTCATTTACATAACTTGGTATTGTCACAGGGCCTATAGAATGCTCTGCAGTAGATGTTTAGTAAACAGTTGTTGAAGGAATGAATGTAAATTTGCACACATCATGCTACTCTTATCCTGCTCCCCACCCCCAACCTTCCATGGCTCTCTACTGCTTACAAGATACAGTAAAAATTCATAATTAGTCTATCAAGCTATAATCAAGCTGCTCTTCTTATGGTTTTCCAGATAGGCTATGGATATCCCCACCACTTCCACTCTTGTTTTTCCCCTTGCTTCAATTACCTTCCTCCCTACTTGATTAAAATCCTGTTAGACCTTCTAAGTTGAGCTTAGCTGTTACCTCCCCCATGAAGCCTTCCTCTAAGTGTCCTGTGCATAGACTACTGGCATACATTCCTTCCTCTGGTCTGCTCCTTCAATCTATTGAATTCCTATCCTTCCTTTAAAACCCAACTCAAATACCATCTCTTCCAGGAAAATTTCCCTGATTCTTCAGTTAGCAACAACATTCCTCTTCTCAAATTTTTCATGTTAAACTGCTCTTATGCACTTATCAAGTATTTTTTCAAAATTATAAATATTTATGCCATTCTTTCTTACTGGACTATAAACTGCATGGAGACAAGGACATGTTTGATCTATACTTTGTTCTTATCTATACTTAATTCTCTATACAGTTGTTGCTTAATAAATGGTTGATCTGAATTGGATTCATCTGAGCTTGTATAGCTCCTATTATTGGTGCTACTCTAATTTGGTGTTTAGCATTTGCTCTCTCATCATTATTATTGTTTATATTTTTCTTGCCTGCCTCATGAGGACTGTTACATCTTTGCATTTTAAGAATCTACCACTGTGCGCTGTAGCCAGAAGATGCTCAGCAAATGAATATTGATGATGGTGATAGGGACATCTCTCTATCCCAGACTACCACTGAGCTTTGATCAGAGGAAGCCAGCTGTTGAGTTCTCAAGTTCATGCAGTACCCTATTTTGTTATGTACTAATGGAAATAAGAGGAATCTGAACTGTTCATGGGGCATCATTTATGGGAAAACACTTAACAATTAGCATTTGCGAAGCTGACACCAAGAGGTAAATTGCAATGAATTAATTGATTAAGAAGACAAAGCACAGAAGTCAATGATTGTGCTCCAAAATAAAGTCACAAACACTACTGGCATGGAGACAAACACTACACATCGCACCTTTCAGGTTGTACTGCTTATATGTCATCTCTCATTGCAGGGCTTACCTCCCTCCCCTACAAACCATAGTTTATGGGCTATAATCTCATAACTAAGATGATTGGAGACAATGCATTATTAATAATTTAATGTTTCTTTTCACCTTATTCTTTGAATCTTCCTGTAGGTCATAGAAGAGTATGAAAAGAACTGATGTTTACCTATTAATTAAAAAAAAACCTTTAGAAAATCTCCCACTGTTGCAAACTGAAACAGAGGATTAAGGCAATTATCTGTATATTTTAAGTGGTTAATTTAGGAGTGGGGAAGGCTAAATTATTTAGGAAATTGTTCTGATCCTTCTGTTACTTTACTTGTGAAGTGTTAAAATTAAAAAAAAAATGGTTGTAGCAAGAATGCTTCCTGGGCCCTGGTTCAGAGTATCAATGCTTCTTCTCGAGTCAATGTCCATTCCCTTCCTAATAGAGTTGTTGATACTACAGAGAACATGAAATCCCCTGGACCAATCCCCACCTTACCTAAGTGCTAGAAAGTTTCTCTATAATTCTTCTTTTCTTGCCATGGATAAGAAAGGATGGGTTGGAGGCTGGGTGAGATTGGAGATGTGAATGGGAATGGAAATACAAGCTGCAGAGAGGAAAGGCACCAAAAATACAGAAGAGGTAGAGATACTGAGGCAAATGGAAAGAGGAGGATTTCCTGCCAATCCAGTCCTCCTTGGATTAGGACACCTAGGTGGTATATAGAGCGCTGACTCTGGAGTCAGGGACAGCTGAGTTCAAATTTGAGCTTAGACACTTACTAGCTATGTGATCCTAGGCAAGTCCCTTAACCTCTGTCTGTCTCAGTTTCATCATCTGTAAAATATGGATAATAATAGCACCTACCTTGCAGAGTTGTTGTGAGGGTCAAATGAGATAACTGTAAAACACTTAGCAAAGTGCCTTGCACATAGTATTACTTAAGTGTTAGTCCAATATACTTGCTTCAGAGCTAGAAGAGATCTCAGTGGTGACCATAACAAACTCATCAAATAGCCACCTATCCTTTCCTTAAAGACCTTCTCTGGGGCAGAGGAGTGGGGTGGAACCTACTACCTCTCAGGATAGCCTACTCCACTTTTAGATAGCTGTAATTACATGTGTGTTTTTCTTGAAATTAAGCCTAAATTCCAGGACTTCACATAGTGCTTGGCACATAGTAAATACATAGTAAATTATTGTTGATTGATTGATACTCCTCCTTACAACTTCCAACCTTTGTTCTTAGGTCCAACAGAAAAAAAGTTTAATCTGTCACCTGCCTTTTAAATATTGGACACAGCTAGTGTGTTTTCCCTCTCTCAATTCTTCTCTCGTATAGGCTAAATATCCTTCGTTCATAAGATGATAAGATCATAATTTAGAAACAGTAGATCTGCTGGGGACCTTGGAGGTCATTCAGCATGATGCTCTTCATTTTACAGAAGAGGTAATAGAGACAGAGAGGTTCTATGACTTGCCCAAAGTCAGATGCATGGTGTCAAAAGTAGGATTTGAACTCAAATCATATAATTCTAGGGCAGCTATGTGGATAGAGTTCTGGGCCTGGAGTCAGGAAGACTCATCTTCCTGAGTTCAGATGATCCTCAGACATTTACTAGCTGTGTGACACCTGGCAAGTCACTTTACCTTGCTTGTCTAAGTTTCCTCATCTGTAAAATGAGCTGGAGAAGGGAATGGCAGACTACTCCAGTATCCCTGCCAGGAAAATCCCAAATGGTGTCATGAAGAATCAGACACAAATGAAAAAGGACTGAACAACATCTAATTCTAAAGAGGCAGCTAGATGGCTCAGTGGATATAGCCCTGGGCCTGGAGTCAGGAAGATCTGAGTTCAAATTTGGCCTCAGACATCTATTAGATGTGTAATCCTGAGCTAGTCACAACCTCTGTTTGCCTTAAACCACCGGAGAAGGAAATGGCAAGCCACTCTTTGCCAAGAAAACCCTGCAGATAGCATTGGTGTGCTATGGTCCACAACGTCAGGAAGAGTTGGACACCACTGAAGGACTGAACAACATCTAATTCTAAAACAAGTGTTCTTTCATTTATATCATGTCAGTGAATCTTCATAGGACATGAACTTGAGGGCCTTTCACCATTCTAATTGCCACCTTCTGCTTATTCTCTAGCTATTTAGTATCTTTCCTAAAATTTGGCAACCAGAAGTGAGCAGAACACTTTGGGTGCACACACACACACACACACACACACACATTCACACTCACACTCACACTCAGAGCAAAATATACACACATATATATAAGGTAACACATATATGAGTGCACTTAACACTTTATCTTCTAATACAGAATATAGACGGTCTCTCATGTCCTTGGAAGCTATGCCTACTTTAATGCATTCCAAGAACACATTAACTTTTTTTTTGCAGCTAACATATAATAACCTTGATTCATCTTGAGCTACAATCCATTAACTCCCCAGATCTTCCCCTCACCCTATATCCACTGTTCAGTCATGCCTTCTCTATCTTGTACTTATGAACTCAAATATAAGACATTGCATTTAACCCTATTACATTTTATTTAATTAGATTTAGTTCAATGTTCAGGTCTGACAGGATCTTTTTCAATTTTGACTCAAATCTAATGCATCACCAACCACTCCTAGCTATGTATGATCTGCAAATCTTAGAGGGATCCAGCCTGGGTTTTTGTCCAAGGCATCAATGAAAATGTTAAATATCACAGGATTTAAGACAGATTTCTAAGGAACCTCCCTGGAGACTTCCCATCAAGATGACTTTAAACCATATTGTCTAGCCCATATCTTTTTATGATGTCCCCAAGAATAGCACGAGATATTTATTATCAAATGTTTTGCATGACTCTATGTAAATTATATTTATACCATTCCCGTTCTACCAGTTTAGTAACCCTTTTCAAAAGTGAAAAGAGGTTAACCTGGCATGACTTGTTTTTGATGAAACCATGCTGTCTCTTTGTGAACATTGGTTCCTTTTCTGGATGCTCAGTGACCATGTCTTTTTGTATATTTTAGAGGGGGATCGGCTTCTAGTGATGTTGTGGTTTGACTCATTTGCAGTGACTTTGGTGGTGGTGGTAGTGGTGATGGAGCTTGTCAGGATGTCGCACACCCAAAAGGCCAAACTCATGCTGATCATGAATAAGAGAATGAATGCACACACGTTACAATCTGAAGAGAATGAATCCAAACCGTCTCTTCATCAACATGACATCACTTAGTTCTTTGATTTCACTGCTGATCTGGCACAGTGGTGTCAAACTTAAATAGAAACGGGTCCACTAAACTGTACATAAGGATTTTTATAGGTCACATATTGACTTTACAAAACCATATATTAACCTTAACTATACTTTATTGTATTTTTTCATTTATTTTACTAAATATTTCCAAATTATATTTTATTTTGGTTCAGGCTATACTCAGAAGTGCTGCAGACTGTGTTTGACACCTCTGATCTCACAGATCTTAGCTACCTTGTTTACTGAGCCCACATTCAGCTATATCAGCCCTACAACCAAGATTGGATCAAAGAGAAGGTTTATGTGATTCTCTGTTGGCAAGTAACTGAGGTGGCGGCATTGAGGAGTGTCTGGAAGAGGGCTTGGAAAACAGGAACATTCATCTTATAGGTGTCCTGTTTCCATTTTGTTATATTGAGTCAAGGCTGAGTGTATTAGCAGATTGTGTCTTTATTATTCTATCAGAATTCCCTGTCCCTCCTCCCTTTTTTCACTTTTATGGAAAAAGTAGCTGAAAGTTTCTCTTTGTTCAGTTAGTATTTGGTTATGATTCTTCAAGCTTCTCATGTCTGTTTCACAATGTTCACTGTGCCTACCCTCATGTGGGGCAGTTTCTAGAGTTTACAACCCAAGACCTACAGAATAAATAAATTATTAGTAAGTAGTAGTTAACTTCTATTCCACTAGTATTTAACTACTATTTAACTACTAACTAGTATTAGTAACTAATATTTAAAAATAGTTGAGATTGAAATACATGTTCTTTATAAAATGATGCATTCTAGAATTTTGATAAGAAACAAAATCAAATTTACGGCAGCCTATAATTTAAAGATTTCAATCACTTTCCATCTTGTTCTTCTTGTTTGCCTTGTTCTCATCCTTGTTCTTGTTCTTATTTTTTTCTCCTCCTCCTTCCCCTCCTCCTTTCCCTTCTTGTTCTTCTTCGTTCTTCTTCTGACAATAGGGATTGTATTTGTCCTTTTCCAGTCCTATAAAAGAGAAGGAATCTGTATCATAAAGAGGGTGAAGGGACTTGCTCAAAATCACACAGCTAATGAGTAAAAGGGCTAAAATTCAAACGTAAGCTGTCTTATTTCAAATACGGCGTTGTTCTTACTCCCCATAAAGCTCATACTATTAAGTCCTCCAGGTCTATGCTTCAGCCTTGTTCTTTCTCTCTATTCGAGGGCTTCCCCCAACATCATGCACTTCAGATCTAAAGGTCTTTAAAGAAGCTTTCTACCTAAAGTACAAATCAATATTTAATTCAGATTAAAATTTAATTATAATTAAAATCAGTATTTTACTGGTAATATTTCATTTGAATTAGAGCCTAAAATGGAGATGAAAACTGTACAATAATAAAGAGGAATAAACACAGTTCACAGCTATCATTATAATGATTGAAATTCATAAGATCATATGTCTAGAGCTGGAAAGGACCCCAGAGGCCACATAATCTAATCTCCTTCTTTTTAATGAAGAATGATGAAGATGAGGCCTAGAGACTTTAAGTGACTTGCCCCAAGGTCACAGAGGTAAGACGTAGCAGAGGCAGGTTTTGAACCTGGATTCTCAGCTCCATCGTTCTTTCCACTGTACCATGTTGCCTCCTGATTTGATTCAATATAATTCAACAGGCATTTGTTAAACATTTACTATGTGCTAGGCCTTACACTGGGTGACTGGAATAAAACAAAACAAAACAAACCAAAATGAATAGTTCCTTTCCTCCAATAGCTTAAATTCTATAAGATGGGGGAAAGGAGGGAATATGTGAAGATAAGTAAATATAAAGTTTGGGCAGCTAGGTGACACAGTGGATAGAGTGCCAGACCTGGAGTCAGAAAGACATTTTGTGTGTGTGTGTGTGTGTGTGTGTGTGTGTGTGTGTGTGTGTGTGTGTTTAGTTATTTCAGTAGTGTCCAACTTTTTGTGACCCCATTTGTCGTTTTCTTGGCAAAGATACTGGAGTGGTTTGCTGTTTCCTTCTCCAGCTCATTTTACAGATGAGGAAACTGAGGCAAGAGAGGTTAAGTGACTTGCTTGGGGTCACATGGCTAGTAAGTATCTGAGGCTGGATTTGAACTTAGATCTTCCTGACTCCAGGCCCTGCACTCCCTCTATCCACTATACCACCTAGCTTCCTCAGGAAGCCATCTTCCTAAGTTTAAAAAATTCAGGAATTTCTTGTTATCTGAGTATTTATTAGGGAAATTCAGTACTGATTTCATGGGTATGAAACTCTCTTTACCAAAGCATATGAGAAACTATTCTGTAATTTATAGCATTAATGAATTACCTGAAGTACTGAGAAGTTTAGTTTGCCCAGTGTTACACAATGAACATGAAACAGCAGTGAGATTTGAATACCTGTCTTGCTGGCCTTCTCACACTGGAATTATGTTGATCAGTTAATTAAGTTAATTAGTTAATTAGTTAATTAAGTTGATTAGTCAATTCCTCCCAGAATCTCCATTTTAAGGAAAGTGCTTGGGTCAGCCATGTGTTCATTCTTCTCTGGGATCCATTCCTGATTTCTAGGATGTTCTTCACCATGCCCCCAGCCACTACTTTCATCCTAATATGAACATCTAGAAATGATATCTAAACCCTGTCAAAATGAAATGTTAGTAATAGGCAGTCAATAAACAACTAACAGTTTTCAAAGGTCAGGGAGTCTTTGATTCAATTTTTTAAAAAAATCAAATTTACACTCAAGTAGGATCATTATTTATTTGGGGAATGGATTGGAGAAGGGCAGGTTCAAATCAACAGAGAACATGGCTTTGTGCCAAGCGCTACCTCCATTCTCTTCATAGAGAGTTTTAAAGTCAATCAGAGCACTTTAATGGAATTCTGAATTCATGTTTTGGAAGCTTTGGATTAAGATCTGAAATTAGAAGGTAAGAAGAAATCTAGCTAATTGGGTCTTCAAGAGAGTCCTAAAATTAGTTCACCCTCCAAAAAAAAAAACACAAAGAAAGGTATACTTCATGATTTAATGGGCTGGTTTCATGCCTTCAGCAGATGAGTAAAAATTGGGAAAGGATCAGAATAAAGACAGCAAGTTGTATATCATGTCTGGAACGTCAGGTAGAAAAGTCCTAGCAGTCTTACTTTAAAAATGAGGCAAACACAAATAGCCTAAGATGGAGGAGAGTCATCAGAAAAACTGACTTGGCATGAAGTCTACCCTCAATATTGAGAAGCTACCCAAGGTATAATTATAAAGCATTATAGAAAACCTCAGGTAGGGAAAA
Source organism: Vombatus ursinus (assembly GCF_900497805.2). Lineage (NCBI taxonomy): Eukaryota > Metazoa > Chordata > Mammalia > Diprotodontia > Vombatidae > Vombatus > Vombatus ursinus. Next base: position 27,138,737 of record NW_020954590.1, on the reverse strand, counting down.
ACCAATCAATTTTCCACTGATTTTTCACTTGATTGAAAGGACTATAGTAATTGCATGAGCTGCAAGGAAGCTCTTAGTTCTAGGAATCACAGATGCTTAACCCAAAAAGAGAAGACTTGGGATTGGGAGGTAACAGAAAAATGATAGCCATCTTCAAATCCCTGAAGGATTATCAGTCAAGAAAAAGTGGGATTTTATGTAGTTCATTACACTAGAGATATATATGTATATATATACATATATGTATGTATATATGTGTGTGTATATACACATATGTATATACACATACATATATATGGAGCAAGATCACAGAATATAAGCAGCAGTTATAGGAAGGCAGATTTTGACTTAATAGAAGGAAGTTTCTAACAAATATAATTGTTCTTTTTAAAAGGAATGGGGTATTTTGTGAGGCAGAAACCTTGCTGTCATTGTGAAAATATTCAAAGAGTAGAAGGACAAGTAAACATCAGTCAGGGATAGAGAAAATTTCTAGTGGGTATTTATACTTTGGCAACAAGGTTGAACTAGGTAACCTCTGAACCTCCCAAGTCTAAGACACTAGGACTTTTTATCAGCATAAAAAAAACTGCTGCAGTTGTTTTTGTTTTTAATGCAGTATCAAAATGTTTTGTAATATTCATTTAGTTGAAATGAATATAGTTTCTATTATGCTAAATCATCACTGAAACAAATGGAAAAATTTCTCTCCATATATACTTACTTCAGAAGGAAAGACAAGTCAAAATTTATAGATCATTTTCTCTTTTGCTTCCTAGTATTTTACAAATATGAATTAAACTTAATTCAAATTAAATACTACCAGTAAAACTATCTATCAAAATGATTCCACCTCTTATAGGAAATGATAAAGAGAAAACTCATGCTTTAAGGAGGAGATGAACTAGATGATCTCTGAAGTTCTTTCCCCTCAGATTCTGTGATTCCAGAGTGGAGAATGGATCAATTATACACATAATTCAAGTCTCCAAATTCTCAGCTATCCAAATAATGGAAGTTGGTAGCTTTTTAAAACTTGTTTTGTTTCTGCTCTGAACAAATTGGGGAGTTTTTTCAGTACTCCATAATCTTGAATGTTGACTTAGTCACAACTTTCTGAAATTACATTCAAAGTAGCTCCACAAAATCATAGTGCTCCAGATGGTTATTCCAATAGCATTTAGAACTGAAAGGAGTCTTTTCTGGTCCAAACCACTCCATTTACAGAGGAATAAACAGAATCTCAGAAGGTGAAGTGACTCATCCCAGGTCACTCAGAAAGTCATTAGCAAAGTCAGGATTCTTGTCACTATAACATGTTGCCTCACTAATATAAATAACATTTAACAAAGAATTTGTTTTTGTTTTTTATTTATTATATATCCATTATTTTCCCAGTTTTTAACTGTGTTAGTTCCAGTCCTGAATTAATTAAAGAAATCTTCATTCATGTGTCAAAGGCAACATGGCATAAGGGACAGAGAGGCTATCTCTGTAATCAGGAAGAAATGGGTTTGAGTCCTGCCTTTGACACCTACCAGCAGCATGACTCTGGCAAGTCAATGAACTTCTCCGTGCCCCAGACAACTCTATAAGACCATAAATTGCAGAGCAAGTACTCATCTACATTGGTAGGTAAAATAAACGAAACCACAGATCTAACTGTACATATATGCATGTATGTATCCTTCTTTTAACATGGATATAAAATTTGCTTGTAACAAACAAGTATATCCAAGCACAATAAATTGCCCCACTGGCCATATTTGACTTGTCTTATTCTGGAGAATGATAACTCATTGGCAGAAATTCTCAGGACTCAATCTGGTGTTGATCCATGGTGCCTGAGAAGGGAGAAAGGCAAGAGAAAGAGATGGAAAGAGATGGAAATTCATGAATTGGGAATTGGAGGAGGGGAGAGAGGACTGGAAAGAGAACTTTTGGAGTAAGTTTTCAATGGTGTCTTCTAGGTATCTACAAACCTTGATGTGTTACTGAGATCCTAAGTAAAGAGAAAGTTTCCTGAATTTCCAAGGATGGAGAGATGATCTAGGACTGCCTTGTTTCATGTTTCAGACTGGAATGAAATGAAATTACTGTAAAAGTGAACAAAGAAAGGTTGACTTAGAGCATGAAAGGATGCTCAAAATGGACATAACCCTGGTTCAGATAGATGAGGTCCCCATCATCTCCATATTGAAACACATCAGGGGCAGATTGTGGTGATTTGCAAACATCCAACAAGTCAGAAGATCACTGCCAACTCATGGGTTGACCTTTTTATACTCTTAGGCTACCAGGAAGCCATGAGAACAACTCAAGCTCTAGTCCCTTGGGCAAAGCAGATCTCAGGAACAGTTTTGTCATCTTTTTAGGGGAAAAAGTAGCCTACTCCACATAGTGGAACAGGATGTTGCTTCTACCACGGGAGAAGAACAAAATTAACCTGATGTGGGATGATGAGCAAGGGATACTACAATAACAGTCTACTCACCACATTCTTAGTGCAGAGACGGGAGAGGAAGGGAACCAAGAAGACTAACTTTTCATGAAGGAAGTAAGCTCTGTTTGGTGGCTTTCTTGCTTCATAACAAGACTAAGCTGACAGGTGGTGGGGAAATTGTCTCCACTTGTCCATCTGTTGCAAGTACATACTTTTCCTCACTCCAGCACTGGAGATTTTCCAAGGATTGCTTTCATAGTTTTCTAGTGTTTGATTAGGGAGAAAACTCAGTTATGAAGAAAGCAGGTGGTCATTGTCTTTCATCTGGAAAAAACATGAGATTGCAAAGATGCAGTGGGAGAACCTCGGCCAAAGAGATAAACTTATGATGTGGAATACAGGGAAGCAAGATTGAAAATGATAACTAACATTTATATAGTATTTACTATGTGCCAGATATTTTAGACATATTATCTCATTTGATCATCTCACAATTACTCTGGAAGGTTGGTGCCATTACGATGCTTATTTTTACAGATGATAAAACTGAGGCAAACAGAGGTTAAATAACTTGTGCAGGGTCACATAGCTAGTAAGTTCCTGAGGCCAGATTTGAACTTGGGTATTCCTGACTCCAGGGCCAGCACACTGTCCACTGTACCATGTAGCTGCTTTGGAAGAATAAAGTAAGGAAAAATTACGGAGAGCTTGGAATGCCAGGCTAAGAAAAGTAGATTATGTTCCATAAGCTATGGGGACTCACTGAACACTTTTGAGCTGATGATTAATAGTAAAAGTCATGTTTCAGGATGATTAATCTGACAGAATTGAGATCCTAGTTTTAGAACTAGTTAGTGATCACCAGTCCAGAGGTTCTTAATCTGGGGCCTGTGAAGTTATTTAAAAAATATTTTGCAAACTGATTTTGCTGATTTTCAATACAATTGGTTTCCTTTGCAATCTATTTTATTCATTTAAAAACACTACTCTGAGAAGGCCTATAGACTTTGCCAATCTGCCAAAGGAATTCATGACACAAAAAGATTAAAAGTCTTTGATCTAATCTAACCCCCTCATTATTTTTTTGGGGGAAAGGAGTCTTCAGCCCAGAGAGGTTAAGTGATTTGTCCAATCACACATGTGACAAGTGGTTGCTCAGAGATTTATATTTCAATCCTCTAACTCTCAATCCAGACCCTTTTCTATTGCACTTCATTGACCCAGGATGATACTATAAACACAAAGCAATGTTTGTACTTAGAAAAAATCTGAAGCATTTGTGCAAAAAATGTTTACTTCAATTCCAGTAAAATGTTTGAAAAACTTATGCTTCTTGTCTTGGTTTGAAAAAAGGCACTGTAGGGGCAGTTAGGTGGCGCAGTGGATAGAGCACTGGCCCTGGATTCAGGAGTACCTGAGTTCAAATCTGGCCTTAGACACATAACACTTACTAGCTGTGTGACCCTGGGCAAGTCACTTAACCCCATTGCCAGGTGCTGTGATTGAGTTGAGATGATTTTAGAAGTTCTTGGCATTTCTAAAATGGAGGTTCAAGCCAATTCAGTTGCACTTATCATCCAATCAAGGGATATTTCAGAAAGACTAGAAAACAGTTAACTGTTCATAGTATTTAGAACTACGGGGAATGATATAGATCATTTAGTCATCCTTGTTTAGAAGCACCTAGATAGTGAAACGGATAGACCACTAGACTTGGAATCAGGAAGATCTCAGGTCAAATGCAGTCTTTGCTAGCCTTACTAGCTTTATGACCTAGTGTGAGTCATTTAACTGCTATCTGCCTCTGTTTTCTCAACTGTAAAATAAGAATAAAAATAATGCCTATATCAAAGCACTGTTGTGAGAATCACATGAGATAATATTTGTTAAGTGTTTAGCACAATGCCTAGCACAAAGTAAGTGCTTAATAAATACTTGTTTCGTTTCCCTTCCTCATTTTCTCAAGTACATGACTATAAACTCCCTGACAGTAAGATTCATGACATCTCCATCCATTACCTAGCATTGGACAAAAGGAAAAGAAAACTCCCTATTTGTTGAATTGAAGAATTAACAACAGCTAAAACAAAACCAAAACCAAAACCACTTATTTTCTCATTTTGAGGATGATATTCATTGGACAAAAGTGAGTCTGTCAAAAATTGGACCTTCTAAAAATAGACAACTTTTTTTGTATCTTCAAAAACAACTTTTCTTTCATATAAATAATCTCTTGTAACCACCCTAGCATGATATATTGGGAAGACTTGGAGCAAGAGACCCCAGCCTTGAATACTGATTTGGCTTCTTGCAATCTGTGTCACCTTGACAAGTCACAGCTTCTCTGGGACTTAGATTCCTCACCTGTAAGATGAGGGGATAGAACTAACTGGCCTCCGAGTTTCCTTCTAGTTCTAAACCTATGATCCTACAATCCTGTGAAATCTCATAGACTATTGTAACAAATCCTGGATTATAGCAACAGTCCTTTAATTCTAATCCATTCTGTACAGCATAGATAATCTCCCTCAAATTTTTTTTTTGTGAAACTATTATTTCAAAATGCATCAATGTCACCTTATGACCTGTGAGATTAAGTTCAATTTTCTTGACCAAGGAACTTTTGGCAGTATTTAACTGTGAGAATTATACTTATTCTTCATAGTCTACCCACCCACAGGATTATAGTCCATTTTATGAAATAAAATATCCTTGGGCACAGGAGATGTTCCTTTGCTTTTTCATATGTAATATTCAATTTCCCCCCACCACTCAATAATAATCCAAGGCCTAGTTCTTCCTGGCTACTTGAAATATTTTTTTCTTTAACCTAGAATCTCTGGGACTTGACAATAACATTTCTGGGTGGAATTAAATTGCCCAGAATAATTTGGTTTCTATAAACTTTGCCCTGTATTTCTAATATTTCCAGAAAATTTTACTTTGTTTTTCCTCAAATATGGAATTCAGGTTATTGTTTCACTTTTTTTCCCTTAGGAGCTCAGTTTTTTCCCCCTTAGATTATTATTTTGAGCCCTGTCTTTCAGGTCAATTAGTTTTGATTGTAGGAATTTCTACATGCATTCTTTTGATTTTGCTGGCTTTTAAATATGTTCTTATAATTCTTGTTTTACCATTGCATTTTAGTCATATCTTCTCCATTTTATTTTTCAGTGTGTCATTTGATTGTTAATTTGTCATTTGATTCTATAGTTTCATTTCTAAGTCATCATCAATTTTTTTTGTTAAGAGATCTAATGTCCCATCTTATTTTTTTCTTTAACTTTTTATCAGTCTACCAATTTATTAAGCACTGCCTATATGATAGGCACTGAGCTTTTTAAACATTCATGGGATGGTACAGCAATTTCATTCTCTTTTGTGGGGTTGTAGTTAATTGTAGAATTATTCTGCTACTCTGGCCTTAGGCAGCCAGGTGGTACAGTAGGTAGAGTGGTGAGTGTGGAATCAGGATAGACCTGAATTCAAATAAAAAAGAATGATTAGATTAGCTCATTATTAGATTATTAATTGTCATTATATATTTATACATAATTCTTGGCTAGTTATTATATAATTATATGTCATTATTAATTATTATATTTCCTGAATTATCTGGGGCAGCTAGGTGATGCAGTGGATGGAACTCTGGGCCTGGAGCCAGAAGGACTTGAGTTCACATCTGGCCTCAGACACTTACTAGTTATGGGACACTGGGCAAGTCACTGAACCCTGTTTGCTTAGTTTCCTCATCTACAAAAAGAACTGGAAAAGGACATGACAAACCACTCCAGTATCATTGCCAAAAAGCCCCAAATAGGGTCACAAAGAGTTAGACACGACTCAAATGACTGAACAAAATTACCCGAAAGCCATAATCAAAAAAAGAGTCTAGATATATTTCAAGAATTTATCAAGGCAAATTTCTATGATATCCTAGAACCAGAGGACAAAGACTATACAGATCACCACATAAAAAAGGATGCAGGAGTGAGTCAATTATGTTGGCATGATGTAAAAAAATAGATAGGAAAGAAAGGGGAAGGGAGAGGAAGAATGGTCTCATTTCTCAAATATATAGAGAATGAGACAAATTTATAAGAATAAGGGTGATTCTTTAGTTGATAAATGGTCAAATGTACAAACAGGCAGTTTTCAGAAGAAGAAATCAGTTATCAATAGTCACATGAAAAAATACTTCACTACTGATTAGAAAAATGTAAATTAAAACAACTCTGAGATACTGCCTCACACCTATCAGATTAGCTAACATGACAGAAAAAGAAAATGACAAATGCTGGAGGAGATGTGGAAAAACTGGGACACTAGTACACTATTGGTGAAGTTGTGAACTATTCTGACCATTTTGGAGAACAATTTAGAACTATGCCCAATGAGTAATCAAATTCTGCATACCTTTTGACCCAGTAATACCACAACTGGGTCTGTATCCCAAAAAGATCAAAGGGAAAAGGACCTATTTAAATTTTTTTATAGGAACTCTTTTATGGTGGCAAAGAATTGGACATGAGGGGATGCCCAGGGGAATTGCTGAATAAGTTGTGGTATATGATTGTGATGGAATACTATTATAATATAAAAAATGATGAGCAGGATGGTTTTAGAAAAACCTGGGAAGATATATGAATTGATGCAAAGTGAAGTGAGCAGAACCAGGAGAACATTGTACACAGTAACAACAATATTGTAAGAATGATCAACTGTGAAAGACTTAGCAACTCTGATCAAGACAATGATCCAAGACAATTTCAAAGGACCCATGATGAAAAATGTTATACACATCCAGAAAGAGAATTGATGAACTCTCAAACAGATTGAAGCATGCTTAAAAAAAAAAAACCAAGAAAAAAACCTTTATTGTTTTATTTTGTTTGGGTTTTATTTTGTAACATGGTTAATAAGGAAATATATTTTGCATGGTCTCAAGAGTATAGTTGAAATCACATTGCTTGCTTTTTCAAGGAAGGGGCAGGGGCTAGAGAGAAGGAAAGAATTTGGAACTAATTTTTTAAAATTTGTTACACTTTTTACATGTATTTGGGAAATATTTAACAAAATAAATACAAATAATTTTTATTGTTTTATTTTTATTTATTTTTTTAGGTAATTGGGGTTAAGTGACTTGCCCAGGGTCACACAGCTATTAAGTGTCAAGTGTTTGGTCTGAGGCCGAATTTGAACTGAGGTCCTCCTGACTTCAGAGCTGGTGCTCCATCCACTGAGCCATTAATTAATCAATGTCTTTCTAAGTTTTTGTGAAATTTTCCTCATGAAGAATTACTTACTTTCCCTTTTTGTTTATTTACTTGCTTTACTTTCATTTTATGTGTCACTTTTCTTGCTCTTTCAAGGTTAGGAGGAAGAGCTCAGTTGTCTTTCTATATATATCTGGCTACCCAATTGCTTTTGACTTTATACTCTGGGATATTCTTGTATTATCTCCAAAATCATTTTGAAATTTAGTCTGAAGATGGTGTTCTTTTAGTTCTAACACAAACACTGTTTACAGAGTGTTTGTGAAACAAACACATTAAATGATGTCCTGTGTCAAACATGAAATCACAAAACAAATATGTCAAATTGTTAAGATAATTAATATTGAACACCTATGGAAACAGCATTATTTGGCATAAAAACCGGGCTGGGGGGAAGTCTGGTTTATGGCAAAGAACAGTGGATTCAGAATAAGTTGAGATCTGATTTAAAGTCCTGCCTTTGACCCTTTATACCTGGGTCATCATAGACAAAGAACTGACAACCCCTTTTAACCTCAATTTCCAAACGGATAAAATGAGGGAAAATAATATCAATAGTGGGTAGATTACACAAATGACCTGAGACATGAACATGCAGTGTCCTTTTTACTTTTCCCCAGAATTTTGGAAAAAGTCACTTCAATGAGAGGTAATCATAGCCTCAACAGCTGAAATCTGAGTTTGGATTAGGTAAGACTTGAGATCATGTCCTGCCCTTGACACACAGGGACTACGTGACCCTGTTCTAGCAAGCCACTCAAATCTCTCTATGTTCCAGTGCAGTGTCGAAGATTCTAAATTGCAGTAAAGGTACTGACCTGCACTGGCAGATGGTATTTCCTTATTGAATGTTCCCTGTAGCAATAAAATCATGGGCTGAATCCTTCAACTCTTCCACCTACCTCTTTTACTGTTTCATCTTTCCCCCTCCCATCACCCACACTTTTGTTCTGCCACCTTCAGGATCATATATATCCCTCTTGCATGATCTACTCTGGGACTGGCAAAGAAGGAAAGGGTTAAGGACTCAAAGCAAACAGAGCTTGTTTACTGTAGCTATCAAAGTGCTAATTGTTTCTATTTTTAAAAATTTGTGTTGGGAATGTAATTTAAAGCCTCCTTTCTTAGCGTCCTTGTTGCAGAGATTTTATTTTCTGACAGTCTCTTGCCTCCCTCCCCTAGCACCTTTAACCCTGCAAGGCAGAAAATTGCTCCGGCTCATCGGGTGATAATGGGGTCTTCATGTGCATGAAGAGCTGTTCTGTTGTTCTCCACGTTACTTCAAAGAGATCATGCCTCTCATGACTATCTGCCCCAACCTTGTAGACTTTGTAATATGTGCAGGAGACTACAAGACTTCCACCTGGATGAAGGGAACAGTCTCAGTGAGTAGAGATATGGGAGTTGCATAATTAGTGCCCCCCTCACCCATCTAATCACTCCCGAATTAGTGTTCATGATTTTAAAAAGAAAATGAGGGAGTTGTTGAAGTCAGAGTCAGGAGAGAGGTCTGAATGTGAAAGTATTCACTTTGACAACATTCCTCTTAGCCATCAGGAGCTGCTATTATTTTACGTGAAAAAGCGCCCAGGTTCTTTTTTTTTTTTTAGCAAGAAAACTAGTTGAGACCTTGATATTTGGGGGAGTTATGCTTATATAGAGGTTTCAGAATGATGATGTAGTTTTAGGGGTTTTATGGGGTTTAAAGATAAGGACAGGGGGACACAGAGAAAAAAACGCAATTCTTTTGGTACAAATTTTATGGTATTTCAAGATAAGGGGGAAAGGACTTTAGGACACCTTGAAGCTCAGGAGGGGCCTACACAGTACTGGAAAAGCAACCCTGAATATTCTTTTTAACTCTTAGGGTACTGTCTGTATCCACTTCAGAGTGGTCTGTTCTCGTTCACCATATTTAGTCTTAGTTTGCTTGTAGTCAGAATTGGTTTGACTGATTTTAGTGAATTGACTAACCTGATTTCAGTCAGAACCTCTACCTGCAACCAGTTAATGAACAAGAATTCATTAAGCACCGCATGTGTGGGAGACATGGTGAAAACTGTCTTTGGTTGGAAAACTCAAGATTTTTCAGTCTATCCAGGGGAGACTGCATGCACATAAGTGTAAACAAAATGGACATATGGCAATTTGGGAGTGAAAGCACTAGCAGCTAGGGGCTGATCATAAAGAGCATTAAGTTGAAGGAACACTTGAGATGAAAGATGAAGGAAACTAGGGAATCCAAGAAAGTAGGGGGTGCATTTCAAGAAGGCAGGGGAGACAGGCAATGTAAAGACATGGAAAGTGGAGCTAGAATACCATGCATAATGAATAGCAGGAAGGCTGCTTTGCTTGGGCTAGGGTGTGTGGGGAAGGAAATAATGTGCAAAAAAGACTGGAAAGGTTGGTTGGGGTCAGATTATCTGAGGCTTGAAGTGTCAAACAGAAGAGTTTATATGTGATCCTAGAGGTAATAGGAAATCATCTATTTATTCAGTTTATTGAGTAGGGAAGTGACATGGTTAGGCATATACTTTAGGAAAACCACTTCACCAACTGTAAAGGATGGATTAGAGTTTAGTGAGATTTAAAGTAGGAAGATCCAAGAGGAGGCTATTGGATAAAATAAGATAAAATAAAATTGGATAAAAGGGGCTGAACTAGGGTGGTGTCTGTGTGAGTGGAAAGGAAAAGATATGAAAGAGATGGAAGGGACAAGGTTTAACAGCAACAATAACAACATCTAACATTTAGATAGCACTTTAAGGATTGCAAAGCACTTCACAAATCTTACCTCATTTCATCCTCACAACAATTTTAGAAGATAGGTGCTATTATTATCCTCATTTTATGGAAGGAAATTGAAGCATTCAGAGGTTAAGTGAAGTGCCCAGGGTCACATAGCTAGTTGGTAACTAAGGCAGGATTTGAACTCAGGTCTTCTAGATTTCCAGTGCTGCATTCTAATGTGAGGACTTGCCAAGCCCTTTTGAGGGCTGTTTATCCACCTTTGGTCATCTGATTCACCCAACTTTCACTTGTGGCTTCAAAAAGCTGTAGCATGCACAGCAGCCATACCCTGGTAAATCATCCCAGCAGATCGGCTAAACCAGGTTGAAGGTAACTGAAAGGCCTCAAATCTGTTGGTGAGTTAGGGGGATGTCTACCCCAAGCATGTGATAACTTTGCCCAATGGCCATGAATGGGCGGAAGCAGGCACTGTGGAGTGCTTGGAGCTTGGTAAAGGCATGGAAGATGCCAAGGTCATCCACTGCATCCTGGGCCATAGTCTTCTTACTTTTGTGCTGTCACTGGACTTTGATGACTCAGGAAGCCAGAGTGGTTAATGACTTTGCATAACTCTGCCTCAGTTTAATCCAATTCCCACGCAAGTCAAGATGTCATTCATGATATCATTGTTCCTCTTCAAAAACAAAGGACAAACAACAACACCTTACTCTATTCACTGTGCCATCTAGCTGCCTTCTGATATAAGTGGATGTGTAGGGTAAATGACAGTGAGTTGAGGATAACATTGAACTTGTATACCTGGGTGACTTGGAAGGATGGTGGTCCACTAAATAAGGGAGGTATCAGTATTGGGAAGTTAAATAGCATTAGGGAAGTTCAGAAGAAAGGTGGTTTTTGAGGGGAAAGATAAAGTCCAGTTGAAGATAAGTCTTAGTGTTTTTCATTATTGAACATGAACCAAGGTTTTCAATGTGGACACTGTAGGAATTTAGAGAAAGACCTGTTCTTTGATGACCGATTATGATGAGCATTCAACTGTCAAAGAAAGGGAAAGAAAAAGAAAAGCATCCTGAAAGTTGCTTAAGAGTGTCTGGTGATCTTGGCCTTTTAAGGCAAAATAGAGTTTATTGTTCTCATAATAGAACCATCTGTAAGTGGCTCAGTGTCTGTCAGAGGTCCTTATTCCCTTGAGAGTAGAACATTGTAATAGGCTCTTGATTGGTTGTCTTGCCTCCAATCTCTTCCATGTTGAATCTAAACTTTCTATAGCTGCCAAATTGATAATATTAAAGTACAGGTCTGACAAGGTCACACCCCTGGTCAAGAATCTCCAATGACTTTCTATTGCCTCTAGGATAAAGTACTAGTTCTGATCTTTGTCATATAAAGTCCTCTTACCTATCTTTCCAGACTGATTTCACATTAGCCCGTCTCAAAGACTGTATTCCCTCCCACTTGGCCATTCCCCTCCTCCAAGATTCAGCAGGGTGATCCCTTATGCTAGAAATGTTTTCCTTTCTAACCTCCGCCTTTTGACATCTCTTGATCCCTTCAAAGCTTAGCTCAAGTGCCTTCTCCTTTAGGAAGTCTTTTAAGATTCTTCCAGTTATTGGTAATCCACTCTGCAACTAAAATTATTTGGTATTGATTTTGCGTACGTGTGTGTTTACTTATCAGTGTAAATGCTTCTCAGTCTAACTAGAAAGTAAACTCCTTGAAATCGAGCCAATTTAGGGGTTTTTTTTTGTTGCAATTAGGGTTAAGTGACTTACCAAAGGTCACATAGCTAGAAGGTCCTCCTCACTCCAGGGCCAGTGTTCTAACCTAGTTTCAACATCCCTCTCCTTTTAATTTTTTGATCATTGTATTCTCATTGCCTCTTACAGTACCCAGCATAGAATAGGCAATTGATAAAAGTTTTTCTAATTGATAGAGCTAGGGACTGAATCTGTGATTTAATTAGAATAGAAAACTCCCAGAAGGAAAAAAACAAAAACAAAAACAAAAACAAAAACAAAACAAAACTACCTCTACAAAGCAAGGTGACACCTTCACTGCAATTAGTGTCTTGGAGTTACTTAACACACTGACGTTGAATGACTTACCCAGGGTCACACAGCTAGTATGTGTCAGAGGCAGGACTTGAAATGAGGTCTTCTCTGCTGCCCATTTTCTAGCCCTTATGAAATGCATCCTCCCATATTGAATCGAATAGAATTGCAGTGGAGCCCCAGAAGAAATCAGGAGGCAGAGAAAATGAGTCGCTGGTGTGGGACTTGGGGACTTGCAGCTGGCACAAGGCTTCTCAGATGAAGTGGATGTCCGAATGCCCTGAATTCTTTATTGCCCTGCTTATCTCTTGAAATGGAGAAACAATTTAAAGAAAAGCCCCGATGCAGCTACTTATTAGTTCCTTCACCAGAAACCAAACACACAATCACGATTAAAGGCACTCTCTTTTTAGTAAAGCTTTTGCTTTGTAAACCTTGCCCAAGGGTAACCCATTTTTCTTTTTATCTTAGATCCAAAACAACAAAAGCAAACAATAGCCATAACAAAAACCCTCCATGAATTTTTAAAGCTCTGAATCTCATTTCCAGATTGAGGTGCGACTCGATTCAATTCACATCTCGTGCATTGTATACTATTATGGGGATATTATACATACACATATAACTACAATACAAAATAACATGTGAGTACAAAATATGGGAAGTACACATGTTATCTATGTGAAGTCTGTGGAGAAGCCATCAATGACTAGGAGGAATCATAGAAGACTTCCACATTAATCAATAAACATTTATGAAGTACCTACTATATGCCAAGCAATGTGCTAAGCACTGGGGACTCAAAGGGAGGTAAAAGATAGTCTCTGCCCTCAAATTTACAGTGTAATGGAGGAGACAACATGCAAACAAATACATAGAAAGCAAGCAATTTATAGGATACATACGAGTGATTAACAGAGGGAAGACACTGGAATTAAGAGAGCTTTTTAGTTGGGCTTTAAAGAATGAATAGCAATTCACTTGGTGAAGAGGTGAAGGAGGAACATTTCTGGCATAGGGTATAGCTAAAGCAAAGGCACAGAGGCAGGAAAGTGTGAGGCACATTTGGGAAAGGAGTAAAACAGTTTGACCAGAGATTAGACAAAGAGGGGAATTGTGAGATGGCTGGAAAGGTAGGAAGTGTCAAATTGCGGGGGATTTTAAATGCAGAGCAAATACATATCAATTCGGTGGATCACTGAAGATTTTTTAGCAGATCACTGTCAAAACCAAGTTTGTGTATAAAGAAGATTAGCCTGGCAGTAACATGCAATTAAATTAGAGACATCATAGAATTATAGAATGTTATGTAAAAAGGGTCTTACGAGCCCTCTAATCATAGGATTATTTATCTAGAACTGGGAGGGACCTCAAATGTCATATAGTCCAACCCCAGATCCATTTTACGGATGAAGAGACTGAGGCCCAGAGGTGTTAAACAATTTGCTTTGGATCACACAGCTACATCCAAGGCAGGACTTGAATCTGAGTCTTTCTGACTTCAATTCCAGTGATCTATCTACTACACCATACTATAAATCTCCAACTAAACCTCTGCAAAAAGGTCAAAGTAGGAGAAAGAGATGTGTTTTTTTTTTCCTAAAAGAAGGGATTTACAAAGGAAACCAGTGTTTTAGAGTAAGTAGGCCCAGGTTACATGAAATCCTTGTATTTTTTAGGATCTGAAACTAGGTTCCAGCACCTTGCAACTTGGCATTCTCTCTCCCTCTCTCTGTCTGTCCGTCTCTGTCTCTCTGACTATCTCTCTCTTTCCCTTCCTATCCAGTTCTCCCTCTTTCTTATCTCTCAATTTGAAATTTAATCAGAGGTATTAAAAATGAAGGGCAGCTAGGTGGCTCAGTGAATAGAGAGCTGGGCTTGGAGTCAGGAAAATCTGTGTTCAAATCTAGCCTCAGATACTTACTAGCTGTGTGACTCTGGGCTTAACGCTATGTGCCTCAGTTTCCTCACCTGTAATCTAGAGAAGAAAATGGCAAACCACTACATTACCTTTATCAAGAAAATCCCCGAATGGGGTCACAAAGAGTCAGGCACAACTGAAATGACTGAACAACAAAAATTAAAAAAAGGGGCAAGTGCTTTATGGAAAATGTTTACGTGCCTTTCTTTGATTTAGAAATAATTCTGGATGGATATCATAGGTTTCCTATGCTTTTCTCATTATTTACTCCATCAAATGTCTGTCAGAAGACACTAATCTCTTAGTTGACTGCTTTGAGTGATTCACTCTAACACTCAAATTGTGAATTTATAACCCAGGAAGGCTAACTACCATAACATTTGGGAAGAGGAAAATTTAGAAGATGTTATGAGCAGTATCAGAGTCCAGCTCACAAAGGTGAAAGATTAAATAACCACTCAAGCTTTCCAATTTAAAATAATAATAGCTGGCATTTTTATAGCACCTTCAGGTTTTCAAGGTGTTTTATATGCATTATCCCATTTTATGTTCACAAGAACCAGGTGTTATATCTATTATTAGACCCATTTTACACATGAGGAAATAGGCTTAGAAGATTAAGTGACTTATTCATGGTCTCAGAACTAGTTAGTGTCAGATGAGGGGTGTGAATCCTTTTGAAAGATTGTAATAGTAGTTATAAGTTAAGTTTCTGAATCCTCTGTTTTAGTTGTTCTGTCAATGCATTGTACAAGTCCTTTTGTGTGTAGAAAATAAATATTTGCTGTATGCCTAGTTCATATTTTATGTTGAGTACCTTTTTGCTTCCTCCTTGTTGGGGAAATCATAGTTGTGGACCTAAACACAAGCTTTAAATAATTTATCTCCTGGGGAAAATGGGAGGAGGAATTTATTGGGCCCTAATTACTCTTCTAATTAGAGGTCAGGCTCGTCTAGGACTGACTCCAGTTCAACCATGTGTGTGGGCCTGGACCAGAGGGGCTCTTAATGGTGAGGGAGTGCAGGGTCCAAAATCCTTAGTTCCAGTAGCTGTTTGCTAAAGTTAGACATATGTATCCAAGTAGATATCATTTTAGGCAAACAATTTTTGGTATAAAGAACTGATAAAGTAGGAACTTGATTCATTTTGCAGCAACAGAAGTATCAAATAGAAATAATTTCAGGTTAGAGTATACAGGTATGAGACAGCAATGCCTTCTGGGTAAATGTCATATTATAGACCATACTTATTGAAAATACTCAGACCATAGGGAAGGAGGAACTTATAGAGGGGTTAAGTTCTGGGATCTTTATTCCTGACTCTCTGGACTTTTTCTCTCTAACTGCCTTCTGACTCTAAAAAACTTCCACCCTAGGGCCTGTGGGGTCACACTATCTCAACTGGTGACTGCCTCTCCTCCACCACTATTTCAGAAAAACAGCACCAGTCATGCATCACTTCACTCCCAATTCTGTGGTCTTCTCCTATTCCTCGCCAACTACCTTTCACCTGCATACTACCTGTTCTTTCTCTCACTCCTCAGTTTTGGAACTATGAACCAAGATCAAATCAATTCTGCCATTGCTCCTGGATGGAGGTGGCGTAAGGCTCCACTCACAAGCCTGGCAATCGTCCTGACAAACTTGCCTCTCCCCATCCACCACTCTCCAATGTGTATTGTCTCCTGATTACAGATCAGGGATTGTCTTTGCTTTGCTTTTTGTAATTGATTCCATAACATTTAGCACAAGGTTTGGCATATAGCAAACACTTTTAAATGCTTTTTTCCATTCTTTTATTCATTCACTGAAAGTACTCTGAGTTTTGGGAAAGGTCAGCTCCTGGAGGGACCAGGTTCTAGGATCTGTGAGCCTGCTCTCAGGGTCTCTCTAGGCACAGAAGACCTATGTATAGTTTAAGGACAATGGACATTAACTTAAGATTTTTCATTAGATTCAGGATAGCTGCTGACCATTCTTGATGTATTCATTATGTCTAAGAGGAATCATATTTTTTTTAACTGAAACAAACCTTAGAGTTGAAATTGACCTTAGAGTTCATTGAGTTGATTTTACAGATCAAGAAACTGAAGCATATGAAAGTTGTGACTTGACTAAGATCATACAGATAGTAAGTAGCAGAGACAATATTTGAATCCAGATCTTCAGATTTCAAATTCAATTCTTGTCATTTTGTCATGAAGGAAGGATACTTCACATAAAACAAACTAATGATTTTTTAACAACAAAAATTGCTGTTAATTTTAGCTACAATTCCATCCTTACCCCTGACACATTTATATATAATCATCTTTTAATTATTCATGCTAATTGGGCAGGTCTGGCTCCCTCAACATCTTTTTCACTTACTAAATGATCCTATAGATACCAATTACAACCCAATTATATCTATTTAGAGATCTTACTTCATGATGTCTGAAAATATGGTGCCATAAATGTTTTTCTCTCAGAGCTTCACTCTTTGTTTTTCATGTAGAAGTTTTCTCATAATCAATATTTTCCAATAAAAAAATTGAATTGCAGAATGAAGTCATTGAATCTTTTTTTCTTCCACTGGAGTGACACAAAATAATATTTCAGGATGATTTTTGTCATGATGGGCAGAATAGATCATAGCAGTTAAAGACTGGAAGCAGATCAGTTAGAAAGTTTTTATAATAGTTTATGGTAGGCAAAAGGTAATAAGGACTTTTGTTAATATGGTGGGCACTGGAAACAGAAGAAAGGGATGAGATATACTACCCAGGTAGAATCAATAGAATCAACAGGATTTGGTTACTACTTAGGTATGTGGAGGAAGGGAGATGAAGGCATTAAAGATGACTCCAAAATTTTGTAAGCAAGTGATTATTAGAATACTATACCACTGAAGGAAATAATGGTGCCAGGAAGTAATTCCAGCCTGTTTTTGACTTGATTCTAGACATAGAAAATGAGTCAAATGGAAATATATGTGGAGTCATTGCTCTTACATGCTTAGACTCAGGGAATGTGTTCTGAGTACAGGGGGAATAGAAGATTACAATCTATTCATGGGAAAAGTTTTATGTACTTCAAAGTAGTGGAACATGTTTACCAGTCAGAGTCATTATCTTTATTGCTGAAAAGTCCCTGTAAGGTTAATCATATTTCCCCTTTGAGGCTTTTATCACTGGCAATTTTTTTTTAAAAATTGTGGAGCTTGTTGCTACCATTGTTTTTCCTGCAAGTTGAAACAAAAGGAAAAAAAGGAGGGGGAGAACATTTTTTGTATTAAAAATTGTATTGATGCTTTTTATTTCTTATACACAAGTTACTTTCCAATACCCCCAATATATCCTCCCTACATAAACTGCTTTTGTAAGAAAAAAGTCATCGAAAACTAAACTCTGACTGTCTAGTGTATCTCATCTCTACTAAGAAGAATGAAGTATGTTTAATCATTAATCGTCTAGAACCCAGATTGACTACTGCAAATAAGCTGAATTTCAAAGTTTTTTTTTACCATTGTTTTTATTTATATTATTGTAATTACCTTACATATTGCTCTCTTGGTTCACTTTCTTAAATCCATAATGGATCATATAAGTCTTCCAAAGTCCATTTGAATTTTTCAGTCATCTTTTACTGTGATACAAGATTATTTTATTACTTTCATGTAACACAGTTTATTCATCCATTCCTTAATTCATCCATTTCTTTAGTTTGGGCAAGACTGTAGGAAGAGGAATTTGAGAGGTTGAGGGCAAAAGGCAAGTGGGTACCTTTGCATGGTGGACAGATTTCCTTGGAGTGGCTGATATATGGGAAAGCTGGTCCTCAATATATTCCTTGATTTCTGGGTGGCTATAACCCTAAACACTTTTGTTAAAAGCAGACTTCTCTTGGTGAATATTACTAGGCCAGTATTTTTGTAGAGAGTTCTGAATTATTTTCTAGAACAATTAGACTAATTCACGGTTCTATGAATAGTGTCTTTGTGTGTATAAATATTCCTAGAGAACATTTGGCATTGACTAATTCTGTCTTTTTATTATCTTTACCAATTTGATGGGTATGAGGTAAAAATCCTAAGGTTATTTTAATGTGAATTTCTCTTGTTAGTGGTTCAGATCCCCCCCCCAATATTGGTGATTGTTTTATGTTGTTGGCATTTTTCAAGACTTGTTTGAACTCGTAGAAGTAGGCACTGTGGAGTGCTTAGAGGTTGGTCAGACATCCAAGGCACGAGGTCATCAGCTGCATCCAAAACCATCACCAGTCAACTAGACTTTTGCCTTGCTACTGGACTTTGATGACTCTGGAAGAGAGAATGAATGAGGCTGATGATGTTGTGCACCTCTGCCTCACAAATCCAATTCATATGAAAGTCAAAACATCACCCATCATCCACTATTTTACTACCTTGACATTGTAATGTCATTGTTCTTCTTTGACTATGAAGGACAAACAACAATTGTTTCAACTGGTGCAGAGTACAGCCAGGAGAACCATTTATAACACATCTTTGGGCCAAATCCATTTCTCTCACCTCAATTTTTGGATACCAGGGAGCTAAGAATGGTTTTTGCATTTTAAAATACGACAAAACTTTCTTTTTAAGTATAAAAAAATATTCTTAGCATTCAGCCTGTACAAAAACAGGCAGGGGGCATAGTACTGTAGTTTGCTGACCCCTGATTTACATAATATTATAATAACAATGTTGTAAAGACAAACAACTTGGAAAGACTTAAGAGCTCTGTTGAACGCATTGAACAATCATGAATCCAGAGGACTAATGATGGTCTCTGTTACTTGCCTCCTGACAAAGAGGTGATAGACTCAGGGTACAGAAATAGATACATATTTTTGGATATGGACAATGTGGGAAATTGTTTTGTCTCATTATACATATTTATTATAAGTTTTTTTTCCTTTCAATTTCAGGAAATAGGGCAGGAAAGAAAATGAATATTTATTAATTGAAAAATAAAATAAAATTTAAACAAAGAAACGGGCTTGTTCAATCTTTTCACCACTTTCCTTTTGGAGAATGTTACTTCATCTAATATGTATCATCTGCGGCACCCTCACTCACATGTGGCTTTCATTACTCAGGGTAAAGACAATCTATGAGTCCCCAAATACTCAGAATCGATGCTTACAAACCCCTACCTATATTTTTACTTTCAGTCATGAGTCAGAGAACATGGTTAGGTCAAAGCAAAATAATTTAATGACATTACATTGTAAAAAGAAAAATAACCATAGAGCATTTCTTTCAGAACACTAAGGCATACTCTTCCATAAATGTCTTTATTGGAAAGAACACACACATACACAGGAATTGCACATAGAAAGGCATACACATTGGTAACATGTGTGTGTAGGTCATGTGTATGGAGAGGCAGTTCATGTTTCTGATATTGCTAAACCACCAACCTTCTAATGTTGCCATCTTGCTTAATATCTGTGGGTCTGCTCTCTACTTTTCTCATGTATCATATAGTTTCTTCTTGGTGCTACTCTGCTGGTGTTGAGGTTGCCACTGTTAGTTAGTACTCTACTGATTTCCAGGTTACTGGGAGGTGTGATTCCACTGAGTACATGGTTGTGGAATTTGTTTGTGTTTCAAGTTGCTGGCTTTAGCTGAAGTGATACTTCCTTGAACTAACACACAGACTAGGCTCTGGGTTTATTTATTTATTTATTCACTTCTTCATTCATTTATTTATTTTAGCTTTGCGGCCAAAAGGCTTAAGTTTCAGTTCTTTTTTTTTGGGGGGGGGATGGTCTTTGAAACATAACATCACACTAAGAAAAAATCCTCAACTATGTTTCCCCCTTAGGAGGGTAATCTATCAGTTCCTAGAGCCCAGCGTGGCCGTATTTTTCTCTCAAGATAAAGCATCTCCACTTGTAGTTACCGAGATCTTTCAGTTAAGTAGTTCCTCCAGGTATTTAATCAGTCTTTGAACCTTATTGCTCTTAGAACGACTTCAACCACCTCAGTATTTTCTTCCAATTTCCTGCCATAGTCATGTAGAGGAGGCCGGAAACAAGATTCCCAGGTATTGAGCTACCATATAATGGCACTGATAATTGCATAAGAGGAGAAGGAATTTTCTTTAGTTTAGGGCAGACTGTAGGAAGAGAAATTTGAGGCACTGAGGCCAAAAGGAAAGTGTGTACTTTGGCATGGTGGACCTAAGATTTCCTGGAGTGGCTGATATGTGGGGAAGCTGGTCCTTAATATATTCCTTGATTTCTGGGTGGCTACAACCCTAGACACTTTTGTTAAAAGCAGACTTCTCTTGGTGAGCTCATTTTCTCTCCTTGGGAACTTAGAGATTTTCTCTCTCCCCTCCCCACCCTGAAACTCATCTACTCATGTATTTATTCACTTACTCTAACGTATATAAATCACTTAATTTCTGTTTCTTGCTTACCTTGACAGAGAAATCTACTAATTGTTGTTTGTGTACCTGCTTTCAGGGGAAGGGAGCCAAGCTGGTGATAGAAAGTAAGTTTATTATACTCTTAGACTACAGCCATTTGATATCTGGTAGGTAGATATACTTCTAAGCCAATATCCCTTTTGAAGAGCAGAGTGAAGGAGCCATAGAAATCTTGGATCTTGCCTGCCCCTTATACACTAGATTCTTGGCAGTGCTGTTATTCCTTCTTTTTGCTCTCCACAAACGGAGGTAGATATAGAATCAGCCAGATCCTAGATCACATATCAATCCATGCTACACATGGGCCACTCACATGCATATCCTACACAATAACTGAGGAGGAAGAATTCATTAACAATCAGGGAGATAAAGAAAGGCTTCCCAAGAAATGGAACCTGAGCTGAGCATTGAAGGACAACAAAGCTTCCAAAATGTAGAGATGTGGAAGGAATGCATTCTTGTCATGGCATGCAGCTCATGTGAATGCAAGGAAGTGGAAAATGGAAGATCAAGTTCATAGAAGAGATGGTGGGCCAGTTTGTATAGAACATAAGCCTTCAAGAAGAAAGGAAATAAGCATTTATTAAGTGCATGCTACTTGATAGGCACTATGCTAAGCATTTGATAAATATTACCTCATTTAATCCTCACAATAACCCTGGGTGGTAGGTGCTATTATCCCCATTTTACAGTTGAGCAAACTGAGGCAGATGGAAGTTAAGTAGTGATTTGTCCAGGGTCACATCTGGTAAGTGTTTGAGGCTGGATTTGAATTCAGGTCTTTCTGATTCCAGGCCCAGCACCCTTTCTACTATATTACCTACCTTCCTCTAGGGAAGAAGGGAAGAAGCATTAAGTAAGACTGGAAAGGATAGGTGAGAGCTAGGTTGTGGGTGGCTTTTAAGGCCAGGCTAAAAGCTTTTTCCAGAGGCAATAGGGACTCAAAAGACATTTGGAGCAAAAGAGTGGCATGCCTTAGGAAGATTATTTTGGAAGATGTATAAAGAATGTTTTGGAGAAGAAAGAGACTAGAAGTAGATCTTTTGAAGGACCTGGGAAAGTTTAACATAGAGAAGAGATTTGAGGGGTGGGGGAAGGGCATGTTCTCTGAAAACTCAATTAAATATTTAAAGAAAGAGAAATTAGACTAATTTAGCTTGGCCGTCAAAGGGCAGAACAATGGGAGAAAGTTGGAGAGAGGCATATTTCAGTTATATATAAGAAGAAGAAAAAAAAAAAACCCTAACAAAGAGGGCTATCAAAATGTGGAATATAGTGGTCTTGTCCTTATCAGAGATGTTTAAGCAAAAACTGAAAGACTCCATGTTGTAAAGGGTGTTTTGCATTGGTATGGATTAAACTATATGGCTTCTAAGATGCCTTCTAGTTTTTAGATTCAGTGATTCTATCAAGGGAAATATAATTTTCCTAGCTAGTTTCCACTGTCAAGGGACTGAAAGTAGAATTAAGAAAATCTTCAGCAAGATATTTTGGACATCTTCCCTTTTAGGTAGAATGGAAAGTGTTTCCCGTGAAGAAGGCTCTGGGCATTTTCTCTGGCTACACCCCATGCTTGGCATGCTCTCCCTCCTCATCTTTGCCCACTGGCTTTTTTTTTTAAGTCCCAACTAAAATCACATGTTCTACTGGAAACCTTTCTTAACTTCTCTTGATTCTAATGTCTCCAATCTCTTAATTAGTTCCTCTTTATTCTGTATGTAGTTTGTTTGTGCATATTTGCTTATTTATTGTCTCTCCCATTAAATTGTCAATTCCCTGAGGGCAATGGCTGTCTTTTGATTCTGTTTGTATCCCAGCATTTAGCACGGTGCCTGGCAAATAGTAGCCACTTCAGATTTCTCCACTTGAAGTCTCTAGTCCGCAGTTGATGGTTGTGTTCACCCAAGAGATTGAAATTTGGTTCACATTTTACATTAAAAAGGTAACCTCTTGCTTCTAGAAAGCTCATGCATATCTCTTTCCTGGAAAATTATATTTCCCTTGATAGACTCACTGAATCTAAAAACGAGAAGGCATCTGAGAAGCTATATAGTATGCTTTTCATTTGGTATTCTGGGACAAACTTTATCCTGCTAAGGGCTTTTAAAAATGCCCGTACTGGTGACTGTGATGTAGTATGAATTGGTGTTCACAGCCACTAAGAAACAGAATACATAGGATCAATGAAAACATTAGGATGTTGATGCCAGCCTGTGCATTACCCTGCCTCTTCTAGCATGATGATTTCTAAATGAAGCTGATCTTTAGGAATCTGCCCTGCAGACCTTAGCAGCAGTTCCTGCTCTAGTAGTAAATGATCTCAATTAGTCAGTAACACATGAAAACATTATATGGCATTCATTTATGTGTATCACTAATCAGTATATATTTTCATATGTTCAAAGAGGAGTTCACTTGTGAATTGCTGGAATGCACTCCTGTCAAGTAAAAACTGTTTAACACTCTTGATTGTTATAATGGAAGATATTGATTCAAGGTTTACTTTCAATTCTAGGTCATACTAGAGCAAATTTAGAAAATATGAAGTCCTGTGAGGCCTCTCTGGGGAGGCAGTATGAATAGAAGAAAATGGAGTGTTGGCTGTGGTTTAACATGGGAGGTTAATTGCAGGATAGCCCTGGATGATGGGATATATCTCCTAATTCAATAGGCAGGCTCTAGATTGCAGGGGCAAGGAAAGAGATAAGCAGATATCCAAGCTGTGATATTCTCTATATCAATTCGTCCTTTTTTCCTTCTTCCTCATACTTTTCCAGAAGCTAGTGGCAATTCAGCTAAGAATTTCTAACTCATATTCATGTGACTTAAATCACAACTGCACTATATATTTTCATTTCCTTTCTTTCAGCTTCCCTTCTCTCTCCTCCCCTTCCCTTCTTTTCTCTTTGTGAGGAGATTTCTTGTATTTGATTTGGCTGTTGTTTAACAATGACAAAACCTTCCATGGCAAGGGTAGAATAAAGATGAGTTCTTTCAATGTTTGGCTGAGGAATAATAAAATGCTGATTTTTCTCTTTGACAAAGGAAGTTCATCTCTAACCGGTTTCTGGCATTTTCTGTGAAAACTGCTTAGAAACATAGTAAGATGTGTCATTAATATTTGGACAAGATTGTAATGAAGGACTCTGGAGTGCTTGAATATCAATGTAGTTTATTTTCTCTGGATAAAACAGTTCTCTTTAGAGCTCCAAAGTTCTGATTCTCTGGTAGTCAGTAGAATTGGAATATTCTGATTGGAGGCAGTGTATAACCAGCATAGATTAAGAAGAAACATAGGCTAGGGGAAAGAGATTGCTTTAGAGATGGAAGGTCTGGCCTCACATTCTGTCCACTTAGGAGCTGTGTGGCCTTTGGTCAGTCATTTCTTTTCCTCTGGAACTTAGGTCACCCAATTGTAAACTGAATAGTGTGAACCAGACGATTAAGGTCCCTTTCATCTCTACAATTTTATTCTACTGGTCATATGATTGACTGACAAATGGAAGCATTCTTCAATCAGGTTTTGCAACCAAGAGGACTGTAGAAAGTCAGTTCTGTCAAAAATTGGGATTGGAATGAATCTATAATGTTTCTGTTGCTATGGTGGTAGGACGAACCTGAAATGACTAGCAGCATTATATTATAGAAAAGGAAAGTAATGGTAATTATAAAGCTTAGCCACAAGAAAGATAGACTCTTAGACTCTATGCATTTGTCTGTGTGACTGGAGTTCTTAACTCAAAGACTAGGCATATACAATATACTGCTCTTGCCCTATGTTTTGTCATAATAATGGAATATTTCAGGCAAACTAGGTGAATGGCAAATGAGAAAATGATTGGCCCACATTGACTCTCAGGACCATGGTCTTACATTCCATTGGAATACCATGCCTTTTGTTTAATTGCATTCAATTGTGGAAAGATAGAGGGAAGTACCCAGCAGGGTGGATGCAAATAATAAATGAGGGTCCATGAATACTAAACAGAGGACATGGAGACTGAGTGGGAATGTAGCACAGGTGGTCAAGAAGAAAGGAAAAGAGTATGGGCTTGGTTTATATTTATTTTTTTAGCCCAGCTTTATGCAAAACCTCACATGTGACTGGCTTCATATTTATTTCAGAAGTGTTACCAGCTCTGTTATTCATCCAGGAGCATATTCTTCTACTGAAAACATTTTCAAGCTATTTTGACTAGAATAGAAGAGTGGGTAGCAGTGGAATCTGGGAAGTGGGAGATATGGGAGACTCTCCAAAATTCTGAAGTGTTCCATAATTCAATTCAGTTTAATTCACTTCATTCCAAGAATTTGACAGGCACAAATGTGTGTGTGTGAGTGTGTATGTGTATGAGTAATTCTGGATATGGGAGAATAGCATGAGAAAGCATGAAAGAGGGAAAGAGAAGGCCAAATTGTGTATAATGTGCCCTAGGTACACCCTTTTATTTCCTCTTTGTGTGTCCTTCTCCCTTTCAACCTACCTCCTACCTACTCATTCAGTAGCCCAATACCCTCATTCTGTCTATTGGTTTAGGATCTCTATTCCAGCATGGTACCTGCGCCAGCCAAAACCAGTGTGCCTTATGTTTTGAACCCTTCTCTCCACCATTAGAAATTACTTCTTCAGTCTCATTCCCTCAGGACCTGTTAGGTAATGATGAACTAAAACACTAAAAAGTCTTAATGGCTTCTACCAGACCTTTGTGGACAGGGCCCAGCTTTTTCAGCTGTGTTCCTTTGTTCAAGCTCAAACAATCTCTCTAGTCTTTGCATTCTCATAGCACTTTGCACATCTCTTTTGTATTTGTTATAGTGTTTTGCATCAGAGTTATGTGCATACTTGCTTTCTTTTTTAGATTATAAGCACTATGAAAGTAAAGATTGTGTCTTTATCTTTTTCTCTCCTCTAGTACTTTGCATTTATCTTTCTCATAAATACAAACTCAGTGAAAAGCAATGTGATTAGATTATTTTTTATCATAACATCAATGTCAACTTATATCCATCCCCTTTATGTATACTCCTTTAACATGGTATAATAACAATACAGTTCTCAAGAGTTGCAAGTGTCATCTTCCCTTGTAGGGATGTAAACAGTTTGCCCTTATTAACACCATATTGTATCTTTCTGTCCCATTTACCTTTTTATGTCTCTCTTGAGTCTTGTACTTGAAGATCAAATTTTCTATTGAGCTCTGGTCTTTTTATCAGGGAGGTTTGGAAGTCCCCTATTTCATTGAATATCCTTCTCCTCCCCTGAAAGATCATGCTCATTTTTGCTGGGTAGTTGATCCTTGGTTGTAATCTAAGCTTCTTTGCCTTATAGAATATCATGTTCCACACCCTACGGTTTTTTAATGTAGAAGTTGCAAGGTCCTGTGTAATCCTGACTGTGGTTCCATGATATTTAAATTGTTTCTCTCTGGCTGCTTGCAGTAATTTCTCTTTAATCTGGTAATTTTGGAATTTAGCTATTATATTCCTTGGTGTTTTCAATTTGGGATCTCTTTCAGGAGATGATCGGTGGATTCTTTCTATGGCTATTTTACCTTCTGGTTCTAGGACCTCAGGGCAGTTTTCCTTTATGATTTCCTTAAAAATACTGTCCAGGCTCTTTTTTTCATTGTGATTTTCAGGTGGACCAATACTCTTTAAATTGTCTCTCCTGTATCTATTTTCCAGGTCAATTGTTTTATCAGTGAGGTATTTTACATTTTCATCTATTTTTTCATTTTTTTTGTTTGTTTTACTGATTCTTGCTCTCTCATAGAGTCATTAGCTTCCATTTGCCTGATTCTAATTTTTAATAAATTGTTTTCTTCTATTAGATTTTGTACTTCCTTCACCATTTGGCCAATTATATTTTTTAGGGATTTGTTTTCTTCAGTGTACTTTTTTCCAGTTGGCCAATTGTGTTTTTTAGGGACTTTTCTACCTCTCTAATTTGACTTTTAAAATCCTTCTTGAGCTCTTCTAAGAAGGCTTTTTAGGCTGCAGACCAGTTCATATTCCCTTTTGAGGTTGCAGATGTGGGTTTGTTGACAATGTTGTCTTCAGAATTTCTGCCTTGATCTTCACTCTTCTCATAATATGAATCTATAGTATGTATCTTTTTGCTTATGTAGTTTCCTTATTCCTTGGCCTTTAAAGAGATTGAGTTCTCCTGCTGGGGAGCAGAGGGCACTGACCCAAGCTTCTTGTGTTGGGAGCCTAGGTCTCAGTCACTGGCTTTGTATGCTAGGACCTCCAATGTTGGAAATTGGAGGCTGTAGGGTTCTGGCAGTTTACCTAGTGTTGGGCTAAAATCAGCAAGGCTGGAACTCTAGGGCAACTCTAGGTTGCCTGTTTTTCTTTTCACTTTCTTCAGCTCGTTTCAGATGGATACTGCAGGGTGTTTATCTGCCTGGGGCCCTTTGTAGTGCTGCTTCCCTAATTTTTGCTGAGGCACTGGGAGACCTGTTTGCTGTAGAATGCCGAGGCACCTGGTGGTTTTCTGAGCTGGTTTCCACCAGTTCCCACACCCTCACTGAGGCACTCAGAGGTCCAGGTGTTGGTGTTTGCCTGCTCCACCACCTGGGTTTCAGGATCTCCTCCTGGTTTGCCAAAGTGGGGTTTTCCACTAGCTTGCTGAGACTCCCTCTGTTTCAAACTGCTCCAATTCCCCCAGGGCAAGAGGGGCCTTTCCTGTTAATCCCTCAAGCTACCTGGGCTACTGCACTGCTGCTCTCTGTCTTTCTTCTGGTTCAGCTGTTCCAGGGTTTTTCCTGGGGCAATATTTTCTGGGCTTTCAGAGGTTGATAGGGGAGGGTGAGAGTGACTACTTTTTCACTCTACCATCTTGGCTCCCGGAAGCAGAAGTCAGTGAAAAACAATGTGGGATAACATTCTGTATAGTATGCTAGATTTGAAGTAAGAAAGAATTGGGTTCAAAACTCAGTTCAGTGTCATAGAGATGAGAAAGCTATATGAGTCCAGACAAGCTGATTGCTGTTTAGCCTCAGTTTCTTCATCCATTAAATGTAGATAATAATATCTCTAGAACCTATTGCACAGAGTTGCTGTTAGTTCCAAATTAGATAATAAATGCAAAGTTCTTTAATAAATTTTAAAATGTTCCATAAATTCAAGTATTAATTAAGAAATGCTGACTGAACTGAATAGATTCCTCTACCTGGAATACTTTCTACTCTATTAATCTACTCCCTTATTTCCCTACCACCTCCAACTACCCAAATCCCACTCCTCCTTTAAGACCCAGAAATGTCACTTCTTCTCTAAAGCCTTCCATGAATCCCTCAGTAAGAAGAGCAAGTTTTGAATTTTGAACTCCCATAACACTTTACTGATATTTCTTTGTGGAATTTATCTAATATTTTCTTTTACTATAGTTAAGAATTTTTTATTGAGAGAAGATTCTGGGAAGATGGCAGAGTAGGTCAGAAAATTCCAAGCTCTGCAGATCTCCCCCACAAGCAAGACAAAATAGCACTTCAGGGTGAATACAGAGCAGTAAAAATAAATAAGAGTTGGGCAGAACAGTGGGTCTCCTGGGACAAATGGAGAAGGTCTGAAGAAAAATTCTAGGACCTAGGTTTAGTCCCCATGAAGTGTAAACACTTCCAGGTTAATTCTGCTGAACCAGCAAACTATGAGCCCTGGGGCTAGTTGGGTTGGGAGGTAGCCTTGTCCACAGCCACAGGAATTTTCAACTCCTGGATAGTGTGGGAAGTTGGGCATCTAAGCAGGGAAGATTGAGGGAACCTCTGTTGATAAAAGACACCAGGCCCAGCTCTGCTGCTGCGATGTGGCCCTGGGCAAGAAGGAAAGTGAGTGCAGCAGGTGAGTGCAGAAGCAGTGGGGCAGGGATGTCCCTGGCCTTGGGAACTTACAGGAGGGTGGAGCTATTGGTCTCTGTTCTAGGCCAGAGGAGAGAACTGAAGGAGGATCTGAGGCAAGAGGCAACATTCCCGACCCCAGGACTAGAGGTGATTACAATAATAAGCAGCTACAAATTAAAAAAAAAATGAGCAGGCAAAGGAGAAAGAACTCAACTATAGAATGTTACTATGGGAATAGAGAAGACTGGGGTTCATCTTCAGAGGAGGATATTGAAGCGTCTCCTACCCCAAAGAGTAATATCAAATGGTCATCTGCCCAAAAAGAATTCATAGAAGGACTTTAAAAAGACTTTAAAAATCAAATGAGAGGGATTGAGGAATTTTTTTTAATAAATAAGAACAATCCAAGAAAAACAATAAGTTTATGAAAAGAAAGTCAAACAAATGGAAAAGGAGATCCAGAATCTTAAGGAAGAAAATGACTCCTTGAAAATAAGAATTGGGCAAAGAGAAGCCAGTGAAGTTATAAGAGATCAAGAAATAATAAAACAAAATGTAAAGAATGAAAAAATAGAAGAGAATATGAAACATCTCATGAGAAAAACAACTGATCTGGAGAACAGATCAAGAAGAGAAAACATAAGAATAATCAGACTACCTGTAAGCTACAATCAAAAAAAAGAATCTTGATACAATAATACAAGAAATAATCAAAGAAAATTGTCCTGAAGCATTAGAACAAGAGGAGAAAGTAGAGATAGAAAATCCACTGATCACCACCTAAAAGAGATCTTATAAGGAAAACCTACTGGAATATCATAGTCAAATTCCAAAACCCCAGCTCATGGAGAAGTTATTACAAGCAAGAAGAAAAAAAAAAACAAACAATTCAAATATTGTGGTGGAGCCACAATTAGAATCACACAAGACCTGCCAGCAGCAACATTAAAAGGTCTTGGAACACTATATATTAAAGATAGAAGAACTGGGATTGTGGATGAAAATATCATACCCAGCAAAGTTAAGTATAATCCTGAATGAAAAAAAATGGATATTCAATGAATTGCCAGACTTTCAGGATTTTATTTTCAAAAAAACAAAAACAAAAACAAAAAAACCTTGAATTTAATTGAAAATTTGACATCCAAGATCCAAGAGAAATATACGGTACACATTAAAGACTAATTACAAGGCACTCAATAAGGACAGACTTTACTTTTTATATGAAGTAATGTAAAATGCCCAAGTATGAAAATAGACTAAGATTGTCATT
The DNA here is from genome assembly GCF_900497805.2 of Vombatus ursinus. Lineage (NCBI taxonomy): Eukaryota > Metazoa > Chordata > Mammalia > Diprotodontia > Vombatidae > Vombatus > Vombatus ursinus. The sequence continues at coordinate 27,108,741 of NW_020954590.1, read as the reverse complement.
AGTAATTGGGTAGTTCAAAAGAAAGGTTGGGGTAGACCTGAGTATGATGTGATTCTAAAAAGTAAAACCATTTAAGAAAAGGTAAAAAGAGTAATTATTTTATACAAATGTGGTGCGAGAGGAAGAACTGACACAGAGGAATTCAATGGGGGAGGAGGGTTGGTAGGCCTGGCTACTCTCATTGGCAATAGGTTAAAGAGGGAACAATACATATCTATCTAGAAGGGTATAGAAGTCTTCTGAATTCCAAAAGAAATAAAAGGCTAAGAAGATAGGGAGGAGGGAGAGGATAAGGGAGGAATTTTTAGAGAGAACCCTACTCACATCAGATCTGGGTTAAAGAGAAAATAACATATATATTTAGAAGGGAATAAAGGTTGTCTAAATTTATAAAGAAATAAGAAGGTGGGGGATTAGGATAAGGGAGAGGGTATGGAAGGATGACTAGATTAACAAGAATGGAATAAAGAGGGAATAACATATATATATATATATGTGGAAGGCTATAAAAATCTAAATTCAGGCAGAAACAAGAGGGTAAGGGGAAAGGGTGGGGGGAGAGGATAAGGGAGGGATCTTTGGAGGGGGGGTAGGTTAAGTAATAGAAGGCTATGGTAGTGGGTAGTAGCAAAATAGAGGAGTCAGGAGGGTTATGGAATGAGATACACACAAACAAAATAAATATCAGGAGTTGACAGGAGTTGAATTTATTAGGAAAAGAGTAGGGATAGTCATTATGATCTCAGACAAAGTTAAAGCTAAAATAGATTTAATCAAGGAGAAAATTAGGGAAACTACACTATATGTCAACTATATTAATCAATATTGTTTTAGACTATTTAAAATAACTAGACAGTATAAGGTTGGAATATTGCTGTGGTGTAGGAAATAATGCGTTGGTGGACTTAGAAAAATATGCAAAGACTTGGACTTATGAAGGAAGATGTTCATCCTCAGAGAAACAGAGAGCAAACTAGTATAATCTTACATAGATGCATATGAATATATATGTCTATATATGACTATGATGATTGATATCTAAGTATATGTACAAGCGCATGTATGTGTATATGTTTGTGTATACGTATGTATGTGTGTGTATGTGTATATTTATGTGTGTATATAAATAGGTATGTACGTGCATATATATATATACATACATACAGACCCACAAACATGTATATACACATACATACATACATACTTAATTATAGCCTTCTTGGGGTGGGAGGAGGAAGGGAGAAAAAAGAACAAAGTAAAAAGTACACAGCAGAGAAGAAAAAAAAACTTACAAAGAAGCAAAGAAAAGATGAACAGCTCTGAACAGTGTGTAGTATTTATGATATAGGCTTTCTTGAAATGGAAATTTATTAATGTATGTTTCGAATCCTCTCTTACATTCTGCTGTGCACATAGCAATGTTTTTTTTTCTTTTCTTATTGTATATTTAAGTTTTAGTATTTAAGTTTAAAATTACTATAAAAATAAAATGGATAACTTAGGAAAATAAAGAATTTTTATTCCCCCCCATATACTAAGTCTAAGTCTCTTTATGACACTTATTCTTTGTATCCTCTTATAGGACTTAGCCCATTGCCTTTCCAGTTGTATTTGATCAATAAATATTCTTTGAGCTGATGAATATGTTGCTTTCTCAGGGACATTTGCATTTTAAAACAGGATTTTTGCTTGATCTAATAAGCAATTAACTCAAAGGACTCAATCTCTAATGGTGAAATTTCACCATTAGAGGACAGATCTTTGTGAGGATCCCTTCCAATAACACCATGACAGTGGCCATTATAAGTAAATGTATGCCTAAGACAGATCTTGGACAAGATCACCCCTGCCAAGTGTGTTGTATCTTTTTTTTTTTGCAAGGCAATTGGGGTTAAGTGACTTGCCCACAGTCACACAGCTAGTGAGTGTTATGTGTCTGAGGCCAGATTTGAACTCAGGTCCTCCTGACTACAAGGCCAGTGCTCTATCCACTGAGCCTCCTAGCTGCCCCGTGTATCATTCTTCATGGAGAACAAACAAGCATAAAAAACTGAATATATAGAAACACAACATTTTGGCCCTCCAAACCATTGAACATTCCTTTCTCCTGTATCCTATACTCTTTATTCACTCATAGCCTTCTTTATTGAAGGTTTTGAATGTGTTAATATTTAAGTCATTTGGTAAAATATTTAATTATGACTGCTATCAATATAAACTAGTGACATTAACTTCCCTATAAAATATCTGTAATAAGTGTGTCAGAATTTTTTCTTAACCTGTAAGTTTTTACCCTTATATCTTCACTTCCTTTTACCAACCTTTCTTGCCCTCAGTTTCTCTATGGGTAAAATGAAGGACTTGCACTAGATGATCCTCAGATGGAGTAGAGGGCTTAGAAGTATGATCCAGTTACTCACGGCTAAATAGTTTACAGGGCCACCATGCTTTTTGCTGCATGGATAGTAAGATGGCACATGAAAAGGTATAACTCTTCATATGTAACAAACTGTAGGGTCATTTCAGGGTAATAACTTCTTGAGGGGAAAATAGCAAGAGCAAAGCTGTAAGGAAAGAACAGTGGTTGAAGAGTTAGGAGATCTGCCTTCTGGTTCTGGCTTTGTCACTAACTAGCAATGTAAATTTGGGTGAGTGACTCAGCCTTTCTGGGCCTTAATTACCCAATATGTGAAATTGGTAGGTTTAACTAGGTGATTCCTAAGATCTCTTCTAGTTCAAATTTCCTGTGAATCTATACCTTAAAACATTTATTTATTTATTTACTCAGGAGGTATGATTTTTTTAAAAAATATTTTTTATTACTACCTATTATCTTTACAACACCAGGACTACCATTTTGTAAAGAACCAACCATGCTTCACCTCATTCTCACTGTTACTTTCTCTGGACTCCATCTGCTTCTCATTGACCACCTGCCTGCTGTACTGCCCACAAGGATACCCTTTTTTCTCTTCCCTTCACTTCCCAGCACCTCTATATGTATTTTCTTCCCCCATTAGAATTTAAGCTTTTTAAAAATAGATACTGCCATGCTTGCTTACTTTTGTATCCCCGGTGCTTAGCACAATGCTTGGCACGTAAGTGGTTAATAAATGTGTGTAACTATCCATGTACATATATATATATACATACATATATGTTTATATATCAGTCTATCTTCCTGTTTCTGTCTTTATCTCTATATCTCTATCCTTATACTTATCTATCATCTATCTATCTATCTATCTATCTATCTATCTATCTATCTATCTATCACCTTTATATCCTCTTCTTACCCTGAAACTTTTAGAAAAGTTGGATGTTGTATTTCATCTATAGGTGGACAAAGAGAATGGATATATTCAGGAATTCTTTACTCCTGAATATTTTTTTTTTCTTTTTGGTGAGGTGATCGGTGTTAAGTGACTTGCCCAGGGTCACACAGCTAGTAAGTGTTAAGTGTCTGAGACTGGATTTGAACTCAGGTCCTCTTGACTCCAAGGATAGCACTCTATTCACTGCACCACTGAGCTGCCCCACTTTGGAACATTCATAAGGAAGATATCACAGAGGATATCTTGCTATGATATAAAATTGACCATTAAAGCTGTTGAAGGGAACCAATTATATGCTCCAAGGATGGGTAAAATTGTTGTAAATGTTCACTGACGTGTTATGTTTAGCATGTAGGGCTCCCTTGGGGGAGTGCTGAGGGGAGTGGTCATTAAGTCAATACATACTATCTTAAAACCAAAGTTTGGGAAGTCTTTTTTGTTGCTGTTGTTGTCATGTCAGGCCTAAGAAGACATCACTGACCTATTCCTATAAACATTCCTATTAACCAGGTGCTGTTCACAATGTTCACACAAAGGCTACCAGATAATTGAGTAACTGCTCTCCCAAACCAGATGCCATTAACATGTGAGGATGCTTCAAGGTATGTAAATAAATAACTGGAAAGCATTAAAATCTACTAATTTGAAATCCAAATCTGTTTAAATTAAAGCCTGTGAATATTTTATTTAAAGTATTGGGTATATGGGGGCAGATGGGGGTGCAGTAGATAGAGTACTGGCCCTGGATTCAGGAGGACCTGAGTTCAAATGTGGCCTGAGACACATAACACTTACTAGCTGGGTGACCCTGGGCAAGTCACTTAACTGCCATTGCCCAACCAAAAACAAAACAAAACAAAACAAAACAAAACAAAAAAAACAAAGTATTGAGCATAAAAGAAGAAAAAGATGCAAGGAATCATAACCTTATGAAGCCTGTATGGAAAAACAGATTAATTTGCACCAGAGACTTTGTAAGTTATTTAAGACCTTTTGGAAACTGTTTATTCTACCAGATGCCATGATGTTATTTAGTAAATCACTATGTGATTACATTCCTCGTACAATGAGTGGTAGTATGCTATAGTAACACTTTAGGTGAACCTGTGATCCTGAAGACCTGGATTCAGATCTTGCCTTTGATATTTATTCTATCAAATCAATGGCATTAGAGAAGAGAGATCTCTTTTCCCTTGTCCACCTTTCCTGTGTTCTAGAACCTTGACAGTTGGATCTGGGACAGTGAGCCAGAGGATACTTGCTACAAATGGCACACACAGAGTAAATGCGAATTAACCTCAGAGGAGAAGGCACTAGCAAGGGGGGAGGCAGGACTAGGAAAGGCTTTACACGGAAATCGCCGTTTGGTACCTTGAATAAGTCTCAATCTTCCTGAGATACATTTTCCTCATCTGTAAAAGGAGAATAATAATGGTCATAGCAATTGGTACACAGGATTATTATGAATTATTATTCAAATGAGATAATAAAGATAAAATGCTTTACAAACTTTAAAGTGCTGTGTAGATGTTGCTTGCTGTTACTTAGTGGTACCCTAAGTGACCTGATTGAAGAAGGAATCATTTACATCTCTGTTGAGTATTTCCAATTTGTCCTGTACCTACCTTGTTTGTACATAGTTGTTAACATGGTCTTATTAGACCATGAAGCATCTTGAGAGCAGAGATAGACCAGAAAGACTGGAGATTAGTATCCCCTGTACTTAGTACAATGCCTGGCATATATCAGGCACTTAATACTTGTTCATTTGACTTGACAAACAGAAGGAATAGAGAAAGCTTTATGAAGGAGGCACCATGAACTGGGGCTTAGAGAAGGGCTATGAAGTTATTGGGCAATAATAGGGGGACACCATTCTAAACAAGAGGAAAAGCATGAGCAAAATCATATAGGATGGGAAAGAGCAAACTAAGTTTAGGGAATGGTGAGTAGCCCTGTCTGGCTTTGAGTTGTCAAAGGACAATAGTGGGAGAGAAAGATGGAAATTTAATGTTGGGGTCAGTTATGGAATCAAATCAGAAGTCAAAGAAGCTTTTGGATATATGTTTCTTCTCAGAAGATCCCACTAGTTTTAATTATTGCCAAAACTGTGAAGTAAGGATAGTTTGTGTTTGTAACCCTCCCATGTCCCAAATATTCTAAATTATCTTTTATTCTTATACGTAGCAATACTACCCTTAGTTTCTTTCTTCTCTTCAGATTTCTCAGGTAGAATCAGAGGTAAATGGAATTTCCGCGTCCACACTAGGAGTGCTCCACACTGATAAAATTACAAGTCTGGACAAAAGTCAAAATTTACCAGTCAACCTCCAAACCTATTGGGAGTAATAAAAGGAGGAGAAAGAAAATAATGGTTTGCCAGAGAGCAGTCAAAATGTTTAAGTTCAGTACAATTAATCCACACTGACAATTTTTTTCCATCTTCTGAGTTAGGCTTCTGTGATATGCCTCATGGTCTCATGCCCAGACCTCACTAACTGAGGAGGCAAGCCCCATTAAGCAATTTTCAGAATCTACAACTGACTCACAGCGCATTGCAGAAGGACTGCTGACTTCGATGTTTTCAACATGTAGTTTGATTCACTCCCAAAATATTCTTCTAGACTTTGAAAATATTTAAAAAAAAACCCTTTGTGTTGAGAGTCTTTCACGTGCCAGGCACTGTGTGCATTGAGATACAAAGATAAAAAAGAAAAAAAAACCGCCCTCAGGAAGTTTACATTCTGTTGGGAAGAAATAGCAGATACACAGATAAGTTTATGTGGATTTTATACAGCAAATACGAAGACCTTTCAGGGATGAGGAATAGTAGCTTTAGAGAGTGTCAAGAAAGGCCTTTCATAGCTGTGATGCATTTAAGCTCAAAATCTCAGATGGATGGGAGTCCCCTTAAGCACAGACCTTCTATTGCTTTCAGAAAATTTTTCTAAGAGGCAACTCAATTTGTGCTGGAAGGGTTCCAGTGGCCTGTGGCCTTCTGGGGCTTCACAGTTGGCCATTAGAGGGCTCCAACTATTAGAAAAATTTTCTTTATTTTGAGCCCAACATTGGCCCCTCCATAATGTCCATTCGTTGCTATTAGATCTGATCTAACCAGAGGATCAAAAACTTTTTAAAAATTAGAGCTGTCCCAAAGTATAGTGGCGTGCTGCAGGAGAGAGTAGCCTTGACAGTCATTCAAACTATCAACAAGCATTTATTTAAAAAATTACTACTTGTCTCCGCAGTGTTAATAGCTGATGATACAAAGAGAACTGGAAAAGAGTCCCTGCCCTGGAAAGGTAAGGGGACGTTGATATATAAATGTGTAACAAGGACTGGCCCATGTTCAGAGTATATCAACATACTTGATTCCCCACATGGAGAGACTGAGGAACCTGTTTCTTGTAGAGTGGTAATGGTGTGTAACAGAAGTGTCTTTGAGAAACTTGAGCATGTCTAGACATTCTGCAGCTTGTTCCAGTCTGCTGACCACATGTTTAGGAGAAAACTTCTTTTGATTGATCGAATAACCAGAACTGGAGACATCTTCGAAAATACTTGAGTCAGCCTTGGCCTATTCTCTTTGTCAAATTCTCTTTGGCTCTCTTCCTGGTAGATCTTTTGGCCTCCGTCGTTGATGGCATTCAGTGAGAGACAGTGCTATAAGGGGAGAAGCCTTGGGCCCTCTTCATTGATGCTGCCACATAACCCTGAGAATGCAATCTTGGGTTCTTTGCTTGCCTTAACATTGGTTCTTTCAATTAAGGTGAAGGGAGTACAGTATTCTAATGTTCCAGGATTTGTGTTTTGCAACCAGCTCCATCTTGATGGCTTAAGGAGCTGGGAGTGACCTTTGGGACCCATCCCAGTGGTAACTGAGATAGGCACTCATCTTACAGCAATGTAGCATTTGAACCTGTGCTGTAAATGAACCAAGCTAAGAATGAGCCCACTTTCTGTAGGTTTTCTTCTTTTTTTCTCTTTGTACCCCAAAATGCACAGTACTGGTGCACAGTAGATTTGGAAAATCTGGGTGACTGGAAAGGATGATGGTGTCCTGGAACAGTGAATAGGAAAGTTTGATCCTCTGGTCATTAAGTCAGCAAATTGTAGCTTCATTTTGTTGATAAAGAGAGTAGGGGAGACTAAATCTCCAAGGAATGGGGGGGGAATGTTTATACTTTTGCTCTTGCTAGGTCTTTGAAATAAATATCCCTTTGTAAAAGCTAAATAATGTTAAGTGGTTAAATGCGGCTGAGGTGTTAGTCATTGGCACCTACCAGTAGCAGAGGGAAATACAGCTGATGGGGACTCAAACCAATGGCATTAAAGAAGAGAGAGCTTACCTTCCTTTTCTCCCTTTCCTGACCCTCTCCTCCCCTCTCTTTCTCTTCTTCTAATTCTAGAAACCTGACAGGCAGACATTGCAGCTTGGTTCTGGAATATTTGCTACACATGCTATACACAGTGTAGGTACAAAGTAACATCAGAGGAGCTGCTCTTGCTTGCTATATAGCTCCATATGATCTTATTTTGCTTTCCTTTCACATTTATTTCCATCCTTCTCTTCCTAACCTCTTGATAGAAGTTACAACTCATTTTTTTGTCCTTAAGTATTCTTTTATTTTCCCGTCTTCCAAATGCCTTATCCATTCTTTCAAGGTGATCACTTCATTAGCCATGGAAAATAGAGAGACATTCTTCCATCACTTTTATCTTCTCTAGTAATAGAAGTGGGCATGCACACATGTGCACACACACACACACACACCACACACACACACACATACAACCTTACCCTCTATCTACATAGCTGTCATTTGGTACCAGGGTTGTGCTGGAACCAGCTCTTAGAGGCTGGAGAGAGCCAAGATTGTGTTATTCCCATACTTTAAGCAATATTCAAGAAATTCAAACCCAGTTGTTAAATTTTCAACATCAGCATTTACACCTTGGAAATGATCAAACACTCTCAATCAGGGCTTCATTCATTGTTTTGTTGATGATCTAGATTCAAGTAAGTGATGGAAAAAAGTGTTAATAATGCAGATGTAATTTAAAAGTGTGTCATGCATTTTTGGAAAACTGGTTGCTGAACATTTCCCAGGACACCATCGCTTGATACTGACAGGAATACAAAACTAACACATTTTGTCCAACAAGACGAAATTCCTTTGCCCTCCATATTTATTAGAATTGAGGTCTTCAGTTCTCTGTTTTGTTTTTTGTTTTTTTGGCTATTCTTGTTGCTAACTCCCAAAACAAACAACTGTGCTCAACTATTTTCCATACTTCTTTGGCCGTAGTAATTGTTCCATAATAGGGGTAGGGAGATGGGATATCCCAAGTAAGTCTCCCCTGCCTTTTCTCACAGATGGATCTAGTCTGTTTAGCTGTTTTTGATCTGCTTTTGATTTTAGCAGATTCTCTTCAGATCTCTAATATAAACACAAGCTGTCCTCAACATTTGTCTGTAAGGCCTCAATTAGAAATCCAACTTCCAGGCCATTTCTTACCTCTTTGTTGTTTTTACTTCATACTTCAGACACCTACTCCTATTATGCTACTTCTTAGAAACAGTAAAAATATTAAAGATTAATTCCTTCATTATTATGTGTCTAATAATTGCAAGGTATGTCAATCAGCGAATCAATAAATATTAATTAAGCACTGGCTGTATGCCAGACACTGTGATAAATGCTAGGGATACAAAAAGAAGCAAGAGACAGTTCCTGTCCTCAAGGAGTTTACAATCTAATGAAAGACAATATACCAACAAATGTATACAAAGCAAGCTACATACAAGATAAATAGGAAATAATTAGCAGAAGAAAGGTACTAGAAATAAGAGGTGGGAAAGGCTTCCTATAAAAGATGGGATTTTAGTTGGGATTTAAGAAGTACTCTTTAAGTCAAATAATATATAAAAATAGCATTTTTATAGCACTTTAAGGCTAGCAAAGTGCTTTACAGGTGTTATCACATTTGGTCCTTGCAACAACTCTATGAGGAAGATGCAATTAAAATCTCCATTTTAAAGATGATAAAACTAAGTCTAAGAGAGGTCAAATGACTTATTCAGGGTCACATAGCTAATTAGTCACTGAAGAAAGATTTGAACTTAGGTCCTCCTGACTTCAAGTGCAGCACTCTATCCAATTTACCATCTAGCTACCATGAATGACAGCTGTATTTGATGTTGTACCTGACGTCAAGAAATTTACTTTTCAGTATGGGACATAAGACTTATACAAGTATCTATCCAGGAATATCCAACCTAACTTTTAAACTTGGTTTCCTGAAAATAGTTCTTTAGGTAAAACAACATTTCCAAGCAATAGTCCTTTAACAACAATGTAACACATTTAGAAACACAAGAACTTAGAATTTGTCTTTATAGAGATCTGAGATTTGACTATGCCAAGAAACTGTAAATGTGGAGATCTGACACTGTCATAATTTGCATTTCTGGATTTACAGTTATGGAGTGGAGAAGAAAAGCAGAAAATGCAAGTCAAGTCAAGAGGTCAACAAGCATTTATTAAATATTTACCATTAAGTCAGCCACTGTGCTAAGAAAAGATTGGAAATAGCTGGCTCATGGATAGAAAGTAAGGAATCAAACAACAATTTGGAAGAGGGGTGAGACCTCCCCAGAGATAACATAAACTTCTAGTTTAGGATTTAAAGATGAAATCTTTGAGATGAAAGTTGTTATTAGAGTGACAATACCTGGAATGTGTCTTAGAAAAAATTCAGTAACAATTTATTAAGAGGTACAAATGAAGATTTTTGACATTTACAGAGGAATATATCATATTCAGATGGGCAAACTAGGGTTGGCTCCTTGGAAGCATTTCAGCTTTGTATTGATATATGTGTAGGATTTTGACATGTAGGGATGAGGCTGAGGAAACTGGGCATGTTTTGGGAATAGTGAGTAGTGCAGATTGACCAAAGTGAGGTAATGAAAAGCTGGAAAAATTTGGGTAGGGCTAAATTGTGCAGTCTTGAATGCTAAGCTAGAGGATGTGCACTAATTTTGTTAGTGGAAGCCCCAGAAGTTTTTTTGAGCAGGGGAACTATACCAGGAATGATACTGCAGAATTTATCTCTAATGTGTTGATGTTTTAGGTGAGAACCTAAGCTATCTATTGATGTGTGGTTTATTGCCAACACATAAAGAAGATATAGAGAGACATGATGAATATGTCCTCTGAGTTTTAATGAGATGAATATGACAGCAATGTATAGAAAGGATTTTAAAAATAATTTGGACAGAGAATAGAGATGGAGTTGTACTGGTAGCATGGAGATCAGGTATAGCTACTACAATAGTTCAAGTAAATTGTATGAGGTAATAAATAACTTAAACAGCAGTGATGGTAAGGAAATGGAAAAGAGGTCATGGATGTGAGGAACATTTTGGATGTAAAGTCAACAAAGCTTGGAAACTAAGTAGATGTGGGAAAGTGAGGTATTAATAGTCAGTAAGTCTATAAACATTTATTAAGTGCCTACTATGTGTCGAGTACTATGTGATTCCAGTACTTTAAGAACATCATAATTTTGAGGTCATTCAATTGGAATTAATTATCAGGTGATTCAATATGGTAGTAAAGCTCTGGAGAAAGATGGGGGCTAAGAAAAAACAGCTTTAGGAATCAGGCATATGGAGATATAAGGTGAAGTCATGAGTGAAGAAAATCACCAAAGGGTACAAAGAGGAAGCAGAGTCAAGAACAGAAAAAAAATGAATACAAAACAGTGAAGAGGAGAAAAAGTGGTCAGAGAGAGAGAGAAAGAACCGAGGGAGAAGAATATAATGGATTTTAAGAGAGCAGAGTTTCATAAAGAAAGCAAAGGTCAACTGTACCAGATTCTGGGAGGATGAGGAAGTTAGATCGCCTGCATTTATAGCAGATTCAATCAACAATATTATCAATCATTAAAATTTGATCAGGGATTAGTTCATGATGCTAAGAGAAATTTCATAAAAGATGTGATGATCAGGTTACAGTAGTAGGGAACTCAAATGCTCCCCTGGTATCCGTGCAGGATCCAGGCAACTAGAGGGAGATCCCTGATATGTTGGGTGAGCCAAATTTGTCTACAGAAAGATATGGATGAGAATTATACAAGATATGGATGGATTGCAATCTACATCATTAGAGGGAATACCCACATTTATGAGATCATAGATCTATTGAAAGTGAAATAGAAATGTATTTATTAGATTATTTCCAAACACCAAGCTAAAAGGCAGCTTGGTGGCACAGTGGATAGAGTGCTGGGCTTGGAGTCAGGAAAACTTATCTTTCTGAGTTCAAATCTAGCCTTAGACACTCACCAGTTATGTGGTCTTGGGCAAGTCACTTAGCACTGTTTGCCTGAGTTTCCTTATCTGTAAACTGATCTGGAGAAGGGAATGGTAAACCACTCCATTATCTCTGCCAAGAAAACCCCAAATGTGGTCATGAAGAGTCAAACATGACTGAACAACAACTGAAAAAAAGCTAAGAAGAACTAAATTAGAAGAGGGATAAATGTTGTTAGTAGAAAGAATAGAAAGCTGTTTGGGAAGGGCAAGTCAGGGTGAAGTTTTTGGTCTTTTTTTATGAGCAACACAAAGAGTATTTGTCAAGAATTTTACACTGTTAGGTATTGTACTTGTATATAATAAGACATCATCTCTGCCCTTATGGATCTGATTCCAGAGGGGTATTTTGAGTGCATCTGATGAAGGGGGCATCAAAAGATGGATGCACAAAAGAGAGGTGGAAGGAAGCCAAAAAAAGCTTTATTCTACTCCAAACAATTTCCTATTCTTTCTGGTCCTGATGATTCTATAATTTTTCAGCTTCTGAGTGCATAGCAACAGCTTGAGTCCCAGGGAGTCATGTGGGGCTGAATAAGCGTAAAGCACTTGGGCTACATCTAAAGAAAGGTGCTAAATGGAATTTAAGCATCTTCATTTCCAGATATTCTTTGTATCTTTGCTTCTACCACAGAGAAGTGTCAGCAACTTCCTCTGAAATATCAGATCAAAAATATGAGTACTGGCCCAAGAGCCTGAGGGAACTATGTTATCAACATTATTATTACTTTTCCAATACCACAAAGAATTAATAGCCCAGTTGTAAGTCCTTTTATGAGCAGAACTGTAAAGGAAGTTGACAAGGAGCTTGCAAAATGACTCCAGGAGTGAGTGTGTTTGTGCAATGTGGAATGAGGGATTTTATTATTCAAAATGGAAAGAACACTAAGATATTCCCCACATTGCCCTCATAAAAGACTAAAATGAAGACAAATGGTTTTATGTTAAAAAAAAAAAGAACAGGGGAAACATTTCTAGTCCTCTAAGGATAGAGATATAATGACTACACATGGCCAAAAGTATTATAAGCTAGAAAACTAAGCAAGAATTTAAAATGCGATGAGAAATGAGAATGGAAGAAATAAACCTAGTCCGAAGAAAGATAACCAATTTGGGAACTAATTGGTTCCTGTTGCCTTTCAATGTTTAGTAACTAGAGTAGTCAAGATTGGCATATTAGCAGATTCTTAAACAGGGAACAACATATTTAGTAGGATTTTGAAGGGCATATTATGAGAAAATGAAATCACTGCTTAAATCATAAGAAGAAAGAACAGAAAAGTAAAGAAGGAAATAAAAGAGAGTATAAGGGGAAGGGAGGAAAGGGGGAAGAGGAGACAAATTAAGAAAGGAAGGAAAAGATTCTGCCTCCTGATGATTTTGAAATTTGGATTTTAGGCCTGCAGAGAATGCCTAATCAATAAATTCAGTCTATAAAGTGGCAAAATATAAGCCAGTTTAAAAAAAATTTCTGTTCAAAGGGGTAATCTGATGGTAGGTCCATATGAATAGCATCTGAGAGCACTTTGGATCTCCTAGGATAGTCTAATGTGGATAATAATTGATCAAAGTTTGATAAAGGAATAAAGAAAAAGAAAGATGTCTGCTGTGCAGCTGATGAGAGAACCACAGAGTACATGGAACCAGGCAATATTGAGGGATTAATTTCTTAATTGGATCATAATCTATGTGGATAAGAAAAACTTTCAATGACTTAAAAGTCTTTAAAGAAAATACTTACCTAACAGTTGCTATTCTATCTAAATTCTATTCCAACTGATATAATAACTTCTTACTAATATACTGAGGAATATTTTCCAGAACAAAGAATTTCAAGTTGTCAGATTCTGAATTAGGGCTAGTTTTACATCTGGGCAGAATAGGCAAGTTTCTATGTGTTATGAATTGGGGGACAATTATGTACCCTGATATATTACCCTATGCCTTGCCACAGGGCTGCAATTTTTCTTTACAGTATTCTTCAGGTTAAAGTGTCATGTCTCCATCTGGGGAACTTGAAGGGAAAATAACAGCCTACTTACTAACACCACTACCACAATGGCACAGATGAGTCTATCAGATTAGCTAATTGTAATCTTGGAAATCCAAGAATAGTCCTGAGAGAAATTAATATTATACTATTATATTAATAATTAATTATTGGTTTGTGATCTACCCTTTTCCCTCTTATTTCTGTTAAAACTCAATTCCTGAAAGGGTCAGTCAGTCTCTGAAGGGCATGACTGAGTGATGAGATTTGCCCCTAGCCCTCAAGGCATGTGCTTGTTAGTTGGGCCAGACCCCACCCAACTGAGAGACATAATTTCTGTTTACAGTATAAAAAAAATCCAGTCTGGGTAAGACTTCGTCTAGAGAAAGAATCCCTTGCTCTTGGTTCCCTCCATTACAGTCCAGGGCAACCCAACACATGAAGGAGAAAACTAGCTTGAAAGGTCCAGATAGAGATGACTTTCCCTTGCCTTGAGGCTGCTAAGTCTCATGATCAGGCCAAGTCCTCAGCAGGAGGAGCTAAAGACTTTTAGCCCACCTCCTCATTAAATATCTACTAATCAGGGTTGATTTTCACTTGTCGGTGGAATTCCCTTTCAGAAGGTATTTAAGGTGCTTCAGGTCTCTAGTGGTATCTTTGGTTACCAAGAGAAACCACTGACCATCAATCTATTGATTGTCAGCCTAATTAATAAATTGATTGTTAATTACCCAGAAACTGTGTCTCTTGGGTTTTTATTCATCCCAATTGGTGACCTACAAAGGAACCAGAGATCTGTACCCTGAATTCTTATCGGAAAACTCCCCCATATCATTTTGGGCCCAAGTAGAAAATTTGTCCACAATCGGGAACTTCCTGTTAAGGACTCTGGCTGTGGATTGACTCTCTCCCTATTTATTTACTTAAGTTCTTCGAGGGAATAGGACATGACAACTAAGTTTTGATGTAGTAGGAAGAGATAGAGCACACCATATATGAAGAAAAAGATCCGTGAGTTTTAGTGGAAATTCCAAATTTAGTACAAATTCCAAACAAGTCAATGGCTTTGTGTATTTGTTAAAGGAGGTAAAGTGTCCTTAGGCTTCATTAATAGATGTGTCTAGAACAAGGAGGTGATAATACTACAAATGTAGTTTTATCAGTTCAGAGTAGAATGGGACTATTCATTGTTCAGCTTTGGGCACTGTATCTTATATTACAAAGAACATTGATAACGAGGAAATGAAATCGCATGGGATTTGCTGAAAAATCTTTGAATGTTTGCCCTGGAGAAGAGAAGACACGGGTCAAAAAGCATTTTTCAAATATTTGAAAGATATAATGAGGGATTATTAGACGCTTCAAATAAAGGTGTTCCCTTGACCTATCCAGGAGTTACAACTAGTACAAATGGTTCAACATTCTAGGAAGGCCAGTTTTGGTTAAATATGAAGAAGAATTTTTAACAACTAAAGACATCTAAAAGTAGAATGGGTTTCTTCATTGATTCACACTTTCCCAGTTATGGGAGATATTAAAGTAGAGGTTGAGTGACTGATCACTTGTTGAAAATATAATTTAAGAGACTGTAAGAGAGAAAGAAGCATAGGTATAGCTATTGCCCAATCAGTGCCTATATGGCCTGCATACCTACCAATTGAAAGGGCAACAGAGATCAGTCTGAAAGTACATGAATGTTATTTGCTAAAAATATTCAGTTAATTTAAAAACAGGAATGTACAGAGGATTATCCAAGGCACTAAGACTTCATTTCCATGCAATACCATAACTTAAGGGTCTTTGAAGCAGCTAGTGGTGCAGTGGATAAAGAGTTGGGTCCAGAGTGAGGAAAACTTGAGTTAAAATCCAGCCTCAGGTACTTAACCTGTTTGCCTCATTTTCCTCAACTGTAAAATAGGGATGATAATAATAGCACTTGACTTGAAAGGTTGTTGCCAGGAAAAAAAAAAGGATAATATTTGTAAAGCACTTAGCACAGTGACTGGCAGAGTAGGTGCTATAAAAATGTTTAACCTCCTATTTGCATATCCCCTATTGTCCAACACATTGTTTTGCTCATTTAATAAATTATTCTTCAATGAATGGATAAATATCTACTTCAAATAAATCCCCTAAATTTGTACCAGTTACCAATTTATCAAAAAGCATTTCCTTAGTTGTTGAGGTTTAATTGTTCACTGGGCTGTGATCTGCATAGGGGAAGAGCCATAAAAAAATAAAAAAAAATAGGACTAAGCAAAACTCAGAGCAGGGCAGTGATGTACAGGAGCCAGGGCATGCTGGCTAGGAGAGCTGGTTGTTAAATTTCCAGTGAGAGTATTTAGACCTTGAAAATCAGTAAATGCTACAAATTAGAACTTGATTTATTGCTTTGTTGATTGTCTAGACTTCAGAAAGTGAAGAAAATGTTAATAACGCGGCTTAAACTTTAAAGTGTGTTGGCAGTACTTTTTTTATAGAGATGGTTGTTAAACATTTACTAGCTCACTCTTGGAGCAGGCCTTCACATTCTTCTGTTGGGATAAGATCTCTCCAAGGAGGCAGGTAGGTAACATATCTAGCTTCTTTGTACTGTTTCTCTTTTTCTCTCTTCCTAGGTTTAATAGCTTACTTTACAGTAAAGCATCACTTTATTAGCTCTTGTATTAACTTTACAGTAAAGCATCACTCTATTAGCTCTTATATTAATGATAGCTCATATTTATACAGTACTTTATGATTACAATATACTTTCATATACCTTATCTTGTTTGAACATAACAACCACATGAAGTAGGTATTACAGATAATATTGTCTTCAATTTCACAGATGAGCAAATTGAGCTTCAGAGATGTTAAGTGACTTACCCATTGTCACAAATTTTGTCAATGTCCAAGGTGGGTCTCAAACCCAGGTGTTGTGACTCAAAGTTCAGCATGCCTTCCATTCATTTTGCTACCATGCTTCTGCCTATATTACAGGAAAACTTAGAGGTATGCTCATTTGACAATTAAGTAGGGGGCTTTGCGTATTGTTTTATTTTTCCTTTGGGTGGGGGTGAGGTGCCAAACTTTCTAGCTATGACACTTCAGTATGGTAGGTCTAGTTTTTCTTTGAACTCAGCAGCTGCCATACCATAAACTCAGGATCAGACACATCACAGTATTCTTTTCTTTCCTTTAATGGGGAAAGGAGTCCTGCTATGATTAGGTCAAAGGCATCATTATTCCTCTGTTTCAAGTGGTATGATTGAAGCCACTGATGGTAAGTTACCTGCCTGAGGTCAGAAAGTGAGTTAATGACTAAAATGGATATAAAACATTCAATCTTCATGCTTTGCTCTTGACCTTAGTCCACATTTCCTTTGTCCCCACTGAAGCCTGCCTGACATTTGGAAAGGTTCTAAGACATTCATGACAGATTGTGGCTCTGGTTATATTTGGGGGCAGAACTTACTTTGCTCTGATTAGATTTGAGTATTAGGTGGAGGTTCAGGATGGGGCTAATGAAAACACAGACGTGCTTTATAAGAACATTAATAAATACTGTCTCACTTTCGTCACATTTCCCCTCATCCCCTTCGATTTTTCTTACTTGGAAATCCCTATGTCTGGGGATTTAGGCCTATTGAGGCAGGTGCCTTTATTTGTTTAGCCTTGGTTTCTGTGGAGGAAATGGAAATGCCTTATACATGTGGGGAACTCTATTATAAATTTTGTGGACCAAACAATTTCTGCAGGGGTAATGTTTCCTTAGAACCATTTGTACAGCTAATCTAGAGTTTCAAATGAATGTGATAGCTATAGATTTGAAATATGCCTTCTACTTAGTGAACTTTATTGCAGGTGGGAACATTGTTAATTGAAAACTCTTCCTTCCATCCAGCATAAAATACATGAAAGGATGTGTGGGTCAGTAGTATCCACTGTGACAAAATTAGGAGTCAGACAAAGTTTATATGTGGTCACTCCTTCTCTTCCTTTAAAAATTCTTCTCCCTGCTAGTTAATGTATGTGAAATTCTTTGTAATTGAAAGACATTACAGAAATTGGATCTATGCTTATTTTTATTATTAGGTCATTGTGGAAGGGCCAACGCTCTGGGCCTCTGGTAAACCCCAGGAAATGAGAAGCAGTCAACAATATGTGTTAAGCACACTCTTTGTAAAGGACATGTGACATTTTATGAGGATGTAGGAAAGGAGAGGGTTGTAGGTGAAAGAAAAGGCAAAGGTCCCACCTTTTGGATCTTAAAATTAATTTTACAAATTATAATAATGGATGCTTTTATAAGGCCTTTATGGCTTGCAAAGCATTTTATATAGGACACCTTTTACAAATCTTACAACATCCTTGTAAAGAGGATGCTGCAGGTATTTTCATTCTCAATTTACAGTGGAACTCAGAGAGGACAAGAATTGGCCAGAGTCAAAAAGCAAGCAAATGCCTGCTGTGGGATTTGATTGCAGCCTTTCCTAATTATAAATCTGATACTTTCTACATGCTAGGCTACCTTTCAAATGAATAAAACACAAAGATTCTTGGAAAGAAACTATAGCAATAAGTGCAGTCATTTTGGACCTGTGATTTCTTTGGTGGAGGGAGCTTCGAGAGAGGAACAGCTTCTCAATGTAAATAGGCATTTGCTCTAGAATTTATAATTACAGGGATATTGGGAGAAGAAGCACTTAGCCTAGGGTTGGTCCCACAGACAGTATGTGTCAGAGTCCCCATTGGAATCTAGGTCTTTCTGCCTCAGGTTGGCTCTCTAATCATTGAGCCATGATGCCTATTTGTCATTTAATATAGTGTAAACTCTGTGCTGAAGTGAAATGTGATAAGGGTATGATTCATCAGGGATCACAAGAAGGGGTTGAAAAGACTAGACATTCAGAAGCATTTGACATCTTGCTTTCTATCACCGGATGTGTTTTGTGTGTTTATCAATTGTTTTCTACTATCACCACCACCACTGCCCCATCCTACCCAAGGCTCTTCTTCCTTCACTAAATGTGTTAAACTGTGTACAGAAGCAGCTGGGTGATGAAATGAAGATAGACACAGGACTGGAATAAGGAAGACCTGAGTACACATCTGGCCTCAGACACTTACCAGTTACATGACCCTGACAAGTCACCTAAACTGTTTGCTTCAGTTTCTTCAACTTTAACATGGGAATAATAATAGCACCTGCCTGGCAGGGTCATTGTGAGGATCAAATGAGGCATTTGTAATGTGCTTAGCACAATGCCTGGCACATAGCAGGAACCATAGACATATTTATTCCCATTCCCCCTTCCCTATTCTGAAACTCCATGGCCTCTGACAGAAGGGATTTCTTGACTGGAAATAATACAGAAATGTAGTAGAGCTCTATTCATCATATTTGTGCCAAGGGAATATGGATAATATCATCTTTACTGCTTTTCGATATTTCGCTATTATACGAACAGCACAATTCACAGTGTATCCAGGAGACATGATTTGACCATCAGTATAATTGAATCAATAGGTTGCATTGGGCTTTACTGTGGTCAATGAGAAAAAATGCTTTTTTTGGCTTCTGTTTCCAAAAGGACCTGCACTGTTTAGAAAGGAATTGCAAGAAAAAAAAATTTTCCAAACATCTTGGGGGTATAATTGCTCCTATGACCTTGATTTCTTGGGGAAGATGAGGGGAGACTATGATCTCAAGCTTAGCTCAGGTTTCTCCATAGCATTGGTTCTACTGAGTTCAATTCCAAAGACTCAGGACTCATAATTGGCAATTAGGAAATCATTTGTAACTTTGGAGAGAACAGTTTAAGTTGCACAATGAATGAGAAAGCAAGGTTGCAAGGCATTGGGAAATAAGTGAAAGGAGAGGAAGTGGAGTCAATATGTATAGACAACTATTTATAGATGTTCAACCAATAATGTGAAAATAAATAAAGGATGATTGTTTGAAAGGAAGGTAGTGTCAATAAATAGGGTTTTTTGTTTATTTTTATTTAAAAATTTTTTTAACTAATGGGTTAGGCCTGAGCAGTACATTTGTAGGTCTCAGGGAAGGATTCAGTCTTTTGGGAGTAATTGAAGATTATTGGAAGAGGGAATAATTTCCAGGGAAATTTGCTGAAGCAGACAGCCAATAAACTGAAGAATACATGGCATGTGTGGTGATAATTTTAATGTGGAATGAGGTAACTTCATCAGAGAGTAGAATAAAGTAAGAGAGGATGGGAGATGATGTTTTGAGATATGGAACAGGATAGAAGACAGAATCTCTATTTTCTCAGTGTAGGGAAGAACTTGATTTTCAACCAACTCCCCACCCCTCAGCTCAGAAAACCTAGAATGTAATCATAAGGTATTAATGAGGTATTGAATTAACTGGAAAGATGGGTCTATGCACTGATACTTTTATGATATATGAATACTTTTCTCTGAGTGAATCAAAACGGGGCAATTCCAATATCTAAGACTAAAATGAGAATACCCCTAGATGACCTTTAAAAGATAGTTTGTGATTTTGAGGCAGGTATGGAGGAGGAGACCCTTGGCCTTATACCAGAAGCCAACAATGGAGAAGGAGAATATCAGGTGCTATGTGACCAACATAAGACTCTTTAACCAACAAGGACCTGAGATGCATACTCTGTACTGGCATGGATATAAAAAGGCAGTTACTTTGTGGAGGAAGAAGCTTATAAGAACAGGGTCTTTGGCAATGAAAGAGAGAGAGAAAGAGAGAGCGCACAAGTGTGCTCTGATATTTGAGAATCAAGCTGCAGAGAGAATCTGGACCTAAGAGCCTAGCTGAGTGACCTTCACAGCAGAAATACTGCACCCGAGGAAGAACTTCATGAGGACTTCAGGAGGACTAGAAAGTAAATGACTTCCAGACCCTGTAGTATCTTAGCAATAAGTAGCCTTGGCTATATGTGTCCATTACATGTGTGCCTCACTGTCATTATGTTCTAAATTTGGAGTCTCATCTTGGATGCTTTCTCAGTTTCTCTATACTCAAAATAGATGGAAAGGACTTGTAAAGTTCATATGAAGAACAGTTCATGGGAATTTTCTGCAAATGGATAAAAATGGAATATTAGTTCTTTCCCTTGGCTCTCATGGATTATATTAAGTATATTGCTATTGTAACTCAAACTTTGGTTTATAAAAGTCTCTCTCTCAGGCCCCATAACCTACTTGTTGGCAGCGAGTGCTTTTATATGTGACCATAAAAATCATTTCAAGATGTTTCACTCTAGAATTTCCAGAAAAAAAAGGTGGTTCAGTACTCACTGATTCACTCTTTAAGCCATTACTCAAGCAAAGTTTCCTATAGGAATGGGAAATGCTTCTTTGACTTCTTGTTTGACTCTGGTTCTGTGTTAGGGCTAGACAATGATATGATATGATATGATATGATATGATATGATATGATATGATATGATAATGAATGATAGACAGGGATATAATCTTTCTAGCCCATTTACTATCTAGGACCAGTCTGGTACAATGTGTAAAAGCACAAAAGAAAAGAAACTAAAATAATTTTAAAGGTACCTCTAGAAAATCAAATGATTACAATCATAAGATATTTACACCAAAAAAACATTTTCAAGATAGTAAAATGTGATGAAAATGCATTAATAACCTTAGGGAGATAGTGGGATAGAGATAGTGGGAGAAAGAGAAAGATATGATGGATCCTAAAGAAAAGGTGATAGGATGATTCATTTTTACTCTAGAAATGCTTCAATAACAATGATGTAAGTAGAATTATTTTTGGAGAAGAAAGCTATAACTATATATATTAGCCAAGTATATAATTTTTTAATTGCAAATTTTCCTGAGATACAACTTTTCAATTGATAATAAAGAGTGAAGAAATGTGAGAGCAAGGTAGTGGGAAATATATACATATATATGTATGCACATAAATATATGTAATACATATGATATGTGAAAATTACTACATATGAAATTTGAGTAAAATAAAATGGATTTGATTTGCTCTTCAGTACACACACACACACACACACACACACACACACACACTCACACACACACATTTAAGAAATCAAGTCTGCCAAAATTCTTGGTGGCCTGCACAATTTGTTTTTTACTTCTCAGACTAGAATGGTGATGTGCCCACGTGCAAGAAAATGAGTTTCATATTGTGCAAAGCAGGCCTTTTGGGGGTCATGGGAAACTTCTGAGAAAGTTTTATAAGTCTGATGGCATATCTACACCATGTAGGAATTGCCTATAAAATATTCTTTACAGGTTGCCATCTAGAATCTCCTTCTGTGCTCTGCTTTTATCTTTTCTGGGGCAATTGTGTAGGAACAGGAGAAAAATTTTAGCTAAACAAGGAGTAAATGAAATTGTGAATGTTATTTCAAGGGCATTTGGAATTTAGAAAAAGGCCAAACATCAGATTTTTAGAGGTGAAATTCAGGAGGACATGGGGAGCACTGGGCTGAACCTGGCGTCAGAAATGCCTGAGCTCAGATATGAACTCAGATACTTCTTAGCTTTGTGACCCTGGACAACTCACTTTACCTCTCTCTAGCCCAGCTTCCTCATCTATAAAATGAAAATAATAGCATCTATTTCCCAGGGTTGTTGTGAGAAGATAATGATAAAATATTTGTAAAGTGCTTTGCAACCTTAAAATGTTACATAAATGCTAGCTATTATTTTTGTGATTGTTGCATCAATTTTCTTGTCTTATCTACAATAATTTGCCATTCAGAATTCTTCAGTATTTACTTAATAGTAATAAGAGATTTTGGTTATCGGTGGTGCTTTCTATTTCTATTACTGTCAGTGACTTATCAATGCTTTTCTTACATGAATAAAAAATCCTTAAAAATGTAAGTCATTATATAGTTTGGAACTAATTCTCACCAATAAGGAGAACCTGGTGACTGAAGGGGAAATGATGGAAATGTTAGTGGCACATAACCATCATTCTCTTTTTAAATTAACTTCAATTTTTAAATGATATATACAGAAGATCTTTTTTAAGGGGAAGCAATAGAGGAGGAATACAAAAATATGCTGTGGAGCTTCAAAAATATTGTTAAGAATATTCAAATTCAGAATGATTTGAGGTTCTCTAGGAAAGCTAGCAATCTCTTGATCTTACTATCACTTATAAGTGTGCCACTTCCATGTTCGTGAGTTTCAAAATTCTTTTTTTTTAAAATTATAATCTTTTATCCTTCCATGTATTCTATTTTATGACCATTAACCCTGTTCTTCACCCTTTTAGTGAACTCTCATCCCTTTGAACCTCAGTTCTTTCCCTTTCCTCCCATCCCCATTTTGACTCCTTGGTGAATCAGTTCAATATTACACTATCCTCTGCGTTCACATCCTTTTTGATCCTCAAAACAATCCTGTGAGGTAAGTACTATTACCAAGGCAGATAGATGTTAAATGATTTTCCTAGGTTCATACAACTAGGAAGTGCCTGAGGGCATATTTGAGTCTAGGTCTTCCTGATTCCAGAACCAGAACTCTATCTACTTAACCAAGTAGCTGCTCAAACTGATGACTTTAATCTAGGGGCAGTTAATATATTGGGTAGCCTTTTTCCTGAAAATGTTATATACTCATGGGCAATAAACATCCTGGTCTTATAAGTGTTAATTGTGACAGAATTAGAATTAGTAGGAATTAGGCTTGGAACCATAAGTGAAATGTCCTGGCCTTGGTGAAGGAAAATGTGCATGGAGAAAAGAAAGTGTAGAACTAACCTATCGTACTTGGGACAGAGGGTGATTTTTGTCAAGTAGCACAGCTTCTCTCCAACATTGCTTGCCTCACAAAATTAATACTTTTAAAAATGAGGCACAATGGAACAAAGGAATCAAGATCTATAAAAGCAGTCACGTGGAAATTGGTTTAAAAAAGGGAGATTAACTCTAATATTTTAGAAGTTTTACTCCATGAGGAACTCAGAGAAATTAAAAAGGAATAAATAATGGCATGCATTATGAATTAGAGAATACAACTTCAAAATAGACTGGGAGAAAAGAGAATTGATAAAAAGTACACAGCAAAACAAATCTTAGAAAAAAACTATAGTAAAAATAAAACTAAGAAACTTAAGAAGTCAGAAGAGATTTTGAACTAATCACTTAACTGAAAAATGTTAATTAAATATATTTAAAAGGATGAAAAATAAATCAATAATTTAAGTAAGATCATCAAATTAGGGGGAAAGGTGGGCAAATAGGAAAAGAGAAGGATAGAGAGAGCCTGTAGGAACAGTGGCATCAAAGAGGTTTGAAGAAAACTACTTGCAGGGACAATTTCATGCCTTAAAAAGATAAAGGGAATAAGAATATTCCTTTTTTGAAAGTAATGAAAGAAAAGGAGGAATACATGTGCCTATTTCTCACAAGTGTAAATGTAAATATACTAAAAAAATTTAATTAAAAAAGATTGGCAGATTAGATAAGACTATAAAGCAATCTGTTATATATTAGAAACATCTACAAAGGAAATATATACAGAAATTAAAAATAAGATGCTGGAACAAGATTTACTGTGCATGAAGTGAATAAAAAAGTAGGCATTTTAAACATGCTATCAAAGTAAAAATAAAAATTCATAATTTCAAGAGATAAACAAGATTATATTATTCTTAAAGGACCCATGGGTAATGAACCAGTATCAACAGTAAAACATATTTGTATCACCAAATGGTTTAGTATCTAAAATCATAAAGGAAAAAATTAACTGAATTGTATATATAATGAATATTTATATATAGATTTATATTATATATTACAGTATGTCATATATATACACCCATGCAGAGTTTGGTTAACTTTCCCTTTATCAATGGTGTGTGTGTGTGTGTGTGTGTGTGTATGTATGTGGAGCTCTGTGAAAGGATCATTAAAATGTACTATTTTGATAATATATGCATATATGGTATACATATGTACTAATAAGCTATTATGATCTCATGTAAAATATACACATGTATAAACATAATATAATATTTTGTTGTTTCTTTCTCAGAGCTAGACAAATCCAATAGAATGATGAATTAAAAAATAAAAATATGGAATTGAACAAACTCTTTGGAAACTTAAAACTGAAAATCTTATTGTATCTTCTGAAGGGAGACATTAAAGATTACACATATTTTTCAGAATCAAATGGAGGTCTCCAAAAATATACTATGAATAGGAACAGGAAAATTGTAAATGAATGTTAAAAAGTAGAAATAGCACATGTATCCTTTACAAACCATATTGTAATAAAATATAAATAACCACAAATAGTATGGACAAAACAAAGATCTAAATAAAACTTAATAGTATAATACTAAAAATGAGTAGACTAAAGATCAAATTGTAGAAATGATTAATAACTGAAAAAGATAATTAAAATGATATGACAATATAAAATTTCTGAGATGCAATTAAAGCAGTCAATATAGGAAAAAACTATAACACTAAGTGCCTATATTAACAAAATAGAATAAAAGATAGATTAAATATTCATTTAAGATGAGAAAATCAATAAATAACCCCAAATGAGACACAAATAAGGAAATTTTGAAAATTAGAGATGAAATAGAAAAATTTTAGTCATCCTGATGAAAAAGAACAGGTAAGAAACCAAATTAATGAAACAAAAAATGAGATAAGGTAAAATCACAACTGAGAAGAAATTGTAAAGAAAACTATGTGAATTTACAGTTAACTATCTGAATCTGCCAGTAAAACTGAAGACTCAGAAGAAATAGAGGATCATCTAAAAATATGTAGTGTATTAGTAGAAGAATTAATAGGCTTCCTAATCCAATTTACATGAATTATAACCAAAATAGTATAAAAATTTATAAAGAATGACTATCAACAAGTTGAATTTATATGAGAGATGTAAAAATAGTTCAACATTATGAAAACAATTAATATAATCACATGGAAAACAAAAATACCCCAACCATATTTTGTCAGTAGAAACAGAAAAAAAAAACTTTTTGCAAAGTAGAACTTTGATGTTTTGCTAAAAAACCTACCTTATAAAGCATAAACATAGAAGGATCTTTCTCAAATGAGTTAATAAAAATGATAGCTAAGATTTATAAAGGATTTTAAAGTTTGCAAAGCATTTTACATATTTTATCTCATTTGACCCTCACAACAATCTTGTGTGAGGTGCTAGTCATCCCCATTTACTGATGAGGAAACTGAGGCTCAGAATCAGTATGTTACTTGCCCAGGGTCACATGTTTAGCAAGCACCTGAGGCAAGTTTTTTTTTTTTCCTGAGGCAAGTTTTGAATCCACATGTTCTTAATTCCAAGAAGTACAGTAAACTATAGTGTCTCTCAATATGATAAAAAAATTCTATTTAAAATCTCAGACAAGTGGTTTTTAAATACTAGACATATAAGTACTAGAATCTTTTCCCAATAAAGCAAGAATATCTTTTCTCTGCTGTAATTTGATGTAATTCTAGAAATTTTGGGAATAGTATTAAGATAAAAATAAATGCATGATAGTCAAAGAGGAGACAAAAGTATCTCCACTTGATGATTACATAATGGATTATTTAGAAAATCCTGATTAAGGTGATACTGGTGGGAAACTGTGCCCTCTTCCTCTTCACTCAGTGGACCCTCTCTGGGAAAATTACTTGAAGATTAAGGTCTGACTCATGTTTTAGGGCCTCCCCAAAAGAAGAGAGGGTAAAAAAGAAACTGAATAGTATGCATCATATATGGAACAGCTATTTATTCCTATACATGAAAGAGATGCTTGAAATTAAAGGCTTTCACAAATTGTGCATTACCAATGATTTAAAACTAGTGACAAGGAGCAGCTAGGTGGTGCAGTGGATATAGCACCGGCCCTGAAGTTAGGAGGACCTGAGTTCAAATGTGGCCTCAGACAAAACACTTGACACTTACTGGCTGTGTGACCCTGGGCAAGTCACTTAATCCCAATTGCCTAAAAAAACCAAACAAACAAAAAAAAACTAGTAACAGTAATAAGTACTGCTGTTTTATCCCAGAAGTTTGTGACTTAAAACCACCAAAACAAAAAGCTTTTGGTGGGATTCCTGAATGGATATTTGTATTATACCTTATCTCCACAGTGCCCAAACAATTCACTCCAGCTCCATATCTTCTATGAAGTCAGTATAGGGCTTCTGTTTGTCCTGTTTTTAGTGATTGTGTTCACAGATTTGGAAACATTACTTGCCACAAGTCAGTCAGCTCTGTCTAAAGGACCCAAAATGTACAATCTGTCAAACTCCCAAGTTTGCCCCCAAGGTTTAATGGGCTTATGTCAGGATTGTTATGAGGTCTCATACAATAAGCAAAGAAACACAAAACATGAGGTAGCCAGAGGTTCTGGCTTGAAATTCCCTAGTTAGGCCTCTCTGCTCAAGTTGCTACATAGGAACAGTCACCATGCTATTGTGTGGGAGAAAAAGTAGTAGCCTCCTCCCCTTATGATTCAAGAGATAGGTTCAAATAGTACTTACCTGATCTGTGAAAGAGAAGAGACTCATTCCTTTTTAAGTCTCCACTGAGTCAGTAGCTCTTTCAGCTCAGTGGCCTATAAGGGGATTGTTTTATCAGATGAGCTCAATTGGGTGGACCAAAAGCAAGAAGGTTGATTGTGGAAATGCTCACTGGAGGTTTATGCTAATTCAACAAATACATACATAACTCCAAACAATGCAAATGGCAATTTCAACAAGAAATCTTTGAAACTGAATGAAAAAAAATTATAATGTTCACACTTTGCCACAAAGAAGAGGTATAAGAAGATTTCTCACTACCTTCTTTGTAGATGTGGGGAGCTGTAGAACACAGGCAATAATGTCAGACTTTACCTACGTGGTATTTAATTTTGGTGAACCGTTTTTTTTCTTCTTTGCTATAAGTGGTAGCACTCTATAAGCAGAAGAGGAAATAGACATATTAGGAAATGTAAAAAGAAAAAAATTAATAAGATTATGTAAAACAAAAAAATAAAAAAGCAATATATATTCTAAGCCACTACTCTATTGAAATAGTTCTCTCAAAGGTCACACATGATTTCTTTATTGCTAAATCCAATGATCTTTTCCCAGTTTTTATATTTTGTTAGGCACTAACCTACTTAGCAATTTTAGTGACATAGTTCTCAGTTGATACTGAATTACTCTTTGGAATATGGGAATCATAATTCACTCCTTGGGTATCTAATTTCAGTGAGGACAAAAGATGGGCTCCAATGTCATAGGACTGATAGAATTAAGAAGTTGATAGGATTAAGAAGTGGTTTTTCTCTTTTTAACTGGGCAAAAACTCCTTGACTCTAATCTGATTTGACACTTAAAAATAGTAGTAGTGGATATTATACATTAACCCTTAGAGAATGGAAATCAGAAGATACCAAGTTTCCTTTTACATTCAGGGAGAAAGTAGTTTAGGATTAGGCTGAGTAAAAAGGAATGACTAGGAATGTATGGCCCAACTAGATTAGAAATAGTGATTAGAGTTTAGAGATGATCTTCTGAGGGCTCTGATACCTTCCCCCGCCTTTCCTTCCTGTTGGGCAGAAGAGAACAGCATTTCTCTTTTCTTATCTCTTTCCTTATATCTGACGGGAAAAGATGCACTCCTTGGCTCTACCACTCATCTCCAGTGGCTTTGTTAAAGGCTCTGCTAAGCCTATAACAGGTATCGGTTGATAAACCATTTCCAGACTGCTTTCAGAAATATTTATGTTCTCAAATCTTCAGAATAAATTTTAAGGACTATATTTTCAATTTATAAAAGTCATTTTAAATTGATTTGTCTGTTCATTGTTGGGCTAGAAGTTTCCTCAATAGTCCACATATTTGGTCCTTCTACATATCATTCACCTTTAATCTCAAATTGAGTTTTATCTCCAACAGTGAAGGTCATAACTCATTCATATCTCCACTTCCTATGTTACTTTTGACCATGTATCACTATAAATCCCTTAGATTTTATTCTGTACTGAGACCTGTCTTCTAAATCTTTAAACATTACATAGATACCAAAATATTGATGCATTACTGCTCTGTTTTCTAGGGCAACTGAAAAACAGGCTGTCCATTAAATATCCTTTGATCTCATTTCATGACCAACCCACTCTTTTTAGAGGTAATACATTTCTCTGACATTGTTCTTTGTACCATTTCTCTTATATAATTCCTCTTTCTTAATATGTTGTAGCTACTCACATGTACCATGCCCTTTTCCACTCTTGGTACATTTTACTATCAATTCTGTAACTGTAACTCATCACAACATCCCATCCTTACCCTGGAATAGTACCATTTAAATCAGAGTTGATGTTTCTATCCTTGGGTGAATTACAACTCAGTCATGGAACTGAGCTTGATTGTCTAATTAGTGAATACGATCTGTTCCCACACCATTCTCACATTTACCTACTCCAGAAATCTTAGGACATCTCACCACCTAACTTCACACGTAAGTATGTTCCCTTCTTCGTAGGCCTGGATCTCTACCTTTTGCTCCAGGACAGTAAGTAAATCAATATTGCCATGTATTCTGAAAAGAAAAGGTCATTTAACTGCCCTAGGATTCCTTGCAATTTATATACAACTTACAACAAGAAAACTCCCTTCCCTGGATACCATTTCTCCTTTTTACATTGCTGTTATTTGCTTCTATTCTGTTTACATTGTATTGTATTTTGAATTGACCATAAATTCCTCAAGAATAAGGACTTTATCACTTTTGTCTTTGTATCTCTATTGCCTAGTAGTATCTCTACTGTATAGTACTTAATAGATAGGAAACACTTAATACAAGTTTTTTTTTTTTAAATCATTCATTGTTTCATTCATTTATTGTCTTTTGATTATTGTGCAACTTTAATTCTTTGGATATTGTGGGATGACTTGTAGACCCACACCATCAATTGATGCTAAAAATGTAGGTCCCTGCATAATCATTCTTGAAAGTAATTTAGAAATTTACCAAGAAAAGGATTAAAATAGTCATACCCTTTGATCCAGCAAACTCATTTTGAAGTATATATCCTTTAGAATGTCAAAAGATATACACTAAAAAAATATTCAGAGGCAGGTGTTTTTGGGTAGTAGCGAAGAAGTACAACGAAGTGTTTGTCCAAAAAATGGGAAATGGATACAAATTTTTGATACTTGCATGTAATGGAATATCACTGAACTATAAGAAAAAAATTAATATGAAGAATGCAGAGAAGCATAGGAAGACTTCTATGAATTTATATAGATTGAAATAGGTAGAACCAGGAAAACAGAGTACCCAATAACTACAAAGTAAATGCAAGCAACAAGACTGAAACTGAATGCTTTATAAATAATAGGACCAAACCTGACCCCAGTGAAGAGATAAGAAAATTCATGTCCTTGCTTATTCTGGAGAGGTCAAGAGTTTGGGTGAAGAACCTTAAACATATCTTCTGACTCTGCTGATGTGTTGGTGTGTTTAGTTTTGCTGAACCATTTCCCCCCATTCTTTCTGTCATAGGATGACTCACTTAGTAGGAAAGGGGTGATATGTTAATCAATCAATCAATCAATTAACATTGATTAAATGTCCACTATGTGTCAGGCACTGTGCTAAGGGCTGGGGATTCAAAAAGAGGCAAAAGGGGGTATCTAGGTGGTGCAGTGGATGGAGCACCGACCCTGGAGGCAGGAGGTTCTGAGTTCAAAATCAGCTTCAGACACGTAACACTTACCAGCTGTGTGACTCTGGACAAATCACTTAACCCTAATTGCTTTGCAAGAAACAAAAAGAGGCAAAAGACAGTCCCTGCCCTCAAGGAACTTATAATCTAATGAATATTAATATTAAGAATTCAGTAATATAAAAACAAAAGATATGAATACAATTAAAGAAAAAGATATATCTGTGATTCAGGAGAAAATTATTATGAGACCTGCCATTTCCACAAAACAATCTTTCATACTACTTCCTGCTCAATTTTAAGTCCTTCACATTATCCATGCCCAGTGTCTTTTCAAGAAATGTGATACTATTGAACCAGTTCTAAGAGTTTTCCTTCCAACTATACATAGTATTCTGAAATAGAGAAATTGTTCATATGCTTTTTTTTCCTGTGAGAAGATTTAAGCTGAAGTATTTTTTAATGATAGTGGATGTAAGTCGAGACCATCTACATTATTTCAAGGATTGAATTGATTAACATAACATCATCCTCAAATAAGCATTTTGGAGGATGTCAGTACCCAAAGGGTATGCCTTCTTTGAGTTATGGGTTTCTTAACCTTTTTGTGTCATGGATATCCTTGGCAGCATGCTGTATTCTATGGACAAAATCCTCATGATAATAATATTTTCAAATGTATACAACAAAATACATAGATTTACAAAGGAAACAATTTATATTGAAATATTGTCAACAACATATTTTAAAAAGCAACGTCCTGGACCCTAGTTTAATACCCTGATCTAACTGAATTGTACCTATGATATTCATTCAATCAATGACAATTTATTAAATGTCTATAATATTTGGGCCCTGTGGTGGATACCAAAAATATAAAGGTACTAAGAAAAATATTCAACCTAACTATATTCTAGAGGCAGTAGGGCTATGACATTTAAATAGATAAATAAATACAATAAAATTCGAGAAGAGAGAGAAAATGAATAACTGAGGGATGGTCAGACTTCATGTAGGCAGTTACATAAATTCAATCTTGAAGTAAGCTAAGGGTCCTAAAATGTAAAGATGAGCCTCTGTAAAGGGAAAGAAGTGGGAGATGGAATGTTGCATTCTGGGAATTGCAAACAGAATAGTTTGTCTTGAACATAATTAGTTAAAGGGAGCAATGTGAAATAAGTCTGGAAAGTTGGACTGGAACCAGACTATGAAAGTCTTTAAATGCTAAGATGAGAAATTTACATTTTACAATGATTCTTGTATGACTTTGACATATACTTGAGAGTCACTTTGTTTTAAGAAAGCTTCTAAGGTGGTGTTTTGCTCTACTGAATCAAATGCTGTACAACCAATCAATCAATAAGAAGAAAAATGTAATCTTATGTTCTGTGCACCTTTCAGTCAATTGTGTGATTGTAAATATGTGGTCTGTTGTTGAATGTCAGTGATTTGCTGTTCTCTTCTCTTGCTTTAATCAAAGATGTTTTTGATGTAGGTCATTCTCATTAAGATTTTATAAAGATTTAATAGTAGACATATGGTTCAATAATTATTAATATGCTAGCAACTGCTATTTTTGCTAATAATGAAACCTGTGATTCCCACCTCCCTCATCCCCTGTTCTAAAGTTATCTTGAGAGTTCATCTCTCAATGGCTTTCAAACTATGTAACTTACACTGTGGACCTGTACTATGTAGAGTTGGCCTTGCCTGGCTGCTCTTTTTGCTTTTTTTTTTTTTTAAAGCACTGTTTCTACTACCTCATGCAGCACAATAATAATGGTGACATTAGATGGCACATGTGATAGTTCCACTGTCATTGATGGAGGAAACATTTTGTTATGTAAATTTAGACTTTTTGTTCATTTAATTGTTTGTTTCTTGTCCCTTTTCCATCTTTGTCCTTAAATAACCTCAGGTTTTGTTGGATCCCTTGACAAACTTACTATAAACTTGTATTTCTTTCCATTTTTTCTCTGTTTCATAAGATACTGTTAGTAACCATCCACCTTCCTTCTCCATATGATTTTACAAACAAATTGATATTTTAAAGAGATGTTGTCCCTTGCTGCCATCTCTGCCTCTGTCTCTCTCTCTCTTGTAGGCAAGGAGCTCAAAGGTTTTCAGACTGAGGTGGTGACTTCACTCATTAGTCTTCTACAATCTTCCCTGCCTCTTTAGAAGGCACCACCATCTCAAAGGCTACCAAGGTTAACAAATGCAGTCATCTTTACCTTTTCACTTACCCCACAAATCCAATCAATTGCCAAATGCAGAGTGTTATTTCTATCACTACAACATTTCTTGCATCTGTCCTTTCTACTAAGAGGACTGCCAGTCTGGCCTGGTCCAGACTGTTATTACCTCTTGTTTAGACTTCTGTAATAACCCTGACTGATCCCTGTGATTTTGTCTTGCTCCACTCCAATTCATCTTCCATTCAACTACCTAAGTGATTTTCATAAAGCACTAGTTTGGACATGCCACCCATTACTCAATAAATTTGAATGGCTCCTTATTATACCTAGCATTAAATGCAAACTTTTGTGGCATTTAAAACCCTTCAAAACTGGACTTCTAGTTATCTTCACAGTTTTATTACATATTACTCTC
This sequence comes from Vombatus ursinus, assembly GCF_900497805.2. Lineage (NCBI taxonomy): Eukaryota > Metazoa > Chordata > Mammalia > Diprotodontia > Vombatidae > Vombatus > Vombatus ursinus. The sequence goes on along the minus strand of NW_020954590.1, from coordinate 27,075,733 downwards.
CTATATACACTGTATGATACAGCAAATTATCATTCTTGCTGTTCCTCTGTGTTTCTGTTTCTGTCTCTATCTCTCTCTGTCTCTTCTCCTCTCTACCCCACCTCTTTCTCTCTCATACACACAACACTCCATCTTTTATCTCCTTTTTTACATACTATCTCCTATACCTAGAATGCTTTCACTCTTTACTTAAACCACTGAGAATTCTGTTTCCTTTAAAATTCAACTCAAGAACATGTTATTCATGAAACATTTCCTGATCCCGCAGATGATGTTGTCTCTCCCATAAAAATAGCTTTTATTTATTTTGTTTATATTTCATGTTTACATGTATGCATGTTATCTGCCCCATCAAATGTAAGCTTCTTGATGGGATAGATAATTTATTCTTATCCTAATATCCACAGCATCTAGCAGTGCCTGTACACCAACAACAAATATTTATTAAGGAGTTACTGTGTATCATGCACTGGTCTAAGCACTGGGGAGACAAAGAAAGGCTAAAACATTGTCCCTTCCCTCAAGGAACTCATTCCAATGGGAGAAACAACATGAAAACAACATACAAGATACAGACAGTGTAAATAAGTTGTGAGTAGTCCATTGATAAATGCTTGTTGATTGACAGTTTATATTGAATTATTATTATATTGGATTATTTAAGAATTAGTGTTAGTCCATGACTGACAATAAATACTATTTTTTAAAAAAATAATTCACTATTTTCAGCATGAAAATTTTATTTAGGTGAGATTTTGGTTGCCTCAGTTGACTACCACATATTCTTGTTTTTATTCTTTTATATAATTTGGCATTCATTTTGACTTTTGTTCTAACAGGTTGGATTGTATACATGCAACATATTTAGAAATTACTTCCACTTTGGTAACCAATTATTTGCTGTCCAACAAAATCTAATCAACTTGATTTTTTGTGATGTTATTTGGTACATGTAATTTTTAACATCTCTTAATTTTTTTCTTGAAGTGTTAGTTTTATTACATAAATAATACATATCATATATATGATATATAGTATGATCTATAATATATAGAGAAAAATTCTCAACATGCTAGCTTTTTTTGCTTTTGTTTCTTAATCTTGAATTATGTTTTCCATCATATTCTCTTATTATTTTGAATTGAGGTCCCTATTAAATTATGATTTAACTTAAAGGGTCTTGTTTTGGTATTCACAAATTTCTCTACCTCCTGATCTGCTCTTAAACTGTAATTATCTTCATGATGGTCCTTTTGCAAATACTTATCATGGGCCCTGAAATTCAAGATGACCAAGTTTCCCATGAAAGAATGCTTCCTGTTGATTTTGGACACATGATAAAACCAACTCTGAAAGCCTAGATGGAATAATTTTTTCAGGTTAAACTAGAAAGACATTGAGTTCTCTCCTAAGTCTGACATTTCTTGATTTTGTGAACTATTTTTTTTTTGCATCTTCAAGGAAATCCTATGAGACATCATTCTATTTAGTCACAAATTCCCTTTTCCTTCTGGTTTCATTTATAATAAGATTGTCAAGCTTGATACAATCCCCTTCCTCCAGTGGTATGCCCACTCACTAGTCACCAGATAAGGATCTCACAGCTAGAGCATGAGAGCTGATTCTGATAGATGGTCTAATAACTGTGATTTCTGCTTCCTTTTCTAATACTTTGCCTCCCACTCTGCGGCGGCATAGGTCTAAAGGTTGTTTTCTATTTTTGTTTCATGGGTAGCCATGGGCAAAAATTTCTTCATTATGTGACAAGCCTATTGATGGTGAGTCTCACTACACTTAGCTAGGTTTGTTCTCAGAAAGGAGACAGAACTCATTGCCAAAACTGATAGACCTAAATCACAAGTAGAACCATGTTATTCAATTGCTCAAAAAGTTCTAATATCTTCCTCTTGCTTCTAGAACAAAATACAAACTTCTCTGGTTGACTTTTAAAGCTCTTCGCAATCTGGTTATAGCCTACTTTCTAGGATTATTGCATATTGTTGTTAGTCAATAAGCAGTTATTAGTTACCCACTGTGTTCCAGGCACTGTGCTAAACACCAGTAAAATAAAGAATCTAAAGACTTTCTCAGAGAGCTGACAGTATAGCAGGAGAGACAACATAGAAACAAGTATGTACAAAACAAACTATATACAGGATACATTATATATAATCAACAGAGAAAAGGTATAGAATTATTTGAATCAGGAAAAGATTCCTGTAGAAGGTTGGATTTTAAATTGTGATTAAAATGATTGTAAATAAATCATTAATTGTAAATTTAAAAATTGTGAGGAAGTCAGGGAAGTCTTTGAAGAATGGAGGCAGAGATATACTTCACATTCTTTATTAATATGTACTTATTAATATGTACTGCTTGTTGGGCCCTGTATATTACATTTCATTTCATATCTCCATGCCTATTACATAAAAGCTGTCTCCCATGGCTAGAGTACACTATTTTCTCAGCATGTTCTCACCAAATCCCTAACTCTCTTTAAGACTCAACTCCAGTGCTGTCTTCTACAGGACATTTTTCCTGATCCCTCCTAGTTGTTTTCCCCTCCCTTAAATATTATATTTATCTGTCTGTGTTCCAGTTGTACATTGTGCACTCATCAGAGTTTTTTTTCTAAGCATGTTTGATTATTGTTCAGTCATTTTTCAGTTGTGTCCAACTCTTCACGACTCTATTTGGGGTTTTCTTGGCAAAAATACTGGAATGATTAGTCGTTTCCTTCTCCAACTTATTTTACAGATGAGGAAACTGAGGCAAACAGTGTTACATGACTTGATCAGAGTCACACAGCTAGTAAATGTCTGAGGCCAGATTTGAACTCAATGAGTCTTCATTACTCCAAGCCCAGCACTCTATCCACTGTGCCACCTAGTTGCCCACATGCTTGATAGATCTTATCAAATATCTTTGTCTCTTGGGACCAACATTTTGTAAAAACAGTTTGTAATTGTGCCAATAATGTGTCTAAAATGTCCAGGCCTATTGATCTAGAAATTCCATCATTAGACACCTATCACAATAATTCAAAGACATAAAGAAGGGCTACATATACACCAAAAGTCTTATAGTAGCATTTTCCTTTTTTTTTCATGGTATTACATATCTTTGTAATGCTCTTTATTTATTTTTAAATTTATTTTATTTTTAATTTATGGAATAAAACAAGCATTTCCATAACTTAATAAGAAAGGTGATTGCACATGAAACTGCAAATTTATTGTGTACAACTTGTTATTCCTTTTAAATACATAATAAAATTATCATGTAAATTTCTTTTTTTTCCTTTTTTTCTTTGCTCTTCTTCCCCCTGCTCTAGAGATGGCTACCATTAGACACACACACACACACACACACACACACACACACACACACACACACACACACGTAAAGTTATTCTACACATATTTCTATTTATCAGTTTTTTTGCTGGATGCAGATAGTTCTTTCTTCATATTTTAAATTTATATATTTATGCTAATCAAAATGCTTGGTTGCTCAAAGCTGTTCTTAAAACATATTGCTGTTACTGTATACAGTATCATTTTTCACAATAGCAAAAAATTGGAAATTAAGTCAGTCTCCATTACTTAGAGAATAGCTAAATACATTAGAAGATATGGTATACGTAATGGTTATTAGGGCAATGTAAGAAATGATAAGTATGGAGAATACAGAGATACAATGGAAAACTTAGATGAAAGGAAACTGAGTATAAGAAATAGAAATATTATACAAATATTCCCAGTGGAAATGGTAATGTAAATGAGAAGAACAATAACAGTAGTAACTTGAGCTTCTGTGTAATTATTTGCAGAGGTGGTGGACTAAAGGTGTCAAACATTAGTAAAACTAACCAGTGCATCCACCAAATCTCTCTTTTATTATTCTTTGCAATAAGAGATAATTTCTTGCCAAGTCATTGCTCTCTCCTGTTTCTCCTACTAGTCTGACTTCCTCTCATTTGTTTTCTTTGTTGTTTCACCTGCTTCCTGACTTCTAAGTGTAGGTATTCCCTAAGGTTCTGTCCTAGGCCCTTTAGTTTTTTCTTTCACCCTTTCTTAATGATCTTTTCTACTTTCATGGGTCCAAATATCACATGTACAGATGACTCTCAAATCTATATACTCAGTCTTAACTACCTCTGATTTCAGTTTAGTGGTGCCAACTGGCATCTGGATGTCTTTCTGGCATCTCGTAGTCAACATTGCCAAAATGGAACTTATCATAATTTCCCCTAAATTTGTCCTTCCTTATGATTTCCTAATTTTGGACCCTCCCCTTCAAACCAGCTTAAAACCTCAGTCAACTTTAACTTCCTTCTCATTAATTTCTAACATCCAAACCAGTGCCAATTCCTCTACAGCTGCCTCCACATCTCACTCATAAATACCTTTATCTCCACACACACAGTCAACTACCCAAATTCAAGCCTTTATCATCTCTTGCCTAGATTATTTTAATGGCATCTTAATTGTTTTCCCTGCCTCATCTCATCCCTCCCTATGCCATCTTTTTCACATCTGTCAAAATAATCTTCCTCAGAGACAGATCTGATGATGAATCAGCTTTAAACTCCATAACAATAACAACAGCTCTACAGTTGTTTCCTGTTGTCTGTAGTGTAAAATATAAACTCCTGAAAGCTCTCCACAATCTGGTTCTTAGCCTACCTTTCCAGACTTATGTCACATTATGTATAGCTTTTCATGTACTCTCTATTTATATACTCTCTATTCCACCCAGACTACTGTTGTGGTATTGTTCTCTGAATTTGTTTGGCTAACTCTGGCCTCTGCATTTGTGCAAAGGTTATGCAAATTCTCCCATATTGGGAATGTATAACTTCACTCTCTGAACATTTAAGAATTTAATAATCATTATTTTCTTTCATTGCTCACCTCATTTCCCACTTCCTTTCTATCCTCCCTTTCTCTCTTCCTCTATTTTCTTCCCTCCCTCTTTCCTCTCTCTTTTTTATTCATCTTTCCTTTCTTTATCTTCCTCCCTTCCCTTCCTCCTGTTCATTTTTTTCTTTCTGCCCACTTACTTTCCTTCCTCCCCTCCCATTCCTTTTTTGTACTTTTATTCCTTCCAACTACTAGACATATACATTTTTCAATGTATTTCTACGGAACTGGTATATTTGCATTATTTACCTGGTGCAGGGTTAAACCTTACTTACATATTATACAAGTTGAAACAAAATGTCTGCCCTGTTAAATTTTAAAACACATGTCTTTTATTTTATTGCTATGAGAAACAGAGGAAAAATGCTCCTAGCAGTTGAAAACAAAGAATGAGCTCATAAACAATAAAAAGTAAGGTTTTTCAAGGACTAGGATGTGTCCTCTCAAAATATTCCTAAATAATTAGACTAAATGGGCACTTTATTATCTTGAGTCATCTTAAGGAAAAAACTAAGTGAATGTAATGATAAATATTCTTTCACTAGCAATTTTCTTTCTTTATGGCTTCCAAGGACAATGCTTATATAAAAGCAAAGGCAAGAGTAATTCAAAGCTACTTGCTTTATCTTGTGACCACATATCAGAGTCAACAGATGTACAGAAGCCATTTGTCTTTGTTTAATGACTATATCAAAATCTCTTGGAATTTGTCAATGATGTGTTGGTATGTTGGAGAGGTTGCAATTTCAAGCAGTAAGTTGAGCTCCTTATTGGGCAGCCAGCAAAAATTGTTCATTTCTCATTTTATTGGCTACTTTTGTAGCATTCCAGAAAGCATATATTTTCCCACCAGAGCCTTTTGACACATTTGTAGGATGTGCTGCAGAATTATTTCTCAACAATTTTCTCTTCTGTACTTTGATACTAAGAAAGATGATAACTAGCATCATTTTTGTGTGTGTTTGGTACAGTTGGCAAAAGGGGTACTTACTTCAATTTGCTGTTCAGGGGTGGTAGATTCCATTGGACAGTGTGAGACTGGGGAGGATATCGTCAAGTTGTGGTTGGGCCAGAGAGGAGTTAACTTGGGGTGAGACTACCAGGAAAAGGTAGCTTTCCTCTGGTAACTTTATATAGTAACCATTTACATTTATCAACTGGTTGCTAAGTGCAACTATTTTTCTGCTGCTAAAGGGCTATAAGAGCTTTCTTCAATATTCCTAACTTCTGTGCACTGGGATAAAGCCCTGGTTACCTTGGCTCAGTTACAGCTCTGTACTTGGGCAAACTCCCTTGGGATTAGCTTTAGGGACAGTTAAAACATTTCTAGGTAATCTGAGAAAACCACAAATAATTTGTTAAAAGGTCAAACAGCTCCCTACTTACTCTCTGAGGATGACTAGAATTACAAAACAGCATCTTGTTACTGTTAAGATATTTCTAAAAATGATAGGCTTTATTGCCTATGTGTGCTCATCAGAGGGCTAAATTTTATGAGGTTGTCCAGTTGTAGCTGTCAGGCCTGTCCTTGATCAATCTGTGGCCACCCCTCTTAATTTTCTAAATGCTTTCTGTTCTCCTTTCTCTAGTACCCATTTTACATTTATGTACATTAGATAGTACTTAACAGAAAAGTGTATAGATTATGTGCCTTCAGTTGTAGGAGGATAAATTCACTGTGCTGAAAGAAATTCCAGGTAACACTTTCAATTTAGCTTCCTAAAATACTTAGCAACATGTTAAATGAAGTTCTGTAGACAAGCAATTGTCTATTGGCTATTAGGCTGGGCTTTAAAATCCAATTGCATATTCATCTATGCTTAGTTATTGAACCACAGAAACACCTAAATAACTCATCTGTAGTTGTCCAATGTAAAGCATGGTTATCCTATTAACATTTAATTTAAAACACAGAACAAAACACACACCAACAACAATTCTAGTGCCAAAGATAAAGCAGAACTGGATATTTACTTCAGCTACTAATGGAACCTAAAGTCATTAACCTAATTCATGCAGTTTATTCTAGACTAACTGCTGTTGTGCTCTGAAAAAAGGTGCATTAACTTAGCAAATTAAATTCTATCTGTTTTAGAATCTACCTGACCTTCCCCACAAGAAGCAGGATCTGCTAGAGCAGGGATTCTTAACATTTTTAGTGTCAGGGACACTCTGCTAAAGTCAGAAATTTGTCACTCTAGTTATTTGTTCATAGTTGAAAAAAACGCTATATTTCAGGTAAATGGTAGTGGAGATAAAGATGTATTTTTCCCATTGAAGTTTACAGACCCCTTGAAATACATTAAGAACCCCAGATAAACTGGTTTCACAATCAGGGAGTCAATCAGCTCAGCTTTAGAGCTAATTCTGATTAGAGCTTTCTTAGTAGCTTGTGTGTGTGTGTGTGTGTGTGTGTGTGTGTGTGTGTGTGTAAATCATATACTTCAATCTTTTAACAGTGATCTGCCAGTCTTACTCTTTAGTACTAAAACTAAGATCAGAGACTGTGCTTTTATCTCCTCTATGCCCCACATTCTTCTAAAACAATAATAATCAACTCCATTTTGGAGCTGCCCCTGGGCATAGCTACCTTTGCTATTGATCACTGGGTGAGTAAATCAACAAAACATCAACTTATTTATAATCAGTCAGTCTTTAATCTAAAAGCTAATTCTATCAAGCCTCCAGCCAAGACTATGACCTAATCATCAGCATCATGTTGTTCTCTTCCCTGATGCAGATTGCATACAGTCAATTCCCAGAACCCCAACCCAATCTTGAATAATCAAACCAACATTGCCATAATCAGTAGAAAGGATAACTATTTACTAGAATCTCTGTCATAAAGAACCTTTCACTTCCTGGCCAGAAGCTCTCTTCCTTGCCTGCCTGTCTCCATTTTATCATACCCATCCATATCAACCCTATGCCTCTTTCGTTTTTATCTCTGTCTTCCTTCCTGTTCTATTGTGCCTTAGAGAAGTCTGTACTATTGGTAACAAATTTCTCTTTGTATTAGAAAGTTTCCTTTCATAAATCTTCTATGTCTTTGCAACCACATAAATCTGGCTTCCCAGAGGATATTGGACGTGACAAGGAGAAGGAATAGGCATACTTTTTGCCTTCTCTAAGTAAATTTGCCTAGGTAAATTCTTCTTTGAGATTTGGTTAAGCCAAATGAGTAAGTTAAACCAAGAATATCACCTTATCTAGATCCTGGTGACACTTAACTATCAGTTCCCCTTATCATTCTGCTTTCTTTCTTATGACTCATAATCTTCCTCTTCAATCAATCAATCAATCAATCAACAATCAACTAATCCATCAATAGGCATTTGTTAACCCCTTACCATGTGCTACATGTTAAAGTATGTATATATTTGTGTGTATTCCTTTTTAAATAAATCGTGAGGTCCCAACCAATTAGTGTGAAGTGATCCCATTATTTGAATTCAAAATATTTGAAGTTATAATTATATTTAAATAATGTCTTTTTGTTCCAGCCCTCTAGAAATACATAGTGCAAATTCTAATAATGTGACCACTTCATGGGATTTAATAGTTATGCTAATTGTAACTTAGTTGTACATAAAATAAATATGAGGTGGTTAGGTAAGAATGGTCCTAGAAGGGGAGAGATCAGTGTTTGATCTGGGACTTAAAAGAGAGAGGAACTCTATGAAGCAGAGGTGAGTGCCTTTCAGGCATACACAGTCAAAGACAAAAGACAAAGACGAGAAATGGAGAGCCACATGTGAGTCTTATTTGGCTGGAATGGAATTTGGGAAAGGAAATAACGTGTAATGAGACGAGAAAGATTAGTAAAAGTCAAGTTTCTTTAAAAGGGGCTTTAAAAATAAAACAAAAGAGGGAGGACCAGAATACCTAGAAGGAGAAGATGCTTGATAGTGTTGCATACTTCAGAGGTGAAGAAAGATAAAGACTGAGAAAAGATTGTCAGACTTGAAAAATTAAGAGATTGTTGGTAACTTGAGTGATGAAATTAGAACCCAAATTGCAAAGAGATGAAGAGAGGAGGTGGATGCAATGCATGTAGACAATTCTTTCTAGGAGCTTGACTGAGGAAGAGAGGAGAGATATATCATTATACCTTCAGGAATGTTAACTCATCGCCCTAACAACTGTCCTTATACTTGGGACCTTGAATTTGCACTTGTGTATGTCCCCTCGAATATCCTTCATTCCCAGTCCATTAACTTTCTCAACACTCATGATCTTCACCTTCACTCTACTTCAGCTATACATAGGGATGATCACACCATTGATTTCATTAACAACTGCAAGTAAAACACAAGTGTTTTACCCCTATAATCCATAACTTAGAAGTTTGTCTCTCTGACAATGACTTCCTGCCCTTCTACCTCTCTCTGTGCCTTATCTCTTCTAAACCTATTCTCCACACTCATTCTAGTCACTCTATCCCTTCTTGATTTCCCAGGCCTTCACTCCTACTCTGGCCTTACTTTCTTCCCTTTGCAACATTGATTACATAGTTAATCAGTCCAACTTTACACAATCACCTCTGCTCTGAAACTCTTGACCTCTTCTTGTTCTATCATTGGTCATTCTTTCCTCTCAAACTCGAACTTCCTGCTAACTGTCCTGTTTTTGTCAAGAACACCACCATTGTTCTAGTAGCCTAGGTTCACAACCAGACTTTTCATTCCTTTTCACTTCTCACATCCAACCAATTGCTAAATCTTTCCATTTCTACTTTCACACAACATTTTTTGCATCTTTCCCCTCCTCTCTACCCATTCCCATAACCAACTGGGCTCAATTCCTTATCTCCTGCCTGGATTACTCTAAATCATGTGCTAATGGGTCTCCATTCATTCAGTCTTTTGCTTCTGAAATTCATTTTCCACACAGATGCCAAATTTAGATTCCTAAAGCACAAATCTAGTCATGCCATTACCTGGTTCATCAAGCTTCAGTGGCTCCCTATCTCCTTTAAGATAAAATAGAAACTTATCTGTTGAATATTACCTTAATCCTTCACAATCCTAACTTTCTACAGTGATGATCTTCTTCATGTACTCCAAACTGGCCTAATTTCTGGTAATATATTTCCCTTCATTTCCCATATCCATCTTAGAAAATCACTATAGCCCTGGAACTCATACCTCAGAAGTGTCCTTCACTCCGAGCACTCCTCCCACTAATTGAGGGAGGCACCCAGGCTGGCCATCTCTTCAGGACTCCTCAGGACTTCTCCATAGCCCTTCTCTTTTCAGCTTCCTTTTATGTATTATCTCCTCCATTAGAATGTAAGCTCCTTGAGGACAGACTACCATTTTTTTTTTGCTTGCACTTCCATTACAGGTGCTTAGTACCATGCCTGGCACTTGATAAGTACTTAATAAATATTTATTGATTGATTATCTAACTACATGGAACTCTATAGTTACCTCTGTTCTTTGTACAGGCTATCTCCCATGCCTAGGATGCTCTCCTTCCTCAATACCATTTCTTGGAACCCTAGCTGCTGCTTCTTCTTCTTCTTCTTCTTCTTCTTCTTCTTCTTCTTCTTCTTCTTCTTCTTCTTCTTCTTCTTCTTCTTCTTCTTCTTCTTCTTCTTCTTCTTTTGGTGAGATGATCAGGGTTAAGTGACTTGCCCAGAGTCACGCAGCTAGTAAGTGTTAAGTGTCTGAGACTGGATTTGAACTCAGGTCCTCCTGACTCCAAGGCCAAAGCTCTATTCACTGTGCCACCTAGCTGCCCCCTAGCTTCTTTTAAGACCTGATTCAAGTCATATCTCCTTCAAGAGGCCTTTCTAGATTTCCCCAATTGTCAGGACCTCATTCCCTCAAATAAATTTGCTTTTTTTTGCATTCATTTTATATTTATTTGCTTGTGAATATGTTGTATTCTCCCTCTCCACCCCCAACAGAAGTTCCTTGAGGAAAAGGACTGTTTTGATTTTGCTTTTGTATTCTCATTGACTAGAACAGTTCCTGACATATAGTATTGTCTCACTTTGAATTGTTTTTATATATAATCATTTTAATATTTATCATATTAGGATATAAATGAAAATATAATTTCTCTACTCCAGTCACTAGGAAGATATGAAATGTAAGTCCTACCTCTGACACATCATATCTTCAGGACCATGGACAAATCACTTAACCTCAGGTCTTCAGAAATGAAATAAGCATTTATTAAATGTCTATTATATATCCAACCCCTTGAAAAGTTCTGTATGAATAATATTGCAGTTGATCCTCACCACAACCTTGGGAGGTAAGTGCTATTATTTCCATTTTATATTTAAGAAAAATGAGGCAAATAGTTTCTTTCATCTTAAAGTGATTGCCCGGGATCACACAGCTACTAAGTGTCTAAGGCTGGATTTAAACTCAGGTCTTCCTGGTTCCAGACCCAAAACTCTTTCCATTGTACCACCTAATAGCTTCAACTTCAAGCAATTCTCAAATGTATAGCTATGAGACAAGATAAGGATTTAAGTTGGTGGAAGGTTCTTCCATAATGATAGCTCCCCAAATGAAAATAATTCTGTATTCCCCCCATCTCAAAAAATTGCTAGGGCGGTAATATCTAAGAAGTAAGAACTGTACTATTTTTGGTTTATATCTGCAAAGTACCTATCACACAGCAGAGTGCATGTTGATTCAACAGTTCAGAGTACTAAATGTTTGTGATTTTGTTAATGTATAGAAGTACCTCCAGCATTGTAACTTACTATTCCTTTATGATTTAGGTGTTGCCTGTGATGAATAGAGGTTAATTGGCTTACTCAAGGCCACACAGTATTAGGTACCAGAGACAGATTTGTACCCAGATTTTTCTGACTCTCATTCCATATTTTATTAATCAATTCAGACTTCATTTCTTATAAGCAAACTAAACAATGTGAATATGGAAAAACAGAAGTCTCAGATTTCCCAGCATAGCAATTTAAGTGAGCCACACCTATTCCCAGAGAAAAGATACCTCAGATATGGCAAATTTCACAACTTCTTGATTTGAAGCACTTGATTATCTATCAACACCCAACAGTCCAGCCACCTCATAACAACAAATGTTAGTTAACCATTAATGTAACTTACAATATTTGTACCCATTTATCAGTCCTTGACCTAAGAGAAATTTGGCTGAGGTAAAGGGAAATCTGTTCATGCATTAAAGAAAAATTGATTCTTGGCAAAGAAGCTCTCTAGAGTGAACCATGGACATACATTCTTTCTATGTCACTGGGCCAGTCTCACAGACTTCAATTTCTTCTCATTTCCCTAAAGGATGCTAGGATTGGTTATTAGATGATACAGTTAGAAGATGGAATCATTCATTCTAAACCTTAGTCACCTTCCACCTGCCTCTATTTATTAGTTGGAATTAGTCCTTTCATTGTAGCCAGTTATGAAAATAGAGATCAATATCAACCTAGAGAGGTGTCTTAACTGAGATGAGGGCTCTTTTCTTGGTCCTGCTATTAAACACATTTAGCAATGACTTCTTCAATCCCCTTTAGCATTCTTGTTTTAGATTTTTTTAAAAAATGGAATGTTTATCAAATTTGTGGATGACTCAAAACTGGTAGGGTTAACTAATACATTGAAAGACAGAATAGAGATCAAACAATTTTTGATGGACCAGAAATATAGGTCAAAAATTGATAAGATGAAATTTAAAGTTTTCTTAGTTTGCAAAAAATTGCACAGTTATTAGTTTGGGAGGAAATGACAAGATCAATTCATAAAGAACTGAAAAACATTTAATATGCATTTTTGTAACTATATACATGATATAAACATGATACAAATCTATAACAGATTTAACCTATCATCCAAGTAAATTATGCACTCATGACTAGTATGTTATTAGATAAATTGAGAGATTCATCACCTTATCTTTCTTGACTGGTATTTCTTTCATGAGCATAGGTTGAAGATCCCTCTATCCCTAATCATCCTGTGTGATTCTTGTATGCATTTTCCCATAAATACTCCATAAAAAGATATACCCAACACACTAGAGGTCTTCTTTTTGTTCTTGTGATAGTTGGAGGATATAAGTGTAGTACTTGGGCAATTCCTTTGTCATCCTTCATTTTGATGGATGAACAAACCATCTGTTAAATGAGAATAGTTTCCTACTACTGCTCACACACAAGATATTATTGGTAACATGTCACAGGCTATTTATGCCTACCATACGTCCTTTAATTTGTATTTGGATGACCTGCAGTTTTGCTTCCTTAAGATTATGGTGTTCCATGATTTTCATCCATGTAGCATTACCAAAAATATGACTATTAAAGAAGATGGAATTTTGTAGTTACAAATAGCTTGGGATTTTTAAGTATGTAAATAATTTTGTATATCTACCTAAAATATTTTCTGTGTAATTGTGGTTTCAGTTCATTGTGCTAATGCAGTTGGCTGTTGTTGAGATAATATATGCGAAACACTTCTCACAATGCCTGGCACATAGTAGACACTTAATAAATACTTATTGCTCCCCAACCCTACCCCATTCTAATTGAATGTTGTAATCTGGATATTTGAATATTTGACATTTTTCTTCGCTTTGCATTTCAGAAAAACTCATAAATAGCTAAATTTTAGAGTGGTAATATTCTCATCTGTTTTTTCTATTCCTTTGATTGGCAAAAATTGACCCAATCCTACATTTTCATTCCTTTCTGCTAGCATTCCCTATAAGCTGCTGCTCCTTCATCTCTTTTTATTAAACTCTCTAACACTTATTTATTGAATACTTACTATATGCCTAAATCTACTCATTTTAGAGTGATCTTGAATTATTCCTACCATATTTCCTCTCACTAATCTTAGGAATGGATTCCTGTGATTTAATCAATCAACAAGTATTCATTAAACATCTACTATGTACTAGGCCCCATTATAGGTACTGGGATACAAAGGAAAAAAAATGAAATAGTCTCTACCCTCAAGAAGCTTGTATTCTATTGGAGATTATAATTTTGTACTAGTTTTATTTCTTTCTCTTTGTTCTTTCATTTGCCATTCTACTTGTCCATTGTTTTCAGATCATTGTTGATGATGCTCTTTTAGCAATTAGACTTGTGTGATTTCTTCCCTTTAACTCCTTAGTCTGTCTTCCTTGTTTTATCAATTGCTTTTTGTTTCTGGAAGAGGGGGTATGGTGGGGAACATTTCTCATTTAAACAGTTCATATATTTATCTAAAACTTTCCAATATTTACTCTACAAAAAGACAATAGCATTTTGAATTACTCATTTACCAGTATTGAATTTTCATTTTCAGTTTTGTCTTCTATCTGGTATTCATTCTGACATACCCGTCCTGGTTCCAGAGAATGGGCCACTAAAGGGAAGAGAAAAAAATCCTCTTCTTTTGCCCATTCCCTGTCTTCTTCATTTTTCCATTGATAAGGTAAATCCTTGGTAAAGGATTTTTGATTAATATTGCCTTGTCATTGTCTTCACTCTCTTATAGCTTAATCTGCTCACAGATACCACCAGAAAAAAACTGTAGATATGAAAGGAAAATAAATGACATTCATTTTAAAGACAATCCACGTTGTCTTTAAATGCACAATGACAGCAATGTACACATTGCTGTACATCTCCATAATTTTGATGTGGGGTTTGAAAATGTTAGATTTGAAAAATTTATGATTGGCAACATACAGTGGCATTTCTGCAGTCATACACATAAGCAAAAGAGACAGAAATACAACTCCCTTGTTACTCAGTTTTTTCTCCTTCTTCTTCCCCCAAGTCAGCCTGATCACATGTATGTATCTACTGGTTTTACTTATGTCCCAGATACTAAGCAACCATGGCTTTGGTCTTGTATATATTTTCATTCAATGCTTTATCCCCTGTCAACTACTGAGCATCCACTGGAACACTATTATAGCCCCTTGTGGATATTTTGTTGTGGATGAACTCTGCTGGAGATCATTAGCCAAACATTTGTGAATGTGTTTCAAAAGCCTAACTCCTAAAAGCTTTTGTTTAGTCTGTTGCTTGGCTGAACAGGGCATACTGGCACATCAAGACAAAGCTGTTCTGTCAGAGCTAGTATTTACCATTTGTCATCCTCTAGCCCTTGGTTTGACACTATAGTGTGTGATGTACCACCCTTCTGACCAGCCTTGGCAGGGAAATGTAAACCTGCCAACAGATTTTCAGCATATGAAATGGGGCTATCTTTCAAGCATTAAATTAAGCAGCTCTATCTAGTTGAGTTTTTTGAAATGTAATGAAATCCTTGTGTAAAATATTGCACATGAGGCATCATTTACTTTAAAATCCAACTTTACCCAAATTTAGTTTTGGAAACAAGACTTTATGTCCATATATAGAGAGAGTGACAATGAGGGCACAGTGTAAGGCCTATTGGGCATTAGTTCAAATCCTCTTGCTGACAGTTATTAGTCATACAGCTACTGACAAATCATTTAATATCTCTGTTTCCATTTCGGCATCTGTAAAGTGAAGCTAATCCCTGACATGTTGACAAGGTCATTGTGAGATTCAAATAAGATAAAATGATTCGAGTACTTTGCAAACCTTAAAGCACTATATAAATGTCAGCTATTTTATGTGCATTGTAACTTAAAGGAATAAAGGGTAGGGATTAGACCTGTGATTTAATCAGTATAGGAAAACTTTCAGCTGAGTAAACCCCCGTAGCAATGTAGTTTGTAGTCTCAGCTCCCTAGAATAATGAGAGGCTAAGTGGACAACCCAGGGTCATACAGACAATATGTGTCAGAAATGGCACTTGAACCCAGGCCTTCTTGGCTTCGAGGCTAACTCTCTTGATTATGCTGTGCTTATCAATAAAGGAATTTAATAAAATTTAAATAAACCACATCAAAGTTTATATTATGCTTCTCTATCTTGGAGTTTTATTCCCTATAGTATTTTATCAGTACTAACAGGTAGGAATTGTTTACTTTCTATATTTGGTATTTTCCCCAAGCTTACCACAACACTTTTCTCAAAGTAGGTGCCTAATAATTGTTGAATTAATAAATAAATGAATGAGAAGGGAAAGTCATTTTTCAACATGATGGATATTTATTTATGAGAATAGATATTCAAATTGTCTATCTACTCATATACATTAGGAAACATGCATGCTTAATTTATTGCATCATATATGCAGAGCAGAACCCCTTGGAAATACAAACTTAAAAAAGACTAAGTGCCCCTAGCTCACACAGTGTGGAAGTGCAAGGGCTTCTCACTTGTGCACTTCCCTTTCTGATTTGTCAAGGGAGCTCTGACTTGCTCTGTTTTTGATCTGTGCTATTTAGTCCCTCCTCAGATAATCTGGTGGTCAGCTCTCCACCTGGGCTTACCATTAGTCCATTGAAGCTAAAAACTCCCAAACTGAAGAGATTCCTTTAGCCTCAGCCTCTCTGGGAGTTGGGGTTATGGTGTGATCCACCAATCCCAGCTATGAATATTCTAAATATTCCATGAGGATGATTATGGTTTTTATAAACTCTGTCCTAGATTCAGGCTTTTGGATTAGGAGAAAAATATGCAGATAGAGACATCTAGAGTGCCTAACAAATATCTAAAGTATACATTGGAAATAATTCTGATTAGCCTTGCCCTTAGTTTAATCTGTAGTTCTTTTTTTTTTGGTAGCAGTTCTTTTTTTAATATATACTTTATTTATTTAGTATTTTATTTTTCTCTAGTTACATGTAAAAATAATTTTAACATTCATTTTTTCTGTGAAAATATTTTTATGAATTTATTTTAATTTATCAACAATCACTTCCATAAGCTTTTGAGTTTTAAACTGGGAATTCAAACTTTTCAATTTAATGTAATCAAAATTATCTATTTTGCATTTTGTAATGTTCTCTATCTCCTATTGGGTCATGAATTCTTCTGTTGTCCATAAATCTGACAGGTGAATTGTTCCTTACTCTCCCACCTGTGCAGCCTCTCTCTAGATGTATCCTTTCTAACTAACCTAATAATGAGAAAGGCCTCATGAGTTACAAATATCATCTTGCCATGTAGGAATGTAAACAGTTTAACTTTAACAATTCCCTTATGATTTCTCTTTCCTGTTTACCTTTTCATGCTTCTCTTGAGTCTTGTATTTGAAAGTCAAATTTCCTATTTAGCTCTGGTCTTTTTTCAAGAATGCGTTTAATTCGTCTACCTTATTGAATATCAGTATTTTCCCCTCACAGATTATACTTAGTTTTGCTGGGTAGGTGATTCTTGGTTGTAATCCTAGCTCCTTTGCCCTCTGGAATATCATATTCCAAGTTCTCTGATCCTTTAATGTAGAAGCTGCTAAATCTTGTGTTATCCTGATTGTGTTTCCACAATACTTGAATTGTTTCTTTCTGGCTGCTTGCAATATTTTCTCCTTGACTTGGGATAGAATTTGGTTATAATATTCTTGAAAGTTTTAATTTGGTGATCTCTTTCAGGAAGTGATTGATAAATTCTTTCCATTTCTAATTTACCCTCTGGTTCTAGAATATTGGGGCAGTTTTCCTTGATAATTTCATGAAGGATGATGTCTAGGCTTTTTATTTTGATCATAGCTTTCAGGCAGTGCAATAATTTTTAAATTATCTCTCTTGGACATATTTTCTAGGTCAGTTGTTTTTCCAATGAGATATTTCTTCTATTTTTTGATTCTTTTGGTTTTATTTTACAATTTCTTGATTTCTCATAAAGTCATTAGCTTCCATTTGTTCCATTCTAATTTTCAAGGAATTATTTTCTTCAGTCAGCATTTTGACTTCCTTTTTCATTTGGTCAATTCTACTTTTTAAGGCATTCTTCTCCCCATTGGCTTTTTGGACCTCTTTTACAATTTGGCCCAGTCTGTTTTTTAAGGTGATAATTTTTTCAGTATTTGTCTGTGTCTCTTTTAGCAAGCTGTTGACTCATTTTTCATGATTTTCTTGCATCAATCCCATTTCTCTTCCCCATTTTCCCTCTACTTCTCTTACTTGATTTTCAAAATCCTTTTTGAGCTCTTCCATGGCCTGGGAACTGATTCATATTTTTCTTGGAGGCTTTGTATGTAGTAGCTTTGACTTTGTTGTCTTCTTCTGAGTGTAAGTTTTGATCCTCCTTGTCAACAAAGTAAGTTTCTATAGTCAGAAATTTTTTCCATTGTTTGCTCATTTTCCCAGTCTATTACTTGCCTTTCTAACTCTTTGTTAAGGTAGGGCTCTGCTTCCAGTGTAGAGGGCTAACTGTCCCAAGCTTCAGGGGTTTTGTGCAGCTGTTTTCAGAGTTACTTCTAGGGACCTGTAAATTTTCAGTTCTTTCAAGTTGGTGTGATCTAAGGGGAGGTATGTTTACTCCTCCCTTGACTTGTGCACTGATCATTGAGTGACCACAAGTGCTCTTTTCTGCCCTGGAACTGTGAGGAGGGTGTTCCTTCCACTGTGGCTACAAGCTCTGCTGTTATTGCTTCTTCTTATCCTGGGACTGCCACCTAGGACTGTGACCTGGATCCAAGTATGGACAAAGCAACAGAATCCTGCCTTAGTGCTAGTAAAGAGACCCTTGTAATCTCCTTCTGACCAGTTGTTCAACTCCCTTACCATTTCTGGGCTGAGAGCTCTGGAAGCAGCCACTGCTGCTGTTGATTCAGTCACTCCCAAGGCCTGCTCCTGGTTTGCTATGCCCGGGGCTGTGCTGGTGCGGCTTGTGCTGGACTGTGCTCCTTTCACTCAGGTCTAACAGACCTTTCTTTTTGACCTTATAAATTGTCATTGGCCCCTGTGGGCTAAGAAGTCTGGAAACTACCATTGCTGCCATTGATTCAGTCACCCTGAGGCCTGCTCTGAGTTTGCTGGTACTTGGTCTGCACTGGTGCAGCTTGCGCTAGACTGCCTTCCTCTCTCAGCCTGTTGCAACACACCTTTCCTGTCAATCTTCCAAGTTTTCTTGGGCTGGAAATTTGTTTCACTCTGCCTTTTTGTGGCTTATGCTTCTCTAGAATTTGTTTAGAGTCATCTTTAAAGTTATTTGGAGGGGTTTGGGGGAGAGCTCAGGCCTTCACTCCACCATCTTGGTTCCATCCTCCTAATCTGTAGTTTTAGCAAACTTTGTCTACCTTATTATAAATACTACAACCATTTAATAGTTGGAAGCCATCTAGAACTCTTCAGTGAGTCAGCTAGGGTAAATGGAACAGACCATGGGACTTATAAGTTGTAAACATGGGCTCTGTAATGACTATACTGTATGTTAGAACTTCCCTTCTTCACAGGGGAACACTATCAGTAAACTTATTTTATTAGCTATAGTAAATATCTCCTGAGCACCAGCTTTGTGAGGCCTCTTTTAACCAGGATTATGAAGTTGCTTTTATTTAGAAATGCACCTTCCATATAGACTTATATTAATCACCTGACATTTCTACTAGATATCAATTTTGACCAGTCTAGACTTCTAGACTTTTATAAAATTTTTACTTTTCATGAATCTGATGACTGAATCCTTCCAGGAAGTGCATTTGGTTTTGAAAAATTATAATTTAAAACTAAGTAGAAATGGATTTCATTGTAGCTTACAAGTTTGATTCCCATCCAGGATATAACAGGAAATCTCTAATGTGTTGTGTTAAAAAAAATACCATAAAAACACATGAAAAAGCACACCTTATTAACAAAGGAACCACTGCACAAAATATGGGAATTCATTTAAATATTTTAGGGTTATTATTGCTTAAAGATTTTTTCAAGATATATTTCAGGGATGTTGTTTGTGTTCATAAATTTGAAAGATACATTTAATATGCATCAAATTACCTTTTATTTTAGAATTTTATTCCATTACCTCCACTGAAGTTCATATTTGATGTCTTATTGTGAACTAGAGATGATATTTGGGTTCTCAAAGGTTTATACATTGTAACATAGCTTTTGACAGATATTAACAACCTGGAAAAACTTCAAGTAGGGGATTGGTGATATACTATATAGTTATTATTTGATGCATATCCTGCATAAATTCAAAGAACTTCTCCCTCAAAATACTGGACACCAAATGATGATTTAAAAAATATTTGGCAACAGAAACTCATGAATAGTATCTACTCAGGTATAGAGTTATTATGAACTGCATCAATGGAGGAAATAAAATTACAGATCAGGGGGGTCCATTGATTATGGATGAGATATAAACCCTTGGCATTGTGGTTCTTTGATGTCTGTCTGGATTCTGCCTTATTCACATGACTGTTTATCTTTAAATAGTAAAGGTTTTGGCTACAGCAACCAGACTAGATTTTTTTTTATGGTACCTAAAAATTTCAAGGATCTATGATTTTGTTAGAATAGATACTTCCCTCAACCACTTTGTAACTTAATGGCATGTCTTTGAGAATTGTTCTGTCCACAAAATTCATTATGCTGAAAACAACCTGGTGATAAACATCTCCAAACTTAGCTATTCTGTTCCTTGGAAAGTAGATGTGCAGTATTGGAGTTAAGATGTTGATACTAAAGGTACTACTAGCCAATGTAGCTATCAGCTAACAAAATTAACTGACCTAGAAAATAGGTTGAAGAGAAAATATTCAACAATTATCAGGTTCCTTGGAAACCATGACCAAACAAAGAAAATACCTGCATGCTATATTTCAAGAAGTCAGTTTAAAAAGCTGTTCAGCTCTATTATAACCAAAGGTAAAAGTAAAAACAGAAAGTATATACTAGTCACATCCTGAAGGTAATTCCAAATTGTAAATATCCAGGAATAGCATAAACAAAATCTAGAGTCCAAGTCAAAGAAAAAATGCTTCAAGCCTTCAGGAAGAAAGAGTTCAATAACCAAATGATTATGTTCAGATCACACAAGACTATGCTTCAACTTCTATAAACAAGAGGCAATTTTTAAATATGATTCTCAAAAAGGAAATAAAGGAGAGCTGTTCCAAACAAGAACACAATCCTACAAAACTGAATATAATTCTATGGGGGAAAAATGGATCATTTATTAATAGGTAGCAAAACTATAATAGTTGTGGGCCTCAATATATCCCTTTCACACCTGGATACATCTAGGGAAAAGTTAAATAAGAAGGAAATTAA
Source organism: Vombatus ursinus (assembly GCF_900497805.2). Lineage (NCBI taxonomy): Eukaryota > Metazoa > Chordata > Mammalia > Diprotodontia > Vombatidae > Vombatus > Vombatus ursinus. The sequence continues at coordinate 27,054,713 of NW_020954590.1, read as the reverse complement.
AGACCTGAATAGAAATTTGAAAAGTTACTATGATAGATCTCTAGCAATTGCTCAATGGGAATCAAAAGGAATATACATATCTCAATGCTTCATGTTACCTTCATAAAAACTGATTGTGTATGAGTCTACATAACATACATAAACATAGTCTATTATGTTCCAGTTAAACTAGACTAAATGCCATCTACTTTATACAGCCTGCACTTTTATGTCTCTGTCCCTTTGTTCACACTGATCACTATGCCTATAATATTCTTGCTCATCTCAATATCCTCAACTTTTGGAATCAAATTCATATTCTACCACCTAGGAAGCAAGACTTCCTTGTAACCTACAACATCAATGCCATTTTGTTTATATCTCATGCACTTATCATATATTAATGTTATGACTATATTTGTGTTGCCTCCTTACCAAAGTATGAACTTTGTGAAGAGAACAACTTGTTTTATGTAAACTTGGTCATCTTATACAGTAGGCAACTTATACCTAGCACAGTCTTTTATACAAAACAGGTACTTGTAATTTTGTCTTGTTATGAATTGAATTGACTATAAATGAGAACAGTCCTATGTACAGTGAGATTAGATGGACTATATTATAGACTAAATTATATTATATACTATATACTAATATAGTGTACTAATATACTAATAATTTATATTACTATAGGACTATATTACCACTATGGACTTTTATAAAATATGGATATAAGGTGGTACAGTGGACATAAAGCTTCTCTAGGAATCAGGAGAGACCTCAAATTGGATAGTGAGTCCGATTTTTTTTTACTGTGATAAAGTCAATTAATTTCTATGAGTCTCAGTTTCCTTACATGGAAAATGATGAGCACAATGTTGTTGTTGTTTAGTTATTTAGTCATGTCTGACTGTTTGTGACCCCATCAACAATAGTGCATCAGGCCCTTCTATTCTTTACTATCTCTCAAAGTCTGTCCAAGGTCATGTTTGTGGTTTCCAAGGCATTATCTATCCATCTCATCCTCTGCCATCCCTTTTTCATTTTACCTTCAATCTTTCCCAACATTACTGTCTTTTCCAATGAGTTCTCATTATGTGGCCAAAGTATTTAAGCTTTAGTTTCAGTATTTGAGCTTCCAGAGAATTGTCTGAGTCAATTTAAGTATTGACTGATTTAATCTCTTTACTATCCAAGGGACTCTCAAAAATCTTCTCCAGCACCAAAATTTGAAGGCATCAATTCTGTGGCACTCAGCTTTACTTATAGACCAACTCTCACAGTCACATATTGCTACAGGAAAAACCATAGCTTTGATTATACAGACCTTTGTCAGCAAGGTGATATCTCTGCTTTTTAGTAAGCTATCCAGATTCACCATAGGTTGAATTCCAAGGAGCAAAGGTCTTTTAATTTCATGGCTGTAGTTACCATCTACAGTGAACACTGAGCACAAGAATATAAAATCTGACGCCGCTTCCATTTCTCCTCCCTCTATTTGCCAGGAAGTGATGGGACCAGTTGCTGAGATCTTAGTTTTTTTGATGTTAACCTTCAAGCCCGCTTTTAGACTCTCCTCTTTCACCCTCATCAAGTGGCTTCTTAATTTTTCTTCACTTTCTGTCATCAGCATAGTGTCATTTTCATGTCTGAGATTGTTGATATTTCTCCCAGCAACCTTAATTCTGGCTTTTGATTCATCCAGCTTGGCATTTTGAATGATGTACTCTGCATATAAGTTAAATAAATAAGGCACCAATATAGAGTCTTGTTGTACTCCCTTTCCAATCTTAAACCCATCAGTTGTTCCATGTTTGGTTCTGTTGCTTCTTGACCCATAGATAGGTTCCTCAAGAGACAAGTAATTTGATCTGACACTCTCGTCTCTTTGAGGACTTGCCTTGGTGCTATCCACACAGTCAAAGACTTTAGTGTAGTAGTCAATGAAGCATAAGTAGATGTTGTTCTGGAACTTCCTTGCTTTCTCCATAAAACAGAGAATGTTGGCAATTTGATCTCTAGCTCTGCCTCTTTGACAACCAGCCTGCTCTTCTGTTAATTCTCAATTCACATATTACTGAAGCATAGCTTGCAGAATATTAAGCATAACCTCACTGGTGTGTGAGATGAGTGTACTTGTTCAGTAATTTGAACATTCCTTACCATTGCACCCTCTTCAGAATTGGGATATGAATTGATCTTTTCCAATCCAGTGTCCACTTTTGAGTTTTCCAAAATTTCTGGCATATTGAATGCAGCACTTTAACAGCATAATCTTTTAGGATTTTAAATAACTCAGCTGGAATTTCATCACTTCCACTAGCCTTATTGTTTTTTTATTAATTTACTTTAATTTATCAACAATCACTTTCATAAGCTTTTGAGTTTTAAATTTTTCTCCCCCACTTTCCTCCCCAAGACAGCACACAATCTGATATAGGCTATACATATACATTTCTATTAAATATATTTTTACATTAGTGATATTGTAAGGAAGAATTAGAACCAATAGGAGGAACCACAAGAAAGAGAACACTAGCCTTATTGTTAGCATGCTTCCTAAGGCCCACTTCATTTTTTAGGATGTCTGGCTCTAGATCAATAACCACATAATGTGATTATTGATGAGGTTAAGATCTTTCTTGTATAGTTCTTTTGAATATCTCTTCTTAATCTCATCTGCTTCTGTTAAGTTTGCACCATTTTTGTCTTTTATCATGACCATTTTTGCATGAAAAGTTCCCTTGACATCTCTAATTTTTAAGAGACCTCTTGCCCTTCCCATTGTATCATTTTCTTCTATTTCTTTGCACTGCTTGTTTGAGAAAACTTTCTTATATCTCCTTGATGTTCTCTGGAATTCTGCATTCATTGGATTTTCTTTCCCTTTCTTCTTTCCCTTTCTCTTTCCTTCTTTTCACAGCTATTCATAAAGCTTTATCAGACAGCTATTTTGCTTTCTTGTTCTTTTTCTTCTGAATGTTTTTTGTTGGTGTCTCCTTACAGAGTAACCGGGATTGAAAGCATTATCAAAATATTCAAGCACAATGCAAATGAGATATATTCTAGAAGCACTATATTCTGAGGATGGTTTTATCTATGCAAAGAAAGTGGGGATGTTAACTTCCTTGATCCCTACACCTACATTTTACCATTTCTGAAATCTCTTCAGCATGTGCTCAACCCCTTTGTCCTGTGTTTTGAGAATAGTATCATTGTCCAGTGTCAGGCTCACTCTTCAACTCTGTCCAAGCACTTGGCAGTACAGCTATTCCTTATCCAAACAACATTTGGGGGAGGAACTAGTTCACTGTGATTCTCTTTTTTACAGATCATCTCTCTAGTGCTTTTTTTCTGACTGCTAATGCCTGTTTCCCCTCCAATAGGAAAACTTCTGTGAAAAATTTAAAAAAAAGGAATATTGGAAAAGTGATGCAAGTTGATTACATTTCCTTTACAGCTTCCATCTAATATCCTTTAGGCTTAGCCTGATTTATTTTGTGCCTTGGGCACAATCTAATTTGCATGACTGGATTAAATAACCTAAGGAACTCTGACCCTTTTGTTTGTGCACTAAACATTTCAATTACTCATGTGAGTTTTATTTATACTATGCTTCTTTCTGAATATTACTTGTATTTGAAATCTCTCCAGCATTAACTCAAAAAAGAAAAGGATGCATAGGTCATTTAACTAAGGAAACTGACAAGCAGGAGAGGCAATAAATCACAGTATTATGGCCCATGATTGAACTTTGAATATCTTCCAAAATACTCTTTGCATTACTTTCTAACTCACGTGGGTCTGATTGATTTCTGTTAAAGAAAAAAATATTATCTCAAGTTACATAGTAGCTTCAGGTTTTCCAGCTGCCATTCTAGTATACTGTGTAGACTATGATAATAAACTGTATTAAAGGTTGTTAAAAGTGCTGGAACCATTAGCAAAACAGTAATTCATAGGTGTTTTCCCCCATAAAAGAACCCAATGACATTTGAGTCTAAATGTAAATTTAAAAAAAGATGTCTAATTCCATAAACATTACAGACACAATAATTGGTTCTATATTTAATAGGTGTATGCACCAGAAGAGACCCACAATACAGTTTTTTTTATTTAAAAAAAACTTAAGTAAGTTTAGCTGTTGAAATGTTTCTTTTTTCTTTTCCTTTTTTTCTGCCTCCAAAAATAAGGCTTTTCATTCTCCCTGATAGCAAATAATTCTTCAGAGGTCTTAATGAATTTGCATTCCTTTCTTTAAAATGCAGTGCTACCTCATAGGCATTATGGGAGGGAAGGTACAGCATTTACTTTTAGAAACTGAACTTTGGTGACCTACTAGAACTCATCATAAAAATCTGCTTAATTCCAATTGGCCATCAGTCCATAGCTCACTAAAAATGGGCACTTTTGTTTTTAAATGGGCACTTTTGTTTTTAAAAATGAAGATTAGTTATAACATGCCCCATCAAATCATAGTTTATGCGAAATAACAGAAAAGTCTTCAAGTAATCTTTAAAGGAAAGAGAAAGTACAAGACACTCATCCCTACTGTTCCCAAGGATCACCTTGGTGCATTATTGCATATGGGATGCTGCCTTTGTGTAACACTGAAATGAACCCCAGGTAGATATCTGGTTGTAGTTCACATAGCAAGAGTAACAAAAGTACTACTTTACCACAGAAGAGTCAGGATCATGTATAGAGGCAATGTGTTGAGTTAGATTGAGTGCTTGAATAGAAATTCAAGGACCTAGGTTCTAGTCTTGGTCTACTGATGTCAGAGAAGTACCTTAACTAATCTTGTCTCAATTTCCTCATCTATATTTAATCCCCAAGTGATATTGCTAGCCTTTATCCAGATCTTATTAAATGAGAAGTATCAGGTCTTATTTTGTTTTCCTCAAGAGAAAGGTTTTTACTATTCCTTACAAAGAGGAAGAGGATACTCACCATATATTCATTCTTTCTACTTTTCTTCTATAGTCTTTCAGAGGGAATATGGAAGTTTCAGCAACCAACTTCCTCCCTCCCACTTCTAGGTGCTGTGTGGACTCATTCTTTATGCAGTCCACCTCTGAGAGTCAAGTAAGTGGTGAAAACCTTCCTCAGCTCCCTGTCTCACTCCCAAGTGAACTGATGCAGAACAAAGTAACATTTAGAAGGATATTTGGTACTATAACATCATTATAAAAAACAAACAATTTTGAAGACTTCCATAAAGTGATGAAGAATATAATTAACAGAACAAAGAGAACAATTTATATAATAACTACACTCCAAAAACAAACAAGGTTGAAAGCTCTAAGAACTCTTATTGATACAATGATCATCCATGATTCCAGAGGATCAATGATAAAGTGTATTATTCACCTTCTGACAGAGATGATATTAGACATTTTTTTTCTGGATGTGGCCAATGAGGGAATTTGTCTTGTCTGATTATTCATATTTGTTGAAAACAAATACATGGCACCTTCACAAAAGTTGACCACATATTAGAGCATGAAAACTTCATAAACAAATACTGAAAACCAGAAATATTAAATGCACCCCTTTCAGATCATGATATAATAAAAATTATTTCAATAAAAGATTCTAGAAGCATAGATTAAAATTAATTAAATAGTAAACAAATCCTAAAGAATTAGTAGGTCAAAGAATAAAGCATAGAAACAATCAATAATTTCATTAAAGATAATAATAATGAGACAATATGCAGAAATTTATTGTAGGTAACCAAAGCAGTACCTAGGGCAAATTTTGTATGTCTAAATGCTTTTTGTTCATTGTTGTTGTTCAATCATTTCAGTCATGTTTGACTCTTTGTGACCCCGTTTGGGGTTTTCAAGGCAAAGATACTGGAGTGATTTGCCATTTCCTTTCCCAGCACATTTTACAGATAAGGCAAATGGTTAAATGACTTGCCCAGGGTCATACAGCTATTGAGTGTCTGAGGTTGAATTTGAACTAATGTCTTCCTGACTCCAGGCCCAGTGTTTTATCTACTGCATCACTTTATATCAGTACAAAAGAGAAAGAACAGAACAATAAATTGGGCTTGCAACTAAATGAACTAGAAAAAGAACAAATTAAAAATTATCAATCACCAAAATAGAAATCCAAGGAGAGATTAATAAAATTGAAAGAAAACAGCAACAACAACAACAACCATGGAACTAATAAATAAAACTAGAATTGCCCATATTAACAGAAGAAGAAATAGAATACTTAAATAACTCTACCTTAGAAAAATAAATTGAACAAGACATAAAGGAGCTCTGTAAGAAAAAAACCCCAGAAAAAGATGGATTTGCAAGTGAATTCTACCAAATATTTAAAGTACAATATGCTATATGAACTATTTTTAAACAGCTAAAGGAGTCCTACCAAATTCCTTTTATAACACAAATATGATTTCAATACTTAAACTAGAGAAAGGAAAAATGGAGAAGGAAAACTCTAGACCAATTTCCCTAATGAATATTGATGCAAAATTTTAAAATAAAATACTAGCAACAAGATTGCAGCAACATATCACAGAAATCATAAACTATGATCAGATAGTGTTTATGCCAAGAATGCAGGGCTGATTCAATATCAGCAAAACTGTAAGAATCATTGACCATATCAATAACAACATTGACAAAGATCTATGTCTATATCAATAGATGCAGAAAAGGCTTTTTGACAAAATACAGCACCCATTCTTATTAAAAACACTGGAGAGCATAGAAATAAATGAAGGTTTTCTTAAAATAAGTAGTATCTATTTAAAAGCAAGAATAAACATTACCTCTAATTAGGATAAACTAGAATTCTTCCCAATAAGGTCAGAGGTGAAGTAAGGATGTCCATTGCCACAATTATTATTCAATGTTGTGCTAGAAAAGCTACTTTTAGCAATAAGACAAGAAAATCAAATTGGAGGAATAAAAATAAGCAATGAGGAAACAAAATTATCACTCTTTCCTGATGACATGATGGTATGCTATAGAATCAACTAAAAAAAACAGTTGAAACAATAAACAATCTCATCAAAGTTGCAGGATATAAAACAAACTCACTTAAATCATCAGTATTTCTATATATTACCAGTAAAACTTATCAAGAAGAGATAGAGAAATTTCATTTAAAATAACTACAGACAGTGTAAAATATTTGGGAGTATATTTGACAAGACAAACATCAGGACTATTTGAACACAATTATAAAACACTTTTCACACAAATAAAGATAGATCTAAACACCTGGATAAGTTTTAAGTGCTCATGGGTAGGCTAAGCCAATATAATAAAAAATACAATTCTGCCTAAATTAGCTTACTTTTTCAGTACTGTGCCAATCAAACTACCAAAGAATTATTTTGTAAAGTTAGAAAAAATAATATTAACTTTATCTGTAAGAACATAAGGTTAAGAATATGAAGGGAATCATGAAAAAATGTGAAAGAAGTCCATCTAGCAGAGCCATATTTCAAACTGTATTACAAAGTGGTAATCATCAAAGCAGTCTGGTACTAGCTAGGAAATAGAGTGGTGGATCAGTGTAATAGATTAGGTAGATGTTCAGTAATAAATTAGCATAATAATCTAGTTTTGATAATCCAAATGTTGCTAGCTTTTGGTGTAAAAATTTACTATTTGACAAAAATTGCTGGGAAAACTTGGGAACAGTTTAGCAGAAATTAGGCATAGACCAACATCTTACACCATATATCAAGATAAGGTAAAAATGGGTACATGATCTAGTCATAAAATGTGATATCATAAGCAAATTAAAGGAGCATGAAAAAATTTGCCTAATTATGCATAAAGGAAGAGTTTATGACCAAATAAGAGATAGAGAGGATCACAGAAAGTAAAATGGAAACTTTTAATTACCTGAAATTAAGGTTTTGCATAAACAAAACCAATGCAACCAATAGAAGACAGGAAACTGAGAAAATTGTTATAACAAGTTTATCTAATAAAAGTCTCATTTCTGAAGTATACTGGGAGATGAGCCAAATTTATTAAAAAAAAAGAAGAGCTGTTTCTCAAATGACAAATGGTCAAATGATATGAGCAGGAAGTTTTCTGAAGAAGAAAACAAAGATATTAATAGTCATATAAAAGTGCTCTAAATCACAAATAATTAGAGAAATGCACATTAGAACAACTCTGAGGTATTTCTTCCTATCTGTCAGATTCCCAAACATGAAGAAAAGGAAAAAAAAAACAAATGCTGGAGGGAATGTGGAAAAACAGTGACACCAATGTACTCTTAGGTGGAGTTGTGAACTAGTCCAACTATCTGGGAGAACAATTTAGAACTATGCTCTAAGTGCTACAAAACTATGTATACCCTTTGACTCAACAATGCCACTGCTAGATTTGTATCCCAAGAAGATCAAAGCAAAAGGAAAAGGACCTATATGTACAAAAATATTTATAGCAACTCTTTTTGTGGTGGCAAAATATTGGAAATTAAGGGGATGCCCAGCAATGGAGGAATGGTATATGATTGTTATGGAATACTATTGTGAAGTAAGAAATGATGAGGGTGATGGTTTCAGAAAAATCTGGGAATACATATGTGAAACTGATGCAAAATGAAGTTAGCAGAACCAGGAGAACATTGTACAGAGTAACATCAATGTTGTAATTATGATCAACTGTGGAAGACTTAGCTACTTTGAATAATACAGTGAGCCAAGTTAATTCTGATAGACTCATAATGAAAAGTGCTATCCATTTACTGAGTGCAAATTAAAGCACACTGCTTTTCACTTGAAGTTTTTTCTTGCATTTTGGCAATAGGTAATATAGAAATATATTTTGCTTTATTTCATATGTATAATGGGTATCTTATTTCTTGCATTCTCAATTATTGATGGAGGGACTGAAAGGAGAGAGAGAATTTAAAATTTAAAAAGAATGTAACAAAAGAAAAAAATTGTCAGACACTAGACATGGTGATCTCCAAATCACACAATAAAGAATAAAAAAGTTTATTTAAAATAATAAAACTGTTTTTAATCATTCGAACATTGTACTCAGGGCTTTTAGAAAAGAGAAAGGAAATAAAAATGTTCTAGACTTGCATTGACATCAGTAAGTCATGAAAAAGTCAAGCAGAATATTAACTGGATGGAAAAAATATAATGAAGCATAAGGAGATTTGTTATAAAATGTTTTTTCCTTTATTATTGACAGAAATTGCATGGTGTTATTGCTTTCTGTTTGAAGTATTTATAAGATAGTACAATCTTCAAAGTGGGCTTTAGATGGCCAGTTCCTAGGGGATGATGGAAAATGTCTAGGATTTTGATTACAAATGAGGAAATTGACACAAATGAATAAATTAAAATGGATTTTAAATTACTCCTCAATGGTTATTTACATAGAACAGACCTGCACAACTTGTAAACTTATTTTGGCTGCAGATAGGTTAGACTAGAGACAGACTGATGATGGTTGGTTGCCTGGGTCACATGACAAACAGGACAGTACATGCATAGTGGCAATCCTACATTTTTTGGGGGCCACCTGAAATCCTTTGGTGGGCTCTATGTTGTGCAGGCTTGATCTAGAAAGTGTCTGAAGTAGTGCTTACATCCAGATTTCCTGACTTTAAGTCTACTTAGCAAATGCTTAATAAATATTTAATTGAATTTTCTAAATGTTTCACCTAGAAAATGTAAGAAGTCATGGTAGGATGTGGTATGATAAATGTTTTTAAATTTTAAAGATATACTTAAAGAGTAATTAGACTTGTTTTGCTGGGTTTGAAAGGGTAGAATTAGGATTAGTGATAGAAGACATAGGAAAGTGGATTTTTAGTTCATAAGATATGGTTAAGGAAGAAGTCCCTAATAATTAGTGCTGAAATGGAAGGAATGAAAGTATGTAGGAAGGAAAGAAAGAAGTTAAGGAATGAAGAAAAGGAGGTAACAAAAGAAAGAAGGGAGGGAAGGTGGAGAGAGAAAGGAAGGAAGCGTGTAAAGAAAGAAGGAAGGAAGGAAAGAAGGAAAGATGCAGAAGTTAAGGAAAAGGATGGGAGGGAAAAGGGGTGGAAGGAGGGAAGGGAGAAAAAAGAAAGGAAGAAAGAAGGAAGAAAAAAGAAGGAAAGAAAGAAAGAAAATGGCTGTCTTAGTAGGCACTTAAGGGGCTGTGATTTTCTTTTCAAAGGATGTCTTCAAATGAAGATTAGTTAACCACTTGTTTTCTATCTTGTGTGGGGAGGGTATATACTTCATGTAGAGGTTGTATTAAATACCTTTGGAATTCCTTCCAGATTTAAGATTTGCTATTTTCATAATTGTATTAGAGGCAGTTTGGAGTAATGGATAGAGGGCTGACTTTGGAGTCAGGAGATGCCTCTGACACACACTAGCTGTGTTATTATAATCAATCACTTAGTGTTGCAAAAACACCTCTTTAAGACTCCAGATTGTAGGTAACTTGCTGATCTGCATTGTAAAGAGAGTTTCCACATCAGGAGTTCCCCATACCAAAGAAAGCACAGGTCTGTGTTTTTGCTCCCCTACCAAAAAGTGATGGTGAGTATTTCCTAGCTAATCCCAGTCTAACTGATAGCTCCATCCAATTTCCTGGGTCCTCGAGGTGCTTGGCACTTACCCTAGCCGATAGTAAAATTACTACTCAAATTCCATCTTGCAGTTTTTATAATCCCCTTAGACAGATTATGGATAGTAATATAAAATTCCCACTAACAGTAAATGAAGAGGCTCAACCAGTTAACCTGTGCCCAAAGAGATTAATATTTGGCATACTGTGGTAAAGAAAATTATTTTAGGCAAGTGTCTTGAAAAGTAATCAGGAAAAACTAGGTTTGAAAAGAATCTATTTTTCCTCTTTCAAATCAAGATTAATATTCATCAAATGTTAGCTATGCATGCATGCAATCAGATAAGACAAATACTCAGAGAAATGTCTTAGAAATTGGTTTGTATTACATTAAAGGCACACTAAATTTCCAATTCTGAACAGAACCTGAACAATTATTTGATAGTTATATGTAAATCTATTAAAGTGATATATAAACATGAGATAATATATTACTGAATATCAGCATGTGATTTTCATTCAGAGCACTTTTTTTTGGCTATTGTACATAATGAAGTGTACTGAGAATATGCCAGCTTATTTAAGTGCATGTCATTAAAGAAGATATGTAAAATATATTCTTCTCCTTCCCAGTTGCTGCCTCCCAGCAGCATGATGGTAAACATTTAGAGCGTTACCTGAAAGGTAGCTAAATCTGACTTTAAAACCACCTGCAATTACTTGACTTTTTTAATGGAAAAAAAGATTAAAATTCTAATATAGTATTAAGGAACAATAATAGTGGATTTGAAGACTATACATCCATCTGCAATAGTACCCCACTCATGATTCTGTAACTGAACAAGAAGCAGCATGATTTGTCAGAAAAATAGCAAGATAGATCACTCAAGAAAGCAAGATAGATTCACTCAAGAAATCCTACTTTACCACTGGTAACATAATTCTGCCAGGTATATCAGCTATGTATAGCCATCTGTAAAATGCATGGTGACCTCTTTCAAGGGTGTGTCAGCATTATTTAGAGCTTCTCAGGCCTGTCTATTATGTTGATTGGACCAGGTACAATCACATCTTTCACTAGTCACCTTTGACTCAATAAAAATCTTCCTTTTGCATTGGCTGAGCAATGAGAGCTGCCCAACATTGCTCACTTCTTTTATCATAACAATTTAGATCTTAATGTTTAAAGGTAAGTCCACAATTTATTAAGAGCTGACTATGTCAGACATTTTCCTAAGCTCTGGGGATGCCAAAAAAAGCAAAAACCAGTTAGGATTGAATTAATAAATCAGAGGATCATCTGCATAGACATAATAATTGAATCCATAAAAGCTGATGAGATCATCAAGCAAAATAATAGAGAGCAAGAAGAGAAGAGGGCTCATGATAGAGCCTTTGGGGATACACACAGTAAGCAGGTGTTATCGGGTTGAAGATCAAGCAGAGGAAACTGACAAGAAATGACCAGACAAAGAGAAGAATAAGGAAAGAATATTGCCATGAAAACTCAAAGAAAATAGAGTAATAAGGAGAAAAAGATGATGAATAGTTTCAAAGGCTGTAGAGAGATCAAGAAAAATGACAAGTGAGAAAAGATCATCAGATTTGATCATTAAGAAATCATTGGTAATTTTGGAGAGAATAGTTTTAGTTGAATAATAAAATCAGAAGCCAGATTGCAGAGAGCTAAGAAAAGGAAAAGAAATGAATGTCTTAATTGTAGATGACCTTGCAATAAGTAACAGAGATGAATAGATCAAGCAAGGGTTTTTGGAAGATAATGGAGATACAGATGTGTTTGTAAGCTGTAGGGAAGCAGTCAGTAGACAAGGAATGAAGCTTAATGGGACAGTAGGTGAGAATGAGGGGGCAATCTGTTGTAAAAGACAAGATCATTTGATCATTTACAGAGGTTTGGAAATAATTCTAAAGAATTATTTAAAAGAAAAAAAATAAAAGAGGAAAAAGAAGGAAAAAAGAGGAAAATCAATCTATACATATAAAAAAATTCTAACATTATTGGCAGTGTTCCATACATGTGGAACGTTCCCCCCTCCAACCTCTGCAAAGCAATGGGTAGAAAATGTCTTGTCATATTTCTACTTTGGGTTTTTTTTTTTGTAATTTTGTAATTTGTAATTTTGTAATATTCCTTTTCAATTGGTATGTGGTTGTTCTTTCCATTTAGATTGTTGAAGTTATTTTGTATATTGCTTTCTTGGCTCTGCTTACTTCACTATGCATCAGTTTCTGCAAGTTTTCTTGCTTCTCTGTCCTCATCATATTTATCATTTCTTACAGCACAATAATATTTCATTACATTTATGAAACACATTTTGTTTAGCCATTACCCAATCAATGGGTAGCTACTTTGATTCCAAAAGTTTGACATTTTGAATTATTTATTCTGTATGATGATAGTATAGTGAAAAATAAAATTGATTTTAAAGTCAGCTAAGTTGGTAGCTGTTATTTGAAAAATAGTTCTGTATTAGTGTAGTATTACAGAAAGAGCACCAGAATAGAATTCAGGAGACATAGATCAGTGAACCCAAAATTCCGATCTAGTGTGCAAAAAAAGGACACCGAGGTACATTGAGTATTTTCAGTTTATTAGGGAAACCATTAAGTAATTTGATCTGGAACTTGCCTCTGCTGTCATGGATCCCTCTAGCCCAATACTGGGCTTTTTTCTCACAATTGAGGGGATGCCAAAGATATATGGAAGTGACACAATTCTTTGATTGGTCAATTCCAGAATGGGGAAATCCATATGATTGGTCAAGGGGAGGAAGTGGACCTCCATGTTTGGCATCAGGAAGGCACTCCCATTTGGTCAAGGGAGATGTCCGTCAATCACCAAAGATTAGTCATCAAGCTTTCCACATGTCATGAGTGTTTAGTCATTGAATAGGCAACAGGACTCTGGGGCTTTCCACTTGTTTGTTATAACCATCAGGTGTGAAAGGACAGGGAAGCTGTGGTTTTTGGGAATACAGCATCTTCCAGAATACAAAGGAGTGAGGAAGGTAGTGCAACAAATCTCTGTCCCTTTCCCTAACATGGATTAGTACTGGCTGAAATAAAAAAAAAAAAAAACCAACAACTATAAATCTACATAATACAAATCTATCAGTTGTAATAACCAATATATGGATATTATCACCATTACATAGTGAGTTAATTAATTATAACTCATGTCCAAGCAGCATTATCTATCAGAACTTACTCAAAATTAATCTTATTCTACAAAATTCACTAATACAATCACTGATACCCTTTAAATGACAATGAGCTGAGTAGATATTGATCAAATTGAGTAGGAGTATCAAAATTATTCTCACAGGTGGACTCAGACAACTCAGCTCCCCTCTCTGGGCTGCAGTTTCCTCACTGTCTGTAAAATTAAGTAGTTGTTATGCATAATATCTAAGATTCCTTCCATTTTTATTGATGCGAGGAAGCGCAGTACAATTAAATGAGTGACAATTTGGAACAGAGAGGATTTTGGTTCAAATTCTGCTAACGGCTACAGTATTCACTAACTGTGTGATAATGGCAAATGAACATCTCATCTCTTGGAATCATTTTCCTCATCTGTAAGATGGAATGAATGAATGAAAAAAGAACATTTGTTTAGCATTTTTATGTGCTAAATACTACACAGACACACGCAAACACACACACATGTTTATATAAATACAAATGCAAAGAAAGTCCATGCCATCAAGGAACATATATTCTTATGGGAGGAGAGAATACATTTATAATGACAAGGGAAGGGTACTTTGGTTTGGCTGTCACAGGGCTGTTAGTGAGTGGAGCCTTTAGGAACTAGATTAATACTATCTTTCCAGTAGCAATGGCAGTATTGATTTAATCATGATTCTATTACTAGAAAATCAAGAAAGGCAGGGAAGGGGAGGAGGTACATGCAGGTGGCAGGCAAGATGATATTGAGGAGCTAATTTAAACATGGATGAGGCCACTAAGATTTAGTGGACCATGATGAGATAATAGTATATCTTCTTGTGAGGACATTTTTTTCGAAAATTTTATGGTGCTTTATAAAGGAAAGCTGTAAATATCTCTATGGGGGCACAACTTCATATTTTCCTTATTTTTCTCAATTTATCAGGATCAACAATACCTTTTTTTAATAATGAGGAGGTTGGACTGGGTCTTTTCGTGATCAAAGTCTATAATTTACAATAATCCATTGAGATGATGTTAACATTATCTTCATGTTACAGATGAAGAAACTGAAGCCATGAGAGGTTAAGTGACTTGTCTTAGGTCACACTGATACTAAGTATATAAGAGAGGATTCAAACCCAGGTCTGTTTCACTCCAAGTCTATCACTTGATCCAGCCTCTAAATGTGTAGCACAGTCAACCTGCTGCATTTTGCTGTTTATTATCTTAGAAGGAATGTTTATATATCTTGATAGCTGATCACATACTTTCTCATCAATTTTTTGATAGATTTTTTTTGTGAGAGGAAAAAAATAATTCCAAAGTTATGATAAGTATTTATAATCACATGCAATATGAAGCAAAGATCCGTTCAGTTTGGTCAATATGGATGAAAATCAATTTGGAAAATTCAGGTCCAATACATACATTAAATCCTATTTTGGTTTGTTTGAATTTTTGGGGAATTGTCTTGGTTCTTCACTTTGCATTATTGGCGTAGACAATTATGATTGCAGCTACTAACAACTAGTAGCATCATGTGATTGTTACTGTTCATTTGTTTCAGTCATGCCTGACTTTGTGACTCCATTTAGGGTTTTCTTGGCAAATTGGTTTGCCATTTTCTTCTCCAGCTCATTTTACAGATGAGGAAACTGAGACAAACAGGATTAAGTGACTTGCCGAGGTCACAAAAGTGTCCAAGGCAGGATTTGAACTCGTGAACATGAGTCTTCCTTATTTTGAGCCCAGTGCTTTACCCACTGTATTACATAGTATCATATTAATTGTTGACTAAGTGCTGTGAAAGCTTAAGGGGAGCTTGGTTCTTAATTTACATTAGTAAGTAACATCACCATTATTGATGAACTATTTTAAAAGTAGCAGAGGAATTGAGTTTGATTTTCTCCCTGCATGAAAATTTGTAGATTAGCCAATTAAGCTCTGAAAAATCGATGAGCACTGCAAATAGTAAAAACTTTCTCAAAGGACTAGAGGAAAGAAGAAAGCCCCAAACCTTCCAAATCTTTTAAGAAAACCCCCTATAGTCTAACAAGTGGCTTTCCATCCATGGAGAAATGAGGCTTGAGAGTCTGTGTTTATGAATTAGAGGATTATGAATTATTTTTTCCAGCAACATGTGGACTAGCATGTGTCCTCCTCCATAAAAGTCCTACTCTGAGGATCCTAACATTATCAAAGGAGATGCATTGAATGGCCAACTCTGAACGGGCATACAAACCAGAGAAATTATGTATGGACCAAGTGAGAGACCACATCATTTACCAGAGGATTCCTTGAGCTGTGTATAGGGAAGTTCATCTTCAAAAGGTTGGATATTTAAGAGGTGATGAATTTTGTCTATGAAAATTCATTAAACAGATAAAAATGCAAAGTGGTTCTCTGCCCCTGTCCTGCAACTCCATCTACTGCTTTAATAGTAAACTGACAATAATGATGTCTAAGGGCCCTAAGGACCACATAGTTCTTAAACTGCAAAATTTAACTTAACCTCTGGGATTCTAATGTGAGGCTATCAAATCCAATAACATTCTTTAAGTAGGTGTACTACTAGAATAACTAAAACATTATCATATTGTCCAAAAGGGTGATGTACAGCATCTCTCAGACCTTAACTGAATATATCTGCATATGAAAAGGACAGGCATTTAGTCTAGGCGTGCAGAAGAGGCAATGCTCTAGTTTAGCTTGTCTCTAAACAATCTCTACTCTTTCATTTATGTGGCAGGATGGTAGATCCCTGGAGTTTGAAAACCAGAAACCTCAAGCTTCAGAGCTGTTTGGAAGTTATTAGGAAAATAATTATTATCTTTTAGATTAGACTTCAGAGACTGAAAATTGGGAAGTGTAAGGAATGTTTACCATAATTTAGGGTAAGGTTTCTGATAGAGGTAACTTTCCCCACCCCCACCCCCCCAACTGGAAAAAGGAGTCCAAATAAGATCAAGTTTCAGGGGGGTTAGCTATCCAGGAGAATCTTGCTTTTTGTGTAAAAGATCTTGACCATGGGGTGAGAATATCCTACTGGGGAAAGGTGTGGCCTCCATATCCAAGGCTGAGGAAAAAAAAGGGGAGACATTTTGCCAAACCTTAGATCAGGATTTTCTGCTTTTTCTAATAGAGCTGGAAAATTATGTATAGACTTTAAAATGAAAAAGTGTGGTAACAACCCAGCCCACAGTGCATCTGGCAAAACTCTAGAATGTACCAAACTAGAAAAAAAAATACAATAGAACATAGATAATGTTAATGAGTGTTTTTCTAAGTCACTGTGCCCCTCATTGGGAACCTTATGTATAGTTTAGTGATCCCCATTTCTATTCGAGTTTGACACCTCTGCTCTAGGTGATGTGGGCAGTTTATTGTCTGGTGGAGTTGCATCCAACAGAACAATTATCAGAGACTTTAGTTCAGCAGTGTCTTGTGAAGACTACATGTCCAACTGAGAAGCATCCTAAAGATCAGCAAAGTGCAGATATAAAGGAAGCAAGGCTTTAGTAGAAGAGATCAGGGAGCCTTCAGTATCAGAGGCATGAGATGTCCTTCAAGATATCTGTCCTACTCATGTATGTTCCCTACCCATGCTCCCTTTCATATGTTTCATATGGGTACCTACTCTTTTGCCATGGAGATTTATGGGAAAATATATCCCAGGTCTATGGTGAAAATCTTTTGCTGCTACTTTTCTTACTATGCCATCTCACTAAGGACATTTATTTTGAACTAATTGTGTCCTCTGATTATAAAGGATCAACACATTGGTGGGGGCTCTTGAACTACGGTTTTAAATGATTTGGACTCATATACTAGTGCCTTGAACCTGGCTAACAATTCCCTGGGACGACCATCATGTGAATTTGTGAGTGCCTCAGGCACTGCATTTTCAATTATAATAAAAATGAAAACATCAAGAAGTTAATACTAAATAGAAAAATAACTTATACATTCTCCTCAGAGAGGCTAATAAATGATTTAGTGGAGTTGGTTTTATTGTGTACCCAAATAATTCAACTCCATTTCAACAACCACTTATAAAGTATATATTATGCGCAAGATACTGAGAAAAATAATTATTAATAAGCAATTACTAATATTGGGGGATCCAGGTTTTTTTCTCTTTCTATTTCCTCATTTAGCTACCAGGTCAAGGCAGTCTCTGAAGGACAGGGCTGATGATAAGACTGGGTTTCAATTTTGGCAGGACCCCACCCAACTGGTAAAGTTTGGTTCTGATTAAAGGGTAAAGACTGTCTTCTCTAGGTAGAATTCTTTTTTTATGTTTTATGTTTTAATATATATTATACATATATATAAATTACTTTATTTATTTTTAGTTTTCAACATTCACTTCCACAAGATTTTGAGTTCCAAATTCTCTCTCCATCTCATCCCTCCCCCCACCCCAAGATGGCATGCATTCTGATATCCCTTCTCCTAATCTGCACTCCCTTCTATCTCTACCCTCCTTCTCTTATCCCCTTCCCCTTCAATTTTCCTGTAGGGCAGGATAGATTTCTATACCCCATTTCCTGTATATCTTATTTTTCAGTTGCATGTGAAAACAATTTTTTTTAAAAAAATTGTTTTTAAAACTTGGGGTTCCAAATTTTCTCCCTTTCTCCCTCCCCACCCACCCTCATTGAGAAGGCAAGCAACTTGATACAGGTTATACATGTGTAGTCATGCAAAACACTTCCATAGTAGTCATGTTGTGAAAAACTAAGTATATTTCCCTTAATCCTATCCCACCCCCCATTTATTCTATTCTTTCTTTTGACTCTGTCCCTCCTTAGAAGTGTTTGCTTTTGATTACCCCCTCCCCCAATCTGCCTCCCATCTATCATTCTCCTGCTCTCTTGTCTCCTTCCCCCCCTATTTTCCTGTAGGGTAAGATAGTTTTCCATACCCAACTGTATGTTATTCTCTCCTTAAGCTAAATCCAATGAGAATAAGATTCACTCATTTCCTCTCGCCTTTCCCTGTTTCCCCTCCACTGTAAAAGGCTTTTCTTATCTGTTTTATGTGAGATAATTTACCCCCATTCTACCTCTCCCTTTCTCCTTCTCTCTGTATAATCCTTTCTGACCCCTTAATTTTATTCTCCAGATATCTTCCCTTCATCTTCAACTCACCCTGTGCTCTCTATCTATTTATTTATCTATATATATATATACAAACATATACTTTTTCCCCTCCAACTACTCTAATACTGACAAAGGACTCATGAGTTACACATATCATCTTTCCAAGCAGGAATGCAAACAGTTCAACCTTAATAAGTCTCTTATGATTTCTCTTTCCTGTTTACCTCTTCATGTTTCTCTTGAGTCTTGTATCTGAAAGTCAAATTTTCTATTCAGCTCTGGTCTTTTCATCAAGAATGCTTGAAAGTCCCTTATTTCACTGAATGATCACTTTTTACCCTGAAAGATTGTACTCAATTATGCTGGGTAGGTGATTCTTGGTTATAATCCTATCTTCTTTGCCCTCTAGAATATTATTTTCCTTGCCCTCTGGTCCCTTAATGTAGAAGCTACTAAATCTTGTGTTATCCTGATTGTGTTTCCACAATACTTGAATTGTTTCTATCTGGCTGCTTGCAATATTTTCTCCTTGACCTGGGAACTCTGGAATTTGGCTACAATATTCCTAGGAGTTTTCCTGTGGGGATCTTTTTCAGGAGGTGGTTGGTGGATTCTTTCAATTTTTATTTTGCGCTCTGGTTCTAAAATATTGGGGCAGTTTTCCTTGATAATTTCTTGAAAGATAATGTCTAGGTTCTTTTTTTGATTATGGCTTTCAGATAGTCCAATAATTTTAAAATTCTCTCTCCTGGATCTATTTTCTAGGTCAGTTGTTTTTCCAATGAGATATTTCACATTGTTTTCTATTTTTTATTCTTTTGAATTTGTTTTATAGTGTCTTGATTTCTCATAGAGTCACTAGCTTCCAATGGCTTTATTCTAATTTTTAAGGAAGTATTTTCTTCAGTAAGCTTTTGGACATCCTTTTCCATTTGGCCGATTTTGCTTTTTAAGGCATTCTTCTCTTCATTGGTTAGGCTATTTTTAAGGTGTTATTTTCTTCAGTATTTTTTTGGGTCTCCTTTAGCAAGCTGCTGACTTGTTTTTCATAATTTTCTTGCATCACTCAGTTTTTCCTCTACTTCTCTTACTTGCTTCTCAAAATCCTTTTTGAGCTCTTCCATGACCTGGGACCAATTCATATTTTTCTTAGAGGCTTTGGATGTAGAAGCCTTGACTTTGTTGTCTGCTCTGGTTGCATATTTTGATCTTCTTTGTCACCAAAGTAAGATTCTATGGTCTGACTCTTTTTGCACTGCTTGCTCATTATCCCAGCTAATTACTTGAGTTATAAACTCTTTGTTAAGGTAGGAGTATGCTTCCAGCATGGAGAATGTACTGTCCCAAGTTCAGGGAGTTTTATGCAACTGTTTTTAGCTTCTAGGGACCTGTAAATTTTCAGTTCTTCCAAGGTGGTATGATCAAGGGCAGGGTGTTTACTCCTTTCCTGGCCTGTGCTCTGGTCTATGAGTGACCCCAAGCACTCTTTTCTGTCTTGGAACTGTGAGGAGGATTTCCTTTCCACTGCCACTACAAGCTCCACCACACCAGCACTTCTCCTTTCCCCAGGACTGCCACCCAGAACTGTGACCCAGATCCAAGCACAGTCAAAGCAAGAGAATCCTGCACCAGCAAAGAGATCCCTGCAATCCCCCACTGATCAGCCACTGGATTCCCTCTCAGTCAGTGGGCTGGAAGCTCTGGAGGCAGCTGACATCCTGGGGCCACACTTGGGTAGTGGAGCTGGGACCACACTGTGCTTCTCTCTCACTGTAGACATAGACTTTTCCTACTGACTTTCAAAGTTGTCTTTGACATTCATGGGTTGAGAAGTCTGGAAATTGCCATAGCTGCCCTCGATTCAGTCCTCTGAGACCTGCTCCAGGTTCTCTGAGGCTTGCACACCCACAAAGAACTGCGCTCTTCTCACAGCCTGGTGCAATATACCTTTCCAATCAACCATCCAGGTTGTCTTGGGCTGGAAATTTGTTTCACTCTGTCTTTTTGTGGGTTCTGCTGCTTTAGAATTTGTTTAGAGCCATTTTTTACAGGTGTTTGGAGGGGTTTGGGGGAGAGCTCAAGCAAGTCACTGCTTTTACTCTGCCATCTTGGCTCCACACCTCTCGGTAGAATTCTTACTATAACCCCACCATTCTACTTAAGTAACACAGGGTGGAAAACAGATCCTTTTGTCCTTATAAGGGAGCACTTCCATCCTTTTTAATTTTCCAGTAATGGAATCTTAATCAAATCAGTGCAGCATATTGCTACTAGAAAGACTATATTAATCAACCCCACTATAGCTACGCTCACCATCAGTCCTGTGGTATTCCGAACCAATTGTTATTAGTTGCCTATATGTATCTAAACACATTAATCCCCTATATTTATAAACAAGTAAGCCACCATAAAATTACTTGAAGTTTATGTGTGTGCCAAAATCTGTTCTAAAGGGTGAAAAATTGGGAAAGTATGTGAAGAGGTTCATAAGATTCTCCAAAGTAAACACTTGATATCTTCATTGTAATGGTGAAAACATGGAGGAATGATAAAAATTACATTGAAAATATTGTCTGGGATCAAGAAATGAGTAGCCAAAACCATGTTGATCATTTAGAAGCCTTATACTTCTATATTACATATATTTCCCTAAAGAATATGATTAGAAAACATTAGACATGATAAGAACCAAGTAATATCACAAAAATGAAATCAACTTATCTTACTGGACAAGAAATGACTAGTTATCAGTGGGAGTGCTATCTCAGAATCAACTGTCTACGTGTAGTCTTATAATTAAATAGAGCAAAGGTCAAAATCAATTCTGAATTTGAAGATGAGAAGACACTTGGCCTGAATATAACAGCTCCAACTTGCCTGTTTAAACAATCTATCAAATAAAAAATTGTAGAATGGACAAAAGTACTATCATTTACTTTGATTATAGCAATTTCTTAGAGAAGTTTAGCTGATGCTAAATAGTTGTTACATTAAGAAGGCCAAAGGAGTACTAAATCAATCAATCAATAAACATACTTAAAATGCCTTCTCTATGTCAGACACTACTAATTACTGGAAATACAGATTCAAAAGTGAGACAGTGCCTGCCCTTAAGAATGTAGTATTATATGGAACTAACCTCAGCCAGCAAATTCTTAATCATTTTTTTGAGTGGAGAGACATTTTCTTATTAACAAGAGACTAGAGAGGAGGAATATAGAAGATTGTGAGCAGCATTAGATAAGAAAAAATAAAAAGCAGTGGAAGATAAAAGCAAACCTAAAGACCTTTTGGTGTGAGAACAGGTTAAGAGAAAACATTCCAAGAGCATTAGTAGATGAAGTTGGAAGTAGGACATCATACAGATGTGAAATGGCATGGATCTGCTTCCTTTCTATAGTTATCTAATCTCATGAGCAAATATACTGGAATAACTACATTTAGACTTTTTCATGTAGTATCCAATTTTTTGAACTCCTTTAGGATAGGAACTGATTTTCAGTCCTGTACTCAATGCCCAGCATAATAAATTGCACATACTGTCTTTACAACAAACACTGATATTTCATTGACCAGCAACTGCTCTGCAGCTTTGAATCTTGCCTAGAGTACTGAAAATTTAAAGGACTTCTTTAGAGTCACAAAGGCAATTAGTTATGTAGCAGTGACCCAGGTCTTCCTGACTCTGAAGCAGAGCTCTGTAGTCAATATATTATAATGTCTCTTTCTTGTTTTTATTTCTATCACAGATCTCTATAACCAAAGACTACATTACCAACTGATGAGCTCCTTCATGCTAGGCTAACTGATTCTCCTAGTTTTATTATATCTAATCATTAATACTATGCATCTATTAGGGTGCATGTTATATTTATTTGCCTGGGAATATGTTGTGTCCTATTAGGAGAAAGGAAGCTCCTTGAAGAAAAGCATTGTCTCATTTTGTATATCTCTAACTGTCTAGCACAAAGTCTGGTACATGGTAGGCACTTAATAAATGCTTATTGATTGATTGACAGCCTGATCCTTAGACAGCAGACACAGTTCACTGGAGGGAATGTACTTGAAAGCTTTCTAGCATTGTAGACCCCGGCAAAACTTGAGTTTCTAAACCTTACTAGCCCAAGGTCATATTTACAACATGATAAGGCATTGGAGTAGAATGTTATGGCATTATTACTAATATCAACATGTCTTATACTTATAATCAAAAATGTTTCCTACTCTTTGCCTTTAAACTGGGCATTTAAACATAAGGGGAATACATAAAATCATAGAGTTGTAAGATCCATAAGAAATCATCTCTTAAAATATAGATATCACGTGATATATAGTTATATAGGTAACGAGTGATAAAACTGGACATGAACTCACATCTTTGCTGACATTTTGTCATTCTATTTGAAAATAAAGCCAGATTCATGATTGTATATGTGTATATATTATGTATATTATCCCAAAGACACTCCATGGGGGAGAGAGAGGGAAGGAGAGAAAGAGAGAGATGGAGAGGGATATACACACAGACAGAAATAGAGACAGAGAGAGAGAAGATGGAAGGAGAATTTTTTCTTGCTTTTTCATTCTCTGTTCATTTCCCTCCCTTTCCCCTTTCATACACCCATACTTTAAAAATAAACAGAAAGCAAGGGTTATCCCCCTCCATATAAGCCCTTCCCTTCCCCAGATCATGCAGCAGCCCCATATTATCCTTTTTAAAGCATCTAACAGTGTAGATGCCCTCTTATCACTACATTTCCATATCCAACCTGGTTGTAATTTATCTATTTTCTTTTCTTTTTTCATTTGAAGTCCAGTTCCAGGAAAAAAAAGCATTAACTGCAGTACTGGTATAGGATTTCCTTCCAGCATCAGCAAAATTGTTTTAATCTTTGCACAAAATATTAAAAACATTCAGTCAAAGCACTTTCCCTGCTGAGTTTATTAAAGCATAGTATTTATCTTGACAGCACAGTGTTCCAGCATTGCACAGCAATACATCTTCCACCTGGGAAATCTTTAGATTCAAGCATAATGGAGACAGTAAGAGTGGTCACCATCTCTATTTGAGAAAGGAGAGCAAAGGCGAGGATGTCGAAAGGAGTGTCTTTTTTTTCTCCCCCACACTGTGAGGAAGCATTGATTAGAAGCAGTTTCTAAATCACTGGGAGAATTCATTATCCAAAGTGTTTTTGGGAGCTCTATTTTTGGCACCATCTAAATAAAGAATGGCAACCTGAAAAGACAGACTGACACTTATCAATATGCAGAGAAACAGCGAATGCTGCAAATCTGGAGAGATCTCTTGATATTAGCAGGACAGCTCTGTTTATGAATTTGAGTATGTGTCACACAGAATGAGAGGGAGTTTGGTTAAATAATGCTCATTCAAATGAATACTTCCATACAAAATAAATTCATTTGGTGGGTTGGTAAAGACAGAAGAAAATTTATTTTGACAAATGGCTGCCTAATTTAATACACCTTAATAGGATCATGGACCTAGACCTGTGAACGACCATTAAGATCATCTAGTTCAGAGGTGCCATACACTTTGCCAATAGGCCACCTGCAACTCTATTGAGTGCAGCTCGAACCATATTAAAATATAATTGGTAAATATTTTTCAAAATAAGTAAAAATTAATAGAACATAGATAATGTTAACATGTGGTTTTCTAGGGCAATATACAGCCTGCAGGGATTCTTATGAAAGGTAGTGGCCCATTTTTCTAATTTAGGCCATCTTTCTCATTTCACAAATGAGAAAATTGAGATCTAAAGTGATTAAATGATTTTCACAAGATTTTCACATGTTGTTATCCTTCCTTTTGGAAGAGGACCAATGACATCATGAGGTGATGTCTTGACTTGTGTGTGAATTAGATTTAAGTGAAACAGAATTGTGCAAAGTTATCAGCCTCACTTTCTCTTTCAGAGTCAAGATCACATATATAGTAAATGGCAGAACTGAGACAGTCACTCAAATCCCCTGCCAGTCAATTCAGTGTTCTTTCCACTGTCACCATGTTCCTTCTCAATCCTAATACATTTCATTTATGTAGTAATTTACAATTCACAGAGCTTTTTTCTCATAATCATCTTGTGAAGTCATTCTTTTCATAATTTTATAGAAGAGAAAACTGAGGCTGAGAGAGACTTAAGAACTGGCCTGTATTCAAGTAGTTAGTAAGAGAGGGAGCTGGTACTGAAAGCCAGCTCTTCTGATTCTGAATCCTGTACTTTCCCCCTCTAAACCATGATACCTACTCTTAAAATAACAGAATAGGCTGCTCCTTATCTGGCTGAGCATGTGCATGAATTGTGCTCAGCTGAGTATGCAGTTATTTGCATCTGAGAAGGAAGAAGCTGATCTGTGCCTTTTATTTTGTACAGGAAGAGATGGGAGAGAAGAAGACACTAGCATATTCAAGAGGTTGCTTTTTTGGGATGAGATGAGAAATGCAAATTGCAAGGACATGCCTTAATAGCTTATGTTCATTGCACTCTGGGGAAACACTGAGGTCCTACAGGAAACCATTGTGGTGATTAAGGTAACATCCCTTCCCCCTGTTAGTCAGCCCTGAGACAAAGCTCCAGAGAGAAGACTTAAGAACCAGAGTGCCTATGACAGAGCTGTCTTTCAGAAAGGAGGTGGAACCCATATATATATATATATACATATATATGTATATATATATATGCATTTATTAGAGATCTGGGACTCATTACTTTTTGCATGAGAGTAAAGATGTGCTAGTTTGTCACCATCTGAATTACATAATTACAACCACTTCTGGGCAAGCAGAAATTTCAACCCCAGAAGTTGTGGAATTGGAGAGACACCGCCCATTCAACATCCCACTCAATTCCACCACCACCACTAAAGACAACATCTGGAGACATCCCAGAAATAAGGAAAAGAGGTTTGATCTTACCTAAACAACTATATTTTTGTTTCCTTTTATTTTTATTCTGAACTTAATGGACATCAAATAAAGTGGGCATTTCTGTATTTATAGAACAACAGAAGAGAAAGTGGATTGCATGTGAAACTGTGGATCTTTATTACATACACCTTGATTTTCCTTTCAATGTATAATAAATTCAATATGTAACTTTAAAAACTGTCTCACTTTGTTTCTTTTTCTTTTTTTACTTTCTTTCCTGTGTACATTTTTTTGCTTCAATGACTCTTTTCTGTCTTTTGCACTTTTCTTTTTGCTATTCCATCTCTATTCCCTACCTTTTCCATGCCACCCTCAATTGAAAAAAATAAAACAATCCCCCAAATCTCCCCAACAAAATCTTCATAACAATATGCAAAGCAAATTATTGCTGTGTCCAAAAATGTGTGTCTTATTCTACATTTTAGGTCCACCATATTTCCATGAGCAAGTAAATACCTTTCTTTATCATCAGACCTTTGGATTTGTAGCTGGTCATTGCTTAATTGGAATTCTAATTCTTTCCAAATAATTTTTGTTTAAAATATTGTTGCAATTGTATAAAATGTTCCCTTTGTTCTGCTCACATCCATTTCACTTTGTATCAGTTCAAATAAGTTTTCCTAGATTGTGCTGAAATGATTCATTTTGTTTTTCAGACAAAAAATAATATTTTACTGAATTTACATACCTTGTTATTTTTTTTAGCCATCCACTGATTGATGGGTAATTCCTTAGTTTCCAGCTCTTTGCTAAAACAAGAAGAGTTGCTATAAATATTTTTGTACATATTCCTTTTTCATCTCTTTGGGGCATAAGGTATAAAGTAGTATAACTGTGTCAAGGGTTACACACAGTTTGATGACCTCTGGGGCATGACTTTTGCTTTCTAAAATGGCTGGATTAATTAATTTTACTGCAGCATCCCCAACAATTGCCATTTTCCTTTTTTGGTCATCTTTGTCAATCTAATGAGTGTGAGTTGGAACTTCAGAGCTTTTAACATTTTCATTTTTTTAAGTACTAGTGATTTGGTTATTTGGTAGCTTCTATTTCTTCCTTTGAAAATTCTTTGTTCAGAACCTTTGACTACCTATCCGTTGGGAAATAACTTTTGTCTTTATAAATTTGTATTAGTTCTTTATGTATCTTGGAAATGACATGTTTATCAGAGAAATCTGATGCACCAACTTTTTCTTCTAATTAATTATTTGCTTTTTAATTTTAAATGAAATAGTTTTATTTGTACAAAGACTTTTAAATCTTTTATATAATTAAACTTGTCCTTTTTATCTTTTGTAATCTTCTCTGTCCCTTGTTTGGCCATGAACTCTTCTCCTACATACCACCCCTTATTCTATAATTTGCTTCTAATGTCACTTTTTATGTTATCATATATTCAATGAGAGTTTATCTTGATATATGGGGTATATGTTGGTATATCCTTACTTTCTGGCAGATTGCTATCTAGTTTCCCTAGAAATTTTGCTGAATCTTTACCCTTGTGGCTAGTGTCTTCAGGTTTATTAAATACTGTTGTGTCTGTATGTTTCTCTATGCTATATAACTAATTTGGTCTTCTAATCTACTTCTTTAATTTTAACCAGTACCAAAGTTTTGATGATTTGAGATCTATACTACTAGACACCATTTCCCAGCTTATTCATTATTTGGTCTTTTGTTCTGTCTGATGAATTTTATTATTATTTTTCTAGTTCTATAAAAATCATTTCATGGTTGCATTGATATGGCAAGAATAAATGCATTAATTTAGGCAGTATTACCATTTTTATTATATAGGTATGACCTATTCATAAGCAATTAACATTTTTCCAATTATTTGGATTTCTATTTCTATTGTGTTTTGTAATTTTACTCATTAGTTCCTGTATACATTTGGGTAGACTATAAATATATCATGTGTTTGTTAGTTATTTTGTATGGAATTTCTCTTTCTCTTTCTTCTTGTTGGGTTGTGTTTGTAATATACCGAAATACAGATGATTAATGGAGATGTATTTTATATACTGCAACTTTGCTAAAGTTATTATTTCAATTAATATTCAACTTTTTTGAATTCTCTAGATAGAATCAAAAGCAAAAAGTAATATTTTTTTCTTTTTTGCCTATTTCCTAGAATGTATTTTCTTTGTCATATTGTAATAGTTAATATTTCTAGCACTATGTTATATAGTAATAGTGATAGACATCCTTTCTAACCCCTTACCTTATTATCAAGGCATTTAGCCTTTCTATATTGTATAAAATCATGGCTCTTGGTTTTAAATAGGTGCTTATTACCTTACTAAGGAATATATCCTTTCTCCTAAGATTTATAATTAATTTTAGTAGACATAGCTGTGAATTTTATTAAAAAAATTTTCAGCATCTATGATATTGACATCAGGATTTTTTTTATTATATTGTCATTAATATGGCCTATTATTTTCATAGTTTTCCTAATTTTGAACAAATCCTAAATTCCTGATAGAGATGTAGGTGTAGTGTATAAGAGTTTTAAGATGTTATGTCCTCTTTGCTTTTATTTTATGTAATACTTTTGTGCCTATCTTCATTAGGGATATTGTTTAATTGTTTAATTTCTGTTTTATCTCTCTCTGGCTTGGTATCAAGGTAATACTGGAATAATAGGAAGAAAGAAAGAAAAAGAAAGAAAAAGAAAGAAAGAAAGGTGGTATCTTTTCTCCTATTTTTGTAACCAATTTATATAATATTGGAATTAACTGTCCTTTGAAAGTTAAATAATATTAATTTGTAAAGCCATGTGGCCCTAGTTTTTTTTTTTTTTTGAGGGGTAGAGTGAGATGGAGGAATTCATGTCTGGCTATTCAAATTCTTTTTTGACAATTAGTTTTTTTAAAAAATAATGTAGTGCTGTTAATCTTAGTGTCCTATATTTTTATAAATATTCATCATTTTGATTTAAGTTATCAATTTTGTTGACATGTAACTGGGCAAAATGGTTTCTGATACCTTAAAAATCTTTAATAGTTGTGAACTCCCCCTTTCCATTTCGATGAAATTTGATGTTTCTTTTTTAAATCTGTTACTAATTGCTTTTTACTACTTTTTAAAAATGAGCTACTAGGTTTATCAATTGAACATTGTTGGAGTTTTTAACTTATAATCTTGACACTCCATTGGTTTCTACTTTGGTAGAAGGTTTTTTTTGGGGGGGGTGGAGGACTAATTGTTGTTTTCTAACTCTTAAAAAAAAATGCATGACCAAGTCATTGTACCTTTTTTCTTTCTTTGGTTGATAAAAGCTTTTAGAGACATAATTTTGCTTAAAGATTGCTTTAGTTAAATCTCATAAGTTTTGATATGTTGTCTCATTGTTACTTGATTTGATGAAGTTTACTATTACTTCTATGATTTTCTGTTTGAAACAATAGTTTTAGGATTATCTACATAGTTTCAAATTATTTTTACTTCCTTCTTTAAACAATATTTGTTGAACATAATTTTCTTTACATTGTAATTTGTAAATTATGTGTTTGATATCAATGACTTGCTGTAAGTATTTGTAAGGTTTTATGCCCTAACACATTGTCTTTTTTTTTTAAAGGTGTCTTGCACTGTTTATATATGTATAAACTCCTTTCTGTTCCCATTGAGTAATCAACAGAGATCTTTCTTTTTTAATCTCTAAGTTTTTCTTCAACTTCTTTATGGTTTCTCTTATTATAATATTTCTCTAGTCCTAAAAATGCACATTGAGGTCCTGGGCTACTTTAATTTTGCTTTCTATTTCTCCCTACAATTTGATTAAATTTTACTTTAACTATGAAGATGCAATGCCATTTAATACATATGTAATATATATTGATATTGGTTCACTGTCTATGGTACATTAAAATTTAATGTAGTTTCCTTGCTCATCAATTTTTCATGTGAATTTTTACAGTTGTTTTTTTTTAAATCATGATTGCTGCACTTGCTTCATAGGTTCACCTGAAGCATAATAGATTTTGCTTTAAGCACTAATTTTAATTCTAAGTAAATATTTATGTTACAAGTGTGTTTCAAGCAATATATTGTTAGATTCAGATTTCTAGTCCATTTCCACCATTTCCAGGTAAAATTCATTCCATTAATATTCATGGTTACGATTGTTGATTTTTCATTTCCCTTAATCCTTTGGTCTTGTACTTTTTTCCTCTCTTTTCTCCGTCCTTACCTTCACAAAGAAGATCATGGTAAAGAGGAGATATGCTTAACACTAGTCATCTATAATTGATTTCAATGATTCCTGAAAATGTCCTCTTCTCTAAATAAATACACCTCCCACTCCCCACATGCTGTCTTTGCCAGAAATTTCATTATTGGAGTGTCATTCTATTAGGTGAAACTGCTACTTGAAAAGTATTACTAGCATATTTGAAATTGTATTTCTTTTAAAAAAATAGCAATTCCATTAAACTTGGAGAGTTCCGTTTAGCACATGTGAATAAAATTCCATGACCTAAGGCTGACCCCTTTAATGAGGTTATGGGTGGGACCAGCTTAGTTGTCTCCTCTTCCACATATTATTTCTAAGCTGCCAAAGCTTCTCCACTTCCATCCTCAGATTCCTTATATGGAAGCCTTATTTCCAGTTTTCTCTCTTTGGAATCTCTGAGGTATCTGACCTCTTAGTAAGCAAATGCATGCCATCAAAAGCCACAGTGCAGCCTCCTGGGACCACCTGCTGACCAAGGCCAGAGTCATATTTTGCTTAATTAGGTTAGAATTTTCATTAGATCTGCATTTGGGTAGGGTTTTTATTTTTTAGTGCCTAGCACTTAAAACCCTCCAAGTTTATTTTGTAAAAGACCTGCAAATTTTATTGTTCATCATTTGACACCTAGAATATTGTATACTCCAAAATCCAAGTCAGTCATTAAAGAATACTTACCACAGTTTCTCCAGCATAGGCTATGAAATATTTTGCCATTTTTCCCTTTTCAACTTTGTCTAGGAACTGGAAAAATGAAAAGGTTTTCACTTTCTTTATGGCTCTAAGAGTTGTTTTGGGCAGATTGCATGAAGCTGGGTAGAGAAGGTCTACATTGTCGATTGCAAATTTTGTCTTCCAGTTCTTTGACCCACACCAGGCTAACATTTCTCAATCACCCCTTTAACTGGAAGCTTTAAACCTTGTTGTAACGTAAGAAAAACATATGAACAGAAAAACAAACCACCTACTTCACAATTTTGCCTATTACTGACTCTACTAAGGTAAATAATTTAAATGGAACTCTTCTCCATCAAAAGATGTACTGATGACTCTTGACCTTCATGAAGAACTTTTACCAGAATTTTAGTTGAGGTGAAGCTGCAATAACAGATTCTGCCAACTTTAGATTCTAGAGCTAATAGCATGACAGAAACAATGATTTTTCACTTTTGTTAGTGGTTATATATAGATTCTAAATGGCTTCCTCATGTCTATAGCAGGAAAAAGGAAACCACAATTCTCTTCTGCTAAGATTGTTCATTTTCTGTGTTGGATTGCTACTGAGACCATAGGGGCAGCAGGGAATGTGAGGAACCTCACAGTGAGGACAATATCAAATGCAATAGATAAATATTATATACTGATTGGTTGAGAGCTACAAGCTTATAAGGAAGCTTTATTGCTAAGTCAGCTAGACAGGATAAGAAATAGATTAAAGAGGAAATGGTGAAAGAAGGGAACAATTGCAAAAGTGGAGTATGGTGAGGAAGAAGAGGTAATGATCTTCTAAACTGGAGGATTCAATGCTCAAAGGCAAGTGCATAAGAGGCAAACAAGTAGAGAAACACAGAGATAAAAATAAATTATATAAGTATAGGAAGGTAGGTCATAGCAAGGGAAAAATGAGGTGACACAATCATGTGTTCATGTTATATAGGTCACAAGGTCTATAAACTGCAATGCACATATATAAATCTAATTTGATCCTCAATTCCTGATGCCAGCAGAGCTGAGTTCATTCCAGATTCATGGTGGGTCACTCCCTCTGTGAGCATCTATAAACAACAGGTGATATATATATTATGTGTACCCATATTGCCATTGAGGAAGAGTTTGCAAATGAAGACCAGACCAGAGTTGAAAGCTTGGGTACAATAAAGTGAATTGGGGATTAAAACATCTTTATATGCTGTATCCTATTTTAGGAACTATTTTTAATAAATTTTTTAAAATTCTAAATGGTAAGGGCTTTTATTCCATATGGTAAGGATTAAACGTTTATCTGGATAGGTTTTACTTTTGCTAGTATCTAATAATCACAAGATCATAGATTTAAGTTAAAAGAGGCGTAACTCTTCAATCCCTCCATTTTTCAGATGAGAAAACTGAAGCCTTCAGTGGTTAAAATGAGTTGCCTTGGGGCAGCTAGGTGGTGCAGTGGATAGAGCACTGGCCCTGGAGTCAGGAAGACCTGAGTTCAAATCCGGCCTCAGACACATAACTCTCACTAGCTGTGTGACCATAGGCAAGTCACTTAACCCCGTTGCCTAGCTAAAAATAAATAAAATGAGTTGCCCAAGGTCACTCAAGTAGTTGGTGGAAGAGATAGGATTTGAACCCAAGTTCTCTGACTCCAAATCCAGTATTCTTTACACTGGAATGCCCAACAAGGTAAGGATTGTCCCATTAAGCCAGCCATAGTGAAACTTCAACTGGTCAATATTGAAGTCTTCTCAAACCAAACTTACCTTGAAAATGTTAGATGATTGCCTATTAAATTTAACAATCCATTTATAAAAAGTATATATAGTGTTAAACATCTGTGATGGGCAAGGCACTGTGCTAGGTGTTGGGGTTTCAAATGTGTTAGTTAGCATGCCTAAACTATATTAAATACCTCTCTGAGAAGAGAAGTGGCATAGCTTATCTTGAAAAATCAAGATTTTAAGGGTTATTGGTATGTCTTTTCTTTTAGAGGGCTTTGGGTTTCTTTTCCATTGTTATCAGCTGAATATTCATTTTCCCAGTAGCAGGTGCAGATGAAGCATAGAAAAGCAAGAAAAACATGGACATCTGATCGCTCTGCTTCCAGATGATTCTCCTGCTCCTTAGGGTGACTCTTTTATTGGAATATCACCTCTGCTCTCTCAGAATACTGATCTCAAGTGTTTTAACAAGCCAAAAAAAATTTAGGAGCAACAACAACACTCTTCACATTGTGAAAGTGGTGTGATAGAAAGATACCAGAACTCATTTGACATGACTTTCGGCCTCAAAGAACTGATAATTTAATTTGAACATTTTCCCTAGATTTATTTTACCCTGTTCTACTAAGTCTTCCCTGTTCATAGCAGCCAGATAAAGAAGGGCTCAAGTCCAAGTCAAGTGCTTTGGTGGTGTATCATGAAATAGATTTCGCTTCGTCAAGAGCAAAGATTATATTTTGTCCTTTTATATCACCCCAAACACATTGTAGAGCTCTGAACCATTATACCCAAGTATCTCAAAAATGGTTATTAGCTAACTAAATCAAAATAGCTTATATTTTATAAAGTAAGGGCAGTGATTCTCAACCTTTTTGAGGGTGAGGACTCCTTTTTAATGTCTAAATGTTTTGAGGCCCCTCACATGATAGTTGTGCTATAATCATCTTCCACCTCCATGCTCCCCTATGACCAGAATCAATTTGCCCTTAGCCTCAACATCTTAGAATCCATGATTTCCTTCAAAGGTCAACTTAAATACCATCTCCTACATGAGACCAATCCTGATCCCCTCAGTCGTTTGTGCCTCCCCTCTTTTTGCCAAATGACTTTGTATTCATTTTGTATAGACTCACATGTAGTCACTATTCATACACAGAGACTGGTTCATTATTTTATCTCTATCTCTACCATTAAGTATATGTCTGGCACACAGTAGTGTGTGGGACAGAGATCACTACTCAAATTCAAGACAAAGACTTAGTTACCTTGAAAGGAGTTTATTGCTTTCTCATGAGAAAGGGTACTACCCCTCATCGCCCTAATGGCGCCGGCCAGGGAGGATGAGTACATACAGAAAGCAAGGCTTATTTATACCCTAACTCGAGTTCCTCCTCCCTAACCCCCTTCTCATTATCCCATTGGCTGGGCTTCAGGGGGCACAATCTATTCACGGAAATCTTCCCCAGCAGCAGAGAACAAAGGCAGTTACACAAGTTTGCCTAGAGACAAGAAATGGCAGGAAGTCTTGCAAAGGTAAACAGTTTAGTTACCTGCTTAAAAACAGGATCTGGGGGATTTTTGACAAAGTCAGAAGGGAGTGTGTTTCAACAATATAATTAGAAGGCCATCTACAACAAGTGCCTCCAATTTCTCTCCTCCCACTCTCTAATCTCCTACTATTTGGCTGCTGACCTTATCTCTCTTCAAATGACCAGTGATCTTCTAATTGCTGCCCTTTGTGAGAACTATTAACCCTTTGAGGAGACTTCACTTCTGAGAGATCATCTCTCACAGTAGGTGCTTCTCAAGAAATACTTATAAATCTCCATCCCTCACCTCTTTCCTGAGCTCTGGACCCTTATTTTCAACTGTTTCCAGACACCTCCACCTGGAAGTTCATCTGGTGCTTCAAACTCAATAAAACTAAATTTATTACCTTCCACCAAACCTGCTATTCCAATCTAACTCTCCTATTTGCCCAGTCATTTGACCTTGAAATCACATGATCATCTGCTTTTCCCTGTTCTTATCCTTTGCATTCAATCACTTCCCAACTAATTCTAATGCTAGACCATCTCTCAAATGCATCCCTTCTTTTACCGTTATGCTGTAGTTCAATTTCTCATTAGGACTCTTTAAAAAGCCTACAAAATATTGTCTATTAATTCTTGTTCTCTCCTCTCTTTAATCCATTCTTCAAAAGTCTACTAAAATTATTTTATAAAGACACATTTTGATAATGTGATTTGGAGAAGCTGTGTTGCATGGTGGGTAGAATGATCTACTTGAAATACAGAAGACCTTGATTCAAGTTCCACCTAGGTCAGTTATTGCCTAACTTCTATGTACCTCTGGTTTTTCATTTATAAAATGGTGATAATGATCCCTATAGAACCTCTCACCCAGTTGTTATGAGGCTAAATAGAGTGATGTATGCAAATCACTTTTCACATTTTAAAGCACAATGTTAGTGTCTGTTATTTCTGTTATCATGCCATTACTTTGCTTGAAAAATTTCATTGACTTAGAATTATATGCAGGATAAATTCCTCAATTTGGTATTTACAACTCCTCCACGCCATTCCATAATATGGATCCAAACTATTTTTCTGGGCTTGTATCACTCTATTCTCCTTTGTACACTGCCTGTTTTGACTAGACAAATAGCTTTTCCATGATCTCATCCTGCCTTTTCCCAAAGCCATGAATCTGAGTATACTGTCCACCATGCTGGGAATTATCTCATTCCACTTCCCTGAGGGTAGTCAGGGTTTAATGCATTTTCTTTATCTATAAAAACAAGAATCCAAAGGAGGCAAACATATTTTCTTTGAATGCTGCCAGATATGGTGACTTTTCATTGGCTTATCAACTTGTGGCATTTAATAATTCTGCTGGTGTACATTTTTAAAGTAATTTATGTATTTGGATAATTGATTCCTTATCACAACTTCATACATTTACAATTTCTTAATCTGATATGTAACCAAAGAAAAGACTAAAAGCTTTTAAACTTTACATGACCTGAATTAAATATTAAAGCTGAAACATGGTTGTTACTAAATACAAATATTTATCCTCAGGCTGAGGAGATTTTGTAGTAACTTTTTGATGGAGAATATTTTACATCTCTGAAAGAGGTTCATTTTGAATGCAAGGCTGACCCAGCTACCTTCAATGCAATCTCTGCTGTGATAATTAGATTGTGGTTATCCCTCTGAAGACTAAGAAAGGCTTAGTTTATCATTCTGTGAAGTATGAAGAATGTCAAGCCAACGTGCTGTTAATTCAGCTTCAATGCAATTTCTTAAAACTGGTTGGGAAATCCAATATCAGGGAAATAGCATATGAAGGATAATCTCTATTATGACATCACTTCATACATACATATGTATGTGTTTTCATTGTTTCTTTATTTTTGGCAGTATAAAGTCAAAACATTTTTCACTATATCTCTAATGAATTGTTTTCATAGTTAAGCTGTGAGATGAACAAAAGAACAAGATAATGGTAATAACCATCATGGATTATTTAGACCACTTCCTCCTCCCTCCAAAATCCATATTTAGACCTCAATTATTGATTGTTCAATATATATATTGATTAGGTACTTTTCATATGCCCCGCACTGAGCTAGGCCCCCGGGAGATAGGAAATATGAGGTATTTTTCTGTTTCTTTTAAACAAGATCAAAGCCTCAGGATGAAATTCTCAAGCCCCAGGGCTTACCAGTACCTTGGGAAGTTTAGAACTTTCCTTTCTCAATTCTCAACACTCCTTCCCACAGCACAACCTCTTCCTGTGTTTCAAAACTTCAGGCTTACTACCATGCCAAATAAACGCAGTAACAATGGATGCCTTTGTTTCACTGGTTGGTTGATTGATGCCATTCACTCTTGAAGAGGACTAAAAGGACATTACTATGTTGAGTCATGTTACAGTGTGTCTGACTATGGCTGATCCTACCAATATGAGCTTGGAAGACTCTACCACAGGCCAAACACAAATAGTCCATATGAACATTTGGAGTGGAGATGTCTCTAATTTTTTGCATTTCTTGTTTCTTTTGAGCTACTGCAATTCTGCTTCATTCATGGAGCACAGTGTCTTCTTTGAGGTAGGCATGCCATGCTGGGCAATGCTTTGCCAATGTCTCCAATGTTATGTCATTCATTCCAAAGTTCTTCAGAGAGACCTTGAGAGTGTCCTTGAATTGCTTCTTCTGACCTTCATGTGAGCATTTGCCTTATGTGATTCTCTGTGAAATAGTCTTTTAGGCAAAAGCATGCTTGGCATTAGAACAACATGGCCAGCCCATCAGAGTTGTACTCTCTGCAGTAGAGTTTGAATGCTTGGCAGTTTAGAGTAGGTAAGGACCTCAGTATCTGGTACCTTATCTTGTCAGATGATCTTCAGAATCTTCCTAAGACAATTAAAGTGCAAGTGATTCAATTTCCTGGCATATCACTGGTATACTGTCCAGGTTCCACAGGCATACAATCATGAGGTCAGCAAAGCAGCTCTGAAGACCTTCAGTTTGATAGGCAGTCTAATATTTCTTCTCTCCTACACTTTCCTTTGGAGCTTCCCAAACACCAAGGTAGCTTTGGTAATGCATGCATCGTCCTCATCACCTAAAGTAAACTGCCAAGGTAAGTGAACTTACCAACAGAATTAAATATTTCTCCATTTGCTGTAACTGATGGTTCCATGTATGGATGGTGTGGTGCTGGCTGGTGGAGGATCTGTGTTTTCTTGGTCTTACTTATTAGGCCAAAATTAGTACAAGCAGCAGAGAATCAGCCCATACTTTGTTGTAGCTCAGCTTCAGAGGTTGCATTGAGTGCACAAATATCTGTGAACAAAAAAAATCATGTACCAATTCTTCCTCCACTTCAGTCTTGGCTTGTAAATAATTTACCATCAGTGTATCATTTTCATCCTCACTGAAGGTATCTGACAACATTGCAGAAAACAATGTTAAAAAAGCATAAGAACAAGCATATAACTTCTTCACTCCGGTAATGACTAGGAAAACACAAGGGCAACATCCATTATCCAGAACCTGTACAAACATACCATCACAAAACTTGTTTCAGTAGTGAATTTATTTGAAAGGATTCTAGTTTGTATCTGATAATAGTTCATTTCTGATAATATCTTTATTTCTTCTTCATTTGTTGGGAAACTTTTTCACTATTGATACTGGTAATCTGGCTTTCCTCTTTTTTAATAAAATTAGCTAATGGTTTATGTTTGTAAATATAGCTCATAATTTTATTTATTAATTCAATTTCATTGTTTGTTTCTCAATTTGTTAATCTCTCCTTTGATTTTCAGGATTACGATTTTGGTACTTAATTAATGTTTTTTTTTAATTTGTTTGTTTCCTAGTATTTTTGGTTAGATTCTTAATTCATTGATCTGTTCTTTCTCCTTTATGTCAATAAAAGTGTTTAAAGATTGAGAGAAATTATTTTTAATAAACAATGATTTGGGGAGATCCAGAGTTCTACCTTTTTTTTTTTAAGTTCTCCTTTCAGAGTTCAGTCTCTGAAGGACATTACTGATAAGGAGATTTAATTAACTCCCTCCTGTGGTCAGACCCCACCAAACTTTACAAGAAATTTAATCTAAGGTGGGGAAGCTCTACACAGGCTTGGGTGAGGATATTTTTTTTTATTAGATAGCCCAAGGCTGGATAGTTTAGAAGTACATCTCCCAGTCCTTCATTAAAATGACTCCAACTCTCATTGTAATATTCATTCTTCTCATTAATTGTTAATTGATCAGAGTTGATTGACATCCTCAGAAACACCCATTCTTCCAAGGGCATATAAACTGTGAGACCACAGCTATGATTAGTCTTTGATCCAAGAGAGAGATGGTCAAATGACCATTCTGTTTATTAATAAAATGTTAGCATTATTTTTTTTTTTGGCTTTATGGTGAGATGATCAGGGTTAAGTGACTTGCCCAGGATCACACAGCTAGTAAGTGATAAGTGTCTCAAGCTGGATTTGAACTCAGGTCCTCTTGACTCCAAGGCCAGAGCTCTATTCACTGCACCACCTAGCTGCCCCTAATGTTAACATTATTGATAAAATGATCGATTACCCAGAAACTATGTTTCTCAAGCTTTTTAAACATCACAAGATATTAATTTCCTTGCTAGGACTGTTTTGGCTGCATCCCCCAAAATTTAGTATGTTAGCATTGTTATCATTATCTTTAATGAAATTATCAGTCATTTCTATGATTTGTTCTTTGATCCAACAATTTTTTTTTTGCTTTTTGGTGAGACAATTGGTGTTAAATGACTTGCCCAAGGTCACACAGCTAGTAAGTGTCAAGTGTCTGAGGCCAGATTTGAATTCAGGTCCTCCTGACTCCAAGGTCAGAGCTCTATCCACTGTGCCACCTTAGCTGCCCCATATCCAACAATTCTTTAGGATTAATTTATTTAGTTTCCATTTAATTTTAATTGTATTAAGTGACTTAATTTAATATAATTTTATTGCCTTGTGATCAGTAAAAGATATATATACTATTTCTGCTTTTCTGCACATGGTTGTGGTGTCTTTCTGTCATATGACATAAATTTTTCTTAAGGTGCTTAGGGAGAAGATGGGGGCAGCCTAGTCCTCCTTTCTTACTGTTTCCTAGTCCTACCCTCTCCTGGTATATTGTCTTATCCCATTCTGTCTCAGTTGTTTTCCCACCTCTAAGCATTTATATCTTTCTCCTGCCCATGGCCTCTTCTCTATCAATCTCCTCATTTCTTTATTTCATTTCCTCACTCCATAAGATACCTGCTGCAAATAGTGCATCCTAGGTTAGGTTGAACCTCTGCCATGATGACATCACTTTTTGTGTGCCTTCCCTAGGATCCAGGAAAGATGTTTGTTCTTCCATTGGCCTGATAGAGTCTCAGCAGGTTTTGTTCTCTTCCCCTTTCATTATGGACTTAGATGACTGAGTTCTATGCTCCACCTTCCCCCAACAAAACAACAACAACAACAACAACAATAACAATAACAACAACAACCAAAACCCAACTTCTTGGAGGATTTTAACGAGAGGTGCACTGAAGCTGTGGTTTATATAACTGTATAGCTTTTGACTGAAGTCCTGTTTCCCCAGCTCATTTCCCTATATCCCCTGAGTTTGTTTCCTTTCCAGATGTTTGGAAAGATTTTGATTTGAGAAGTATTCTCCCTGTCTCTCTTCCACTGTCCCTTCCTGTTCTCCTATTTGGTCTTACCAATGCACCTGCCTGGGCTTGGCTGCTTTCTTTGGGCCCTGGAAATAGAGGAGATGCTGTTTTGATTCAGTAAACCTGATTTCTTTTTTTTTTTTAAATCCAATATCTAAAACGTCCCTTTCTATGAAAGCTATAGTGCCACACTTCCCAGAATTCATATCCATTTCAGTTACACCAACCATGAATAATCAATCCAAAGAGGTACAAATATCATTGGATGGCAATACTTGAATATTCCAAAGCTGCTCCTAGACACCAAACCAAAACATGGGGTTGCTTGGAAGGAGACTTTACAAATTAGAAACTGGGTATAATTGAGGGGGTATGGGTCCAAGCCGAGACCTTTGCCCCTTACCCCAAAAAGAATTTGGGTCTTATCTGTCTGTCGGCCCCAGAAAACCCTTAATTTTCCTTGAACTGACTTACTTAGTCAAAGAAGTCTCAAGCTATTGCCTGAGGCTATGATCTACTCAACTGGCCTTTCCTTAGCTGTTTAGACCCAATCTCCCAATTCTTTGTTACCCTAATTAAGACTAGGCCTCCATTGTTTATTCCAGGAAGACTACATTCAACCTCCCAGACACTCCCATCAAGATTCTCCCAGGACTGACCACAGCTTCAAGATCCTCCCTAAACTCCTCCTCCAGCATTGGCCACTGCCGTTAAGACACTTCCTTCTCCCAGCCTCTCCAATCATCCCAAAACTACTTGATCACTCCCAGATGCCTCCCATACTCTTTCTGTGTATAACATCCATCCTGGCCACCATTTAGGTGCTAAGACTTCCTCATGCCTGCTCATCCTTATGAGTGAACATCACAAATGTTCAGATTCCTTAAGAACCTGGCCTGTATGGTTCATCTTTAATAAACCTTGTCTTTAGCTGAAAGAAGTCTTGGGTTGAATTCTTTTGGGCAGTACCTACATGTTGTGATTTTGGGGTCCCAGCACCCCTAGCATCTAAACCTCAACATACTTATGCATCTACTCATTCTAGTCTCTTTGTTCTCTAAGGAGTTTGATCCCCAGTTGTTCCCTTTTTTGTGAGGCAGCTAGATTGTGCAGTGATTAGGGTGTGGAACCTGGAGTCAGAAAGACCTGAGTTCAGTACACACACACACACACACACACACACACTCACACACTCACACATCAACACACACACACACGTATGCACACACACACATGCATACATACACACACAGAACAACAGAATAAGGTAACTCAAAGAAGACAGAGAGGTTAATTTCAGGTGTATATTCACAACCTCAAGATTCACAATGTATTATAATCCTTCCTTTTCCACCCCACCCCACTCTTGCTCTTTGTTCAATATCATTTTGTGCTGTAAGGAATTGTGGGTGCAGTGTGGGAAAGTCAGGAGACTAGAATGATCAGGTAATTACAAGTTCCATAAAATTCAGAGCAAATCTAGCTAAATTCAATGCATACAAATGAGTTACGGCCTATTATTTGAAAACCA
The DNA here is from genome assembly GCF_900497805.2 of Vombatus ursinus. Classification (NCBI taxonomy): domain Eukaryota; kingdom Metazoa; phylum Chordata; class Mammalia; order Diprotodontia; family Vombatidae; genus Vombatus; species Vombatus ursinus. Next base: position 27,013,504 of record NW_020954590.1, on the reverse strand, counting down.
CTGCTCTATGCCACTACTAGGTCTATGCTCCAGAGAGATAAAAAGAAAAGGACCCATATGTATAAAAATATTTATAGCAGCTATTTTCACAGTAGTCTCAAACTGGAAACCAATGGGATGCACATGTTAGGGAATGGCTAAAGTTATAAGTAATGATAAAAGGGTCAGCTTCACAAGAAATTGGGAAGATATCAATGAACTGATGCAGAGTAAAGGTAGCTGAGCTAAAACAATACAATGACAACAACATCATAATGAAAAACAACTTTTAAAGACTTTAGAACTCTGATCAATAAAATAATAAACTATGATGCTAAAGGACTGAAGCTGAAATGTACTACTCATCTTCTGCCAAAGAAGTAAAGAACTTTAAATGCAGAATGAAACATATATTTTTGGACATAGCCTATGTGGGAATTTGTTTTTCAAGACTACGCATGTTTGTTATCAGGGTTTTATTTTATTTTATTTTATTTTTTGCTCAGTTTGGGAAGAAGGGAAATGAGAGAGAGCTAAAAAAAAAAGGTGTGAAATAAATAAATAAAATGCCAAAAAGAAAGGAAGAAGAGAAGGAAAGTTGGAAGGAATGAAGGGAGGAAAGCTGGAAGGAATGAAGGAAGGAAAGAGGAAAGGAATGAAGGAAATAAAGATGGGAAGAAGGAAGGAAGAGAGGGAGAGAAGAACAAAGGATGGAAGAAAGGAGGAAATAATATTTTAGGAAGAAAATTGACAAATAGGAGCATATCCAGAAGAGAAACTTTCTCCAGGAATAAATTCTATTGGGATACCATATCCCCTTTTTTTGTCTCCCACTGTTCTCAGGGCTTGGTTTCTATGTCCATATTTCTGGCGGGTGCTAGTGTCTAGGTATATAGATGGCTCATGGATCTGCATATCAGTCTAGAGTCTCTATGTCTGCATCCCTCTTAGCCTGTGTGCCTTACATCATTTAGTTTTTATGGCTTTTTAAAGGTCAAACCAAAGACTAGCTCTTGGATGTAAATTCTATTATTCCTCAGTGATTCTCACTACTGTTGCATGAAGGTCACATCTGTGTAGCACTAAGGATCCAGAACAATGGAATTTACATCCAAATTAGAAGATAAAATAGGAGGAGAGGCTTATCTCACTCTTCTGGATGATTCATTCTGCTCTAGGACTGGATGGATAGAAGAAGGATCAATATAAGGGAAAACTTCCTGTCAATTGATGCTGTCTCAAAATGTAGTGGACTGTTTTCAGAAATTCAATTTAGTTTAGTCAACAAGCAATTATTTGGCACTTACTCCGTACAAGTTATTATGCTAAACCCTGAAGATACAAAGAAATGCAAAAACAGTTCCTGCCCTCAAGGAGTTAACTTGCTAATGGAGAGATGACATGCAAATAACTAAGTACATACATGTTGTAAACAGAGTAGATAGAGGTCTTCTGAAAGAGAAAGACACTAACTTCTGGAGGGAGGAACCTGGGAAAGACTTCTTTTTGAAGGTGATATCTGAGTAAAGACTTGAAAGAAGTTAGGGAATTCATTTCAATTCAGAAATTATGCACTGGGTGCTTGCAATGGGTCAAACACTGTTGTGGTGCTGGGGATGCAAAGAGAAAAATAATACTTTCAGGCCCTCATCTCTTACCTGGACTGTTAGTAGTCTTATTGATCTCTCTGCATCTAATTTCTTCCCCTTTACAATCCACCTTCTACATAGCTGCCAAACTGATATTCCAGATATCAATAACTCATTCTGCAAATTTACATTTTAAAATGATTTTTGTATGCTCTGAATCTGGCACTGTCGACCAACTTGTCAATGCACTTGACAAGTGCAGGGATCAACTTATTTTTTGAACAGGTATCAACTTATTTTGAAAATACTCTAGCTGTCATTTATAAAACTGCAAACATTCAAAATGAACATTTGAAATGTTTTGAAAGAGGAAGAAATAAACCAGCTGTACTTGTGGGGCTCCAGTTTCTCCTTTTGGGGGAGTGACTTTGTTTTTGTCCATTCTTAGTCTTGAACACAACCCCACCCCTAGCCCACTCCATTGTGCCTGGTCAGAGGGATTTCTGATGAACACTGATGGTAACGTATCTAATCTGGCTCAGAGTGATTTTCTTTATTCAGTTGTTGACTGCTTACCCAGGGTAGACTGAATGAGTGAAGTATGAATGAATAAAGCATTTATTAATCACTTACTATGTGCAAAGCATTGTGCTAAGTATTGAGGATACAAATAGAAAAGTAAGATAGTCCTGCTTTCATGGAGCTAACATTTTAATGGGGAAAAGAACACATAAGGGAGATTTCAGCTGTAGAACACATGGAAAGGTCCCATGGTCATTAAGATACAGTGTGGCGAAGAAGATGGTGATGCCTCTTCTTTTGGATCATTTCTATTGATAAAATCACATCAGATTTTGATGTTGAACCATTGGACAGTATCAAGGACTTTTGCGGGAAGAATTTTTGTTTATGAATCTTCAATAGATGTGTTTATAACACCTTGGCTGAATTGGCAGGCTGAATCTCTATGAGGCTTGCTTCCCAGGATGGTGGCTGCAGGCACCGGGTTGGATGTGTTAGCTATTCCCAGTGCTCTTGGATTCAAGGTTCTGGGTTGCTTTCATCAGGGTCTGAGTGGAAATGGTAGGGTGGTCCAGGCAGTGATGGTATGAAGAGCTTGATTTGCCTGAATGTGGCTCCTACTATTTCACCCTCAGGGTGTCTCCTTCTTTAGCTAGTCTGTCTTGCCTGCCTTGTGAATATCACTTGGTTGGCACTTGGTGGGGATGATTGACACCTTCTTCCCAGGGCTTACTTCCTTTGATAATGCCTATGAGAGTTAGGCTGAAAGCATGACTGGTGCCCTGGGGGTGCATCCCTTCCCAGGATTTTAGTGCTTATCCACCTGTTGGTGGCAGCTGGTTAGAAGTTGTTGCTGGTGGTGATGAGAAAGATAGGTTACTTCTCCACAATGATTTCTCCCTTCAGCATTGGCTACATGGTAGAGGCACTTTTAGTATTTGGGAGGCATTGCTAGTCTCAAGGTTCTTGGGTTCAGGCTCCCAGGATGTTCATAGTATTTGAGGGTGGCAGTAGGCAAGTTGGTGGTGGTAGTTTGAATTGCCTGGCAGGTGCTGCCTCCTTTTTCTCCCTGAGGGTGCCTTGCTGCTTCAGCTAGGCTGGCTGGCATGCCTACCTTTGGGGGCAATTGGTTGGTAGTTTATGGGGATGGCTGGTCCTTTGTCTGGATAAGCTGATTCTTCAGATAATGGCTACAATTGCTGGGCTGGAAGTAGGGCAGTCAGGAACACATTTGTTATGAGCCTCTAGCATGGTCTTTCTTATTCATCATATATAATTAGGGGTATATTAGGACTCAGTATTGAATGGAGAGGAATTGAACTCTGGGTAGCTCTGCATTATTCCATACCACTCCTATCTATTAAGTTATTTCAGTATTCATGTTATTTGAAATGTCAGTGTAAGGGCTTCCATCTCTCATTTTGTGCAAATCTGAAAAGAATAAAAAAACTGAATAAATAATCTGATATAAATAATTTGAAAAGATCTAATGAGGAGTTTCTGCCTCATTTTCCCCCATCAAATAATGCTTCCTTCTTTCCTTCCTGCATAGATCCCTAAGGTACAATAGCAGCAGGCTGTGAAGCAGAGGGAAATTACCACCCATGGAGATTACATCCTATAAATCAAGACTGGGTCATGATGAGCTGAGGTTAAGAATGGGAACACACCAATCTGCTGTTAGCTTTCTGGATGGAAAGACTAGATGCTGGGGAGGATTGCACAGATGGCTTTGAATTTGTGAATGTCAGTGATTTGCTAATGACTCAGAAAAATGACAAGTAGAATAAATATAGACACTTAGGCAAGCACAGGTCACCTGGAGAAAGATAACAATTATGTAGCTGCTGTAGCTTTCTCTCTTGGGACATTTATTTTTAAAATCATTTCAAATGGCTCAAAAGAATATTACATTTTTAGAAGAGGATAGGTCTTACAGTTTCTATTTATTGACTGACCTTTTTCACTATTTTTTCCTAGGTACTACATCTCTATATATCAAAACCAATTAACCAGCATTTATTAAATACTGACTGAGTACCTGGCACTGCAGATACAAAAGTAAAATAGGAACTTACATTATAATGGGGAAAAATATGCTCATATATAGGTTAGAAACAAAGTAAATATATGAGATAAATGCTTCACTAGCAGCTGTAGAATGGAATGGAATAAGCATTTATTAAACTACTATGTGCCACACACTGTGCTAAGCACAAATGCAGAATCTTTTGATTCTCAGAAAAATCCCAGAAAGTAGGTGTTATTATTAGCTCCATTTTACAGGAGGTGGAAAAAAGTGAGGAGATAGAGGATAAGTAACTTGTCTGGGATCATATGACTGGTAGGTGTCTGTGGTCATTAGATTATAAGTTCCTTGAGAGCAGGAACTGTCTTTTGCCTCTTTTTGTATCCCTAACACTTAGCACGGTGCTTGGCACATAATAGGTGCTTAATAAATATTTATTTATTGATTGAGACTGATTTGAATTCAGGTCTTTTTGACTCCAGGCCCAGTATTCTATTCACTGTGTCACCTAGCTGGCTCTAGGTGATGGGATAAGCAAAGGTCTCCTGCTGGTAGAACTTAAGCTAAGCCTTGAAGGAAACCAGAGACTTTAAGAGGTTGGGGAGAAGGGCATTGAAAATCCTGTCAAGCATGGGACACAGGCAGTGCCAAGTCAAAGAAGTGTGAGGAACAAGAAGACCAGTATGGCTTATCCACCATATTCATGGAAGACAGTAATGTGGAATAAAGTTGGATGGGGAGGTTAGGGATAAGTTGGGAAGAGTTTCAAATGTCGAACAGGGGAATTTATAGTTGATCTTATAGGTATTAGGCAGGCACTTGAGTTTGTTGAGTAAGGTGGTATATGTTCCTGGCATTCTTATTAATTTGGTGGTCTGATTAATATAATGTTTCCTTCTACTGAGTTCAACATCCATTTATTAAGGGCCTACCATTTGCAAAACACTCTACTAGGAATAGGGTATAAAGACAAAAAAACCAGTATACTACCCATTCTTAACTGGAAGTCACGTGTATAAAAATAAGTACAGGAAAGGTGGTTGGGAGGTAGGGGTGGGTAGTAAACAGCAACAATGCAATTACCAATGCTCACAGACCCTGGGCACAATTAAATCTATTCAATATTAAAACTAAAAAAAAAGCCTTTATTTTCCTTTCCTTTGATGATTCAGAAAGTACTTCATGTTGTCTGCCATTGCTTGGGATTATTCATTGACATTGAGAACAGTGAAGGTGAGAGTATCAGGAACTCTTCAATCACAGGCTCTTCAGGGGAAGTTTGAAGGCATTGTTGGTCATGAGCACCTGGAATCAAACAAACTTAGGTCCATGGAATAGATGAATGGGTAAACTGAGGGAACTCTGTTTAGCTTGATACTCTGTTGGTGATTAATTTAAAAAGTTAGCCTTTCACTAAAAGATTCATAAATTATCCCTCCTTGGGACACCATCTCTAGCCTTTGTAGTTTTAATGGAATCCTAATAAAGCTGCCCCCAGTCCCAATATTCTAACTTCCTTATGGGCCCCATTGAACAACAGGCATGTCCATATTTAACCACTCAATCTGGCTTTAACCACACTACGGGCTCCCAGATACAATCATAGGCCTCGCTGAACAGCAGGCTCACTGCCCCTAGCTAGCCACTGCTCCCAGACTCAATATAGCCACTGCCCTGCCTAGCCACTACCCCCCCACTCAATATCCTAACTTCCTCATATATGCTTCATTGCTCACTAGAACAAGTCTGTCCATGAACTCATATTTCGCATTAGAACAGCAAGTGTGTCCATGTGATGGGATCCCAGCCACTGCCTCTAGCTATCACTGCCCCCAGACCCTTTTCTCATATTTCCCACAGAAACAACAGGCATGTCCATGTACTCAACCACAACAACAACCACATCCATCTAATCTTAGTAGCCAGCCAATCAGAAAGCAGCACTACCAGCATGCCTGGTAAGGAGCAGGACATAGACCCCAAAACAATAGAAGGGATTTTCCCTAAGTAGGCACCTGTGCAGTGAAAGCAAAAGCTCCTTTAGGTGAATTTATGCTATAGAGAGGCTTATTATAATATCATCCTAGTACCAGCCCCCTCCCATGGGTTCTTGTGTATGCATTATGGGAAATCAACATGAGCAGTTTCATCAAGACTGAGACCCCTCCCCATTACCTAATCCCTTAACAAACCCCTCCTGCCTTTTTAATATTCATAATTTCTGTTGTATAATTAGCATCATTACACTATAAAATTGCCTGTATTGTCTTACTAAGTTGTTGGTTCTTCTTGGAACTCAGCCTGCTGGAGGTGTCATTCCCAATAAATGCCTTTACTTGGATTAGGGGTTGTCTGACTCTGAATTCTTTGAGACCATGCCACCATAACACACCACGAAACCTCAACAGTTCCATGGCTCATCTTCCCAGCTATTGATATTGCCTTGTGCAAACCATGATCTTGTCCCCTACCTGAATGAGAACTTCTTGGATATAATTCCTCACATAGATTCCCTCACCCCACCATACCTTTTCAGCCAGCACCAAGGCACATTTTTGTCAGTAGCCCATGATGAGCTGTCTCCATACCATGCTGCCTGTAGTCTAGCCATCTTCCTCAACCTCATCCTCTTTTTCCTTATCCTTCTTTTCCTCATGTTCTCACTTCTTCCCATTGGAACTTGGACTCTGCCCTTAGTATTCCAGGATATCATCATCATCATCATCATCATCATCATCAATATCATCATCATCATCATCATCATCATCACCATCACAACTTCCATTTATATAACACTTTAAAATTTGGAAAGTATTTTATTTATGTCAACTTATTTGGTGCTATTATAATCCCTATTTATAGAAGAGGAAATAGTCTAGGAGAGCTTAAATTATTTTTCTAGTCACACAGCTAATCAATTTCCAAGACAGGATTCCTGACTTCAGCTCTATCACTCTATCCACTGTGCTTAGGTGACCTTTCACTATGAACCAGACTTTCACACTCCTATTACTTCCTTGCTATCACTGTAGCATGCCATCATCTACCTCTCCTATTCAAGTCTCCTTTATATGGAGTATTTCCCCACAATAATGTAAGCTTCTTCAAGGTAGGCACTACCTTGCTTGCATACATTTGTATCCCCAGCACTCAGCACAGTTCCTGATATATAACACGTACTTAATAAATACTTTATTTGTTTATAATAGGGTCTTTTTCCTTGAGAGGGATCAGAGAGAAGAAACTTCCTATATTTTATTAGTGTACTGTAGACTGGTTGTTAAATTGAAAGCATGATGAATAAATTGTGCTTTACTGTAGATTGTTTCAAATTTCTTTTAATGAGACTTATGGACTTAGCATATTTTATTTAATTCTTTAAGCAACATTTTCTTTTATAAAGGCACCAGACTGATCATCCACTGATTGTTGGAATTATTCCAAACCAGGAAGCCATATATTTCCACTCCCCCCACCCCCCCAAAAAAACACACAAAAAAAACCTCAATGTCATCATGTTCACTCTGTTCATATCACAAGCATGTCTTGATTATGGTTTCAGCGCTATTTTAGAGAAAAATGAAATTTGTGATAGTACAGCAATTAGTGCTTTCTATCAGATATTATATTTGCAGCTATTTAGCTGCTCTTTCCTTGACAATAATTTGAAAAAATATGAAGGAGTTATGTTTAGAACACCTCCTTGAAGCAAGTTGCAGATCTTTGTACCAAATACCATTTTTGTATCGTGGTACCACGATGCAGTGGGGAAATATCAAGAGGTAAACTCTCTCTAGACATGGCGTTACTACTTCCTTTTGTGCAATGTTTGGGTGGTCAAATAGGAAGTACCCTACAAGGCAGGAAGATTAGAGGCACTCTGGAAAATTCCTGAGGTCTCATACCTTGAATCCTGGCTTGTCAGGATCCCACTAGGACTCCTAGGTTCAAGGATGCCATATGAATACTGCTTATTCTGACTCCTTTTTCTTTCCTCACCCCTATCCCTACTGCAGCCATATCTCAGAGCTTGTTTCTCTTCTCTCTTCTGTGTTGCTTTCTGAGGATCCAGCAGTACTGCTTTCATACTTCTAGTTTCATGCATAACACTGTTGACTGACAATTGAATTACCTCTCTTACTCTCTGTGATTATATCGGCTAAGCTGGAGGTGGTGGTAGTTGTATTCAGGTGTGTTGGACAATCAACTTCCTCCCACCCACAACACATCTTAATTAATTATTATTATTATTTTTTTTTACTGTTGAATTCATATATCTCTTGTATGGCTTGGCATTGCATTGGAAAAAGGACTGTATCTCCATCTGTGGCTCATGACTTAGGCCATAAATTACTTAACTGATAAGCAAAAAAAAAAAAATACTGACATTTAATCTGGGGGGAAAAACAAGGGGTTTCCAGAACCAAGGTATGAGGTCTTGGGGTGGGGTTAGAGAATGGAACTAATGTTACATATTGAAATGAAGGGATACTGACAACAGAGGGCTTGTCAGTTGTCTTTAGCCTTATAAGCTCCTAGAGTAAAAAAAAAATTAGGAAAGGGGCTATAACATCTATAAAATTAGGAAACAGGTTATAACATTTATTTATAACTTATTTTTTAGATTTAGTAAAATTGGATTCTTTTGTTAAAGTCTGGTTAGACATAGATTATGTATTATGCTACAAGCATACAAGCTACAAGTCAAGAACCAACTGACCCCAATAGTGGATGCCAATGATACCCTAGGGAAATAAACTCATATCATTAACTCCTTGTTCCTGCCCTGAGCTCAGCAACCACCTGAATTGTGGAAAATTTCTCTAACACTATTGCAGACATTATCTTGGCATCAGTCTGTCATGGGCAGCTAGGTATCACAGTGGATAGAGTGCTGGTCTTGGAGTCAGGAAAACTCAACTTCATGAGTTCAAACCTGGCCTCAGACACTTACTAGCTGTGTGACCCGGGACAAATCACTAAACCCCGTTACCTCAGTTTCCTTGTCTGTAAAATGAACTGAAGAAGGAAATGGCAAACCACTTCAGTATCTTTCTAAAGAAAACCTAAATGGGATCACAAAGAGTCAGGCATGACTGAAACAACTGAACCAAAATAATTTGTCACTCCATAGAACCCTTACAAGGCTTAAGGAAACATGATTAACCCAGTAATGACAGCCCATGCAAAACCAAATCAGATATCAAATCTCAAGGTAGTAAAAACAATAGCATAAATTTCCACAAAGACAAAATTTTTCTGTTATTACAGAAGAGAGGAGACTATCCTCTGGGGCATAAAGAGCAACAATAAACTTATTCTATTCATAGACACACATGCTGGTTAGTTGAATCTGGCATATAGATGTTACATATTAATTTTAAATGTTTTAATGTGGCTTTTTCAGAAACCTCCCTTGAATGAGACACCAGTCCCAAGAGTAACAAATAGGATTTCTGAGGAAAAATGATGAGATTCAGTAAAAATGAAGCTCTATTTTTACAATATCCATACAATTAAGACACTGATTTAAATCTAGATCAGGAGAAACTTAAGGGATATTCATTCCCATTGGATTTTTCACCTAGTTTAGTTTATTCTTCAATCAATTCTATAAATTCAGGCAAAACCAATTGAGGTCATTCACCTTGTCATTTTTCCACTAGGCCAAAACCAGGGATTTAAACAGAAAAGACCTCACAGGATTTCAAGTCTTTTCCTTATATTATATGTGGGAATGTTTCCTTGACTCCTAGACCACAGCAAGGACAATAGGGGGTTTCTTTCATTTTTGCCAAAGTTACCACAAAATTCCACAGGCTGCACTGATCACAGGCTATACTGACTACACAGTATAGTGACTTGGCAGTGATTGGGTTCACTGAATTGCCACACAGAGATAAACTTCTGGACTCCTGAGTATGGCTCTTATACACTGTGCCATGTAACTTAGTGCTCATTCACCCATAGTCCTAGGGAAAAACAAAACAAAACTGGAAGGCAAATGGTTTCTTTCTTATCCTGACATCATCCTGGGATCTCAAATTTTCATTAAGCACTTACTACATATGGAGCACCATGCTAGCTTAGTTACAAGGGAAGAAAAAAGATAGCTGTAATATAGGCTATTACATAAATCTATTAAAGAGTTCCAGAACATAGTGCTATGTGATTTCTAAAGGGGAAAGTGGTTACAGACCAGGGATGTCAGGGAACGCTTCCTGTAAGAGGTGGCATTTGAACTAGATTTTAAAGGAAAACCAGAAATTCAAGAGAAACAAGGAGAAGTGCATTCTAGACACAGGGAAGATCATGCAGAAGCATTTCAAATTGTTGGTGTTTAATGGAGCACAGGCATTTTCATATCTGGTGCTTCACTTTATCTTAGCCAAATTGACCAACTAACTGTTCTCCGTGTCTTGAAAGCACAACCTGTGATGTTTATTTCTTAGAATTTATTGCTTCCTTTTAGGGCTCTGCTCAGATACCACCTCCTATGTGAAGTTTTCCAAGATTGCTTAGTTGTTACTCTCATCCAACAATGAAGATTATACCTCATTCGTGTGTAATCATGCTATGCTTCCCTTATCCATGTTGTCCCACAGTTTGATGACAGGAGCTCCACCCAACATGCTTTTCTCTTCTTAATATTTCAAGTATTCCAGGGGAGCACCTGGTCTATCTATCATTTAATCTTCACTCTTGTTAAGTGACCAGCCCATGTTATTTTTCAATCATATATTTTCTTTGATAGAATCCTTCAGTCATGACGTTCACTTTTGGACAGCATCCATCACACCCCATAGAAACATCAACAATTTCAATCAGGTTTTCATGATCAATGTTCAATTGGTAACATAATACTTTTCTCCAGGCATGTGCTGGAGCATATAAAAGGACTGCAACAGTGTATTGGTATTTGAAATACAGTTGTTTGTGGGTACAAATTTGAATTGGACTGAGGTATCCCAACAGGAGATCAACAAGAATTGGGAAATCCTGGGGCAGAACTTCATTAAAGAAATGCTTTTGGGAAGGTTATTCCGGCTTGAATTTGTTAGATTATGTTGATTGTTTCTCTCTTTATACCTCAGGCTCCAGTGTTCTTTTCAGTCACTTCTTTCTTCAGTATTTTCCTTGTGAAGTATCAGGTTCACCTATTTGTCACGACTTTCCACTTGGCCAGAAAATCAAGGGTTTGTTAGTTGAGGGATTGTCTGAGCTCTTTTGGCCTTCTCATTGTGACAACTATTTAGCATCAATTTAGTTTATCTGTAAAATAATGATAGAATGAAAATCTTTTTCTTTTCACCATTTTCAAGATTGTTTTCATAGCTTATTTAGTAATTTTATATATATGTATGTATATATATATATACACATATACATAAAGCATCTACTATGTGTAAGACATTATACTTAACCCTGTGAATACAAAGATAAAAGTGAAAATTTCTGCCCTTCAGGAATTTACATTATACTGGCAAGGACACACCATGTTTTCAAATAAGTAACTATAAAGTATATGTAAAGTTACACAAATTAATTTCAAAATGACTAACAACTAAGGGGTGTCATTTTGAGATGTGGAGGTTAATTGTTTGGACTGAATCAATAGTTCAACACTGAGCTCTTTGCTTTCTTTATTGTTTCCCTCAAACCTGACCCCTTCCAAAATTCCCTGGGCTCACAATCTAGGTGTTATCTTCAACTCCTCACTATTGTTTTCCCCTATATCCAATCAAGCCATTCACTATCCAAAGAAACCAAGGCTTGTCAATTTTGTCTTTACACTCCCTTTTCACCTCTGATACTGCCACCATTCTGTTGCGTACCCTCGATCTTCTAATACTGAGACTATTGCAATAGCCTACTGGTTGGTCTGCCTGCTACAATTCTCTCTCCATTCCAGTCTATCTTCCATTCAACTGCCAAAGAGATTTCCTAAAGTACAGGTCTGACCACATCACCCTCATACTCAATAAACTCTGATGGCTTCCTCTCACCTCCAGAATTAAATAGAAAATTCTGAATTTAGCTTTCAAAGCTCTTAATAACTAGCCCACCACCTTTTGGTCTTTTTACATTTTATACCCTCACTCCCATGTACTACTTGACTGAATGACTCTGATTTTCTTGTTGCTCTTCATGCAAAGCATTCCACCTCTTGACTCTGGGTATTTTCTCTAGCTGCTGCCCATACCTAGAATGCTCTTTCTCCTCAGCTCCATCTCCTGACTTTCCTGGCTTCCTTCAAGTCCCACCTAAAATTCTACTTTCCTAACCCCTCTTAATTGTAGTATCTTCCCTTCATTTCTCATGTCCTTATTATCCTGTATATAGCTTGCTTATACATATGTGTTTGCATGCTTTCTTCCCCATTAGGTTATGGGTTCCTCGAGGGCAGAGGCTTCCTTTTCCTTCTCTTTGCATCTCCAGCTCTTAACACAGTGCCTAGTACGTAGTAAGTACTTAATAAATGCTTCTTGACTGATTGAATGACCCTATTTTCTGAACTTGTTAAATCCAGTTGAACAGCCTACTTAATTACCCTGTATAAACATAATTAGACTATACTCAGAGTCTGAGACGTATGTTTTTAGTTACACAGTTTTCCCAGTGTTCTTTAGGAAATTACTACATGCTTCTAGGTTTATTTTCACTGTCAGGAGTTAGCTCTTTAACTTTGACAAGTATCCAATTCTAGATACTTTAGAACAGTGGCAATAATTTTACATTTCCTACCAGTTTACATTGTCCCCTCCATTGTTTTTGATAGCTGTCAACTTAAGTTAAAATCATGGCAAATCTCTTCTATTATAACTCCCAATAATTACACATTAGACATTTTTCATTGTTGTAATGATAATGATGATAAGCATGAGGAATAAGAAAAGGATAGATTGCATAATAATATATTTAGAGGAAAGAGTACCAGAGTAATATAGTTAATAAATTGAGAACCTGATAGACTAATGGGAACAGCACCTTTGCTGGAATATGACAGGATACATATAATTAGGAGGGCATATGGACCAGAAAGAAGGTCAATGGGGCTAAGACCGGACTCCTTTTTAGACATGCCACACTTCTACCTTCAGCTTTAGGCACAGTGGAGGAATGACTTTATCTCTCTTCTACTAAGTGGAATTGGGCCTCTGGCAAGAGAATAAGAGGCCTATGTTTCTCCCTATTTACCTATTCTCCATCTTTCTGTTCCCTGTTTCCACAATTTTTGCCATTGAAGAAGACTGAGAACTTTAAAGTATAATTTTTTGGGGGAATCTGGAATCCAGTCTTGAAATCTTCAGGATTTATCTCTCTTGTATTCCATTCCTCTATGGGATCTGAGTTAAGTCTTAGTGAAAATATCTTTATTAAGGGAAAAGAAATAAATGTTTTTTTTATTCTAAGTTTGTTGCCATCTTAATGTAGCCTTCATATAAATAGCATAGGATGGGCCAAATAACTTGTAGGGCCAATAAGTTTTGAGATTTTGGAGAGAGACAAACACATGCACACAGTTGATAGATGGTTGTCAAACTCACCATAGGAAAGTTATCTCACTGAGCCTCAGTTTCCTTATTCGCAAAATGAAGTGTGGTAAGTATGCTATGACTTCACATTCTCAAGGCCAGGCAAGGTATATCTGCCCTGAGAGGTCTTGAGTACTATGAGGAATTTGTGGCTATGATTTTTATCTTTCATTGGCTTGAGTCCCCCCTGCATCAGTTCCCCTGAGAAGGGGAACAGCAAGTAGCAGGCCAATTCTATTTAGGTAACATCAGTTACCTTTCACAAAAGAATATTGGCTTCAAAGGTATAGCAAAGCAACAAACAAACAAGCAAACAAAAAAACAAAAACAAAACCACAAATCAAAATTGCACAATCATTTCCCACACTCTGAGGATATAATACTTCCTCTATCACCTTTGAATCTTTTTTTTTTGAGTGGGGCAGATTAGTATTACAATTTTGTTTATTTCCTATATAGTATTTGTGTTAACAAGTTCACGTCCAAAGGCAACATTGCTTCCAGTTTCCATTGGACTGGGGTATTAAAGGTCATTCCAGATGACTGCTCTATGCTGGGATAGCTCCATCACCCAACTTGTATTTCTGGCCTCCCAGATCCCTGTTACTAGGGCCCTTAGCCTTTGAAACTCCCGAGGTTGTAAATTCTACTTTCTTCATCCTCTCAGAAAGAATGAATAAGAAGGCCAAGGACTCAGGACAAATTTGGAGGGCAATATGGCAACTAGTACAGTTGGTAGAATGCTGGTCCTGGAATTAGGAAGACTTCATGAGTTCAAATCTGGGTTCAGACACTTACTACCTGTGTGACCCTGGGCAAGCCACTTAACCCAGTTTGCCTCAGTTTCCTCATCTACAAAACTGAGTTGCAGCAAGAAATGACAAACCACTCAAGTATCTTTACCCCCCGAAAGAACCCAAATAGTGTTGAGAAAAGTTGGACATGACTGAAATGACTGAACAAAGTGATTTTAGGGCAGGGGAAGGCCCCTTACCCTCTCTCTTATAGCACAGTTCTTTCAACTAAAGTCTCACTGCACCAGACACAAGTACAGCCAAGATCTGTGACTGAAACTAACTCAAGCACTTTTGAAGACACTGGAAGTTTCAGCTGCAAAACTAGTTGAAAAAAGACTTCTCCTACTATGTGGTAGGTCAACTAGAACCAGTTCCAGAATGTCCATGTATATTTCATTTATCATGCTTTTCCAAGTAGCTGCTCCTTTGTGTCCTTCACATGGAGATGCCATTTTAGCAAACTGTTGGAGTATGCACACATAATAGATTCCTATTACTGAGGACATTAAATTTAGATGATGGTTAAGGCACAGTACATCTAAGAAAAGGAATCACCTCATGAGGGAGGTAAAGGGAGTCCCAAAGATATGTAGGGTTTAAATAGAAGGTGAAGAGAAAGCATTCCAGATTGGCAAACAGCAGTACCAGAGATATTAGAGTTAGAAATCAAAACTGAAAATTAAAATGAATTCCAAAAAATATTTAGTCATGAGAATTCACTAAAATCGATTTCCATGCTGGTGGTAGTGCTGAGCAGGAAAAATATTGGAGGTGTAGGAAAAGAAAAAAAAAACCATGAAAAGTATCTCTTAGTGTTGATTCCATTCATGTTGTTTCAATTCTTAGAGTTCATTGTTTTAATGAGAAAACAGTGAAATAAAGACACATGTTGCTCTGAGTTATTTTTCTCATTATTATCCAAATAGCTGCCATGAGCTGACCTGCATGAAGCTGACAGTTTGAATTCTTGTTACACAGGTTTGTTAAGGTGTCCATACACTAATTTGTTTAGTGCTCTGAAACACCAACAAACAAGCTTTATGTTGAGGGGTTGGGGGAAAAAGGTGAAAGAGGAGAGGAGAGAGATTCATGCAATGCATGTTGTTTATACAATTAGTCTTGCAAATAAAAATAACATGCAATTAGAGATAGAAGTAAAATCTGTTCTTTTTGTCTGAGTATAAACAGCTTGGTTCCACCCCACCAAAATTCTGCATGTGTTTAAGAACCCTGTTCTGTCTCTAGGCTTTGAAAGCAGTTTCCCACCTTCTCTCTACCTTTTTCCTGTCCAGTTCTACTTCTCCTGCAGGAAATAGAGCTTCTCTGACAAAAGAATTCTCTTGGATTCCAGATCTATCCCCTGGGTCTAGTCTTTCCTGTTGAGTTGTGATACTATATTATAGCAATGATTCCACATACATTAGTGCTACTAATAAATCCCCTAAAATGGTCACAGGTATTTGGATTTGTACCATTAAAAGTTATAGTTATGTAAAATATGGTCATTGGTTCCAGTGGAACCAGTGGAAATATGCAGTATGAATTCAAATAATGCAACTACTTTAGGGGATTCACTATTCATGCTTATTGGGATTTAGCTGTACAGTCATCTGCTGCTCAGTGAAAGGTGTACCTTTATGCCATAAGAGCCTTCAAATTCCCAAATAAAACAACCAACCTCACCAAAAAAAAGTCTCTTTCTATATTCTAATGAGTTTAAGAAAGGTGTCCAAGCCACTCTGGGGAATGGAGGATGGTCATTTTTTGTCTGGCCCCCAGATAGCAATGATTTGCTACAATGACAGCATGAACCAGTTCTGCCCCCAAATAGATGCAGACATTGTCATGTTCAGATAAGGTGTGGTAATGTAAAGATGGAGTCAGGTAACCTATGCTTTGAATCCGGGCCATATAATCGCAGTAAAGAACCTTAACCTCTCCAATGTCTGTTTCCTCATCTACAAACTTGGCATAATAATCTTTGTCTTGGAAAGGCATGGTGAGACAATGTAGTGTACAAGATAGAGGACTGGTATTGGATCCAAAGGATTGGGCAGCTAGGTGGCGCAGTGGATAGTGTTGGGCCTGGAGTCAGGAAGACTCATCTTCATGAGTTCAAATCTAACCTCAGACATTTATTAGCTGTGTGACCCTAGGCAAGTCACTAAATCCTATATGCCTCAGTTCATCTGTAAAATGAGCTGGAGAAGGAAATGGCAAACTAAACCAGCATCTCTGCCAAGAAAACCCGAAGTGGAATCAGGAAAAGTCAGACGTGATGGAAAAACAAAACAAAACAAAAACCAAAACCTGAGTGAATTGAAATCAGATTCAAAAAGACTTGTAGTCAAATCATACCTATGACACATGCTTAATTATATGACCTTGCCTGTGCAAGTCACATAACCTCTCAGAGACCCCAGTCAAATCTTTAAATGTTTACCTGTGAGGTAGCTAGGTGATTCAGTAGATGGAGTGCCAACTTTGGCACATTAAACTTGAGATTTAATTCTGCCTTAGATCATACCCAGTTGTGTAATCTTGGACAAGTCACAACCTCTGCCTCAGTTTCAACATCTGTAAAATGGGTATAATAATAGCATCTACTTTTCAGACTCTTTGTGAGGATCAAATGGGATACTACATGTAAAGCATAAATATTAGCTGTTAGTTACTTTAAATAGCCAGTTGTCAAGCTGTCACACATCCATGGGGACAGTTTGATTATATATCTCATAGAGTTATTGGGAGAAAAGCCCTTTAAAAACTCTTTAAGTGCTATATAAGTGTGAACTACTATTATGATAATAGTATTGTCCTTATGTCAACTAACTCTGGCCATTTCCTTGGGCCTGTTTTTCTTCAGGTTCACCAACCAAAGTCATTGTCCATCAAGTGCTCTAGAGAAATTGACTCAAAATCCAAACAAACTGTTTAGTCTTGTAGATTCCATTTAAAAATATTGGCATCCTCAATTTTAGAAAAATGCTTGATTTCACAGTATTTCTATCTCATTGTTTCTCAGTCATATAATTTTTATTAGGTTATGTGTCACTAGATTTCATCTTCACCTCTGGAGAAGTGAATGGGATTCTTGCAACCTTTGAAAGGAGTCCTTCAGGGATTGTGACCAGTGGGAAGAAAATGTTCCTTTCTCCCTTCTTAGGATCAAAGTGGCCCTGTGCATGCCAGAACTCCATCTCTGCTGTCCCTATTTAGGAATTGAGAAAGGTAGTGCTGGAGAATATGTTGTCATGATGATTTTTCCAAAGCTCCACAGGGCCTCTAAGAGACCCCTGAGCTATGCTTCAACAGGCATAAAGACCTCTATTTTCTCTTTGGTCAATGTGGGGATAATGATATAACCACACTGATGATTTACCAATGTGTTTGCACATAAGCCAGACCACATCATAGAATCAGACGACTTTCTGATAGCACTCTATCTGGGCTTCTTATACTTTTTCCACTTGTAACCCCTTCAATGCTTCTTAAACTCTAGGTCATGACCCATAGTTTAAGAAGCACTACAGTCTAGATAATATCACAAAGGTAAAGCTGGAAGGGAGAATGAAGGACAAGGAGGACTGGATAGCCAATGATCTCATACCAGGGATTTAAAATGAATTGCCCCAGGAAACATGAGTAGTAAGCATTTGGGGAGAGATTTGAATCCAGGTCCTCTGAGTATATTGGCAGTTCTCTTTCTGTTTTACTAACCTCTTTCTCTAATGGAGGGTCCTGATGGAAAGTTGAGACTCTTGGATGAGATGGAGGGATGAATGAGATAGATGACAGATTAAGCAGTCATTATGTGCAAAGCATTCTGCCAAGTGCTGGGATATAAATAGAAAAATAAAATACAGTTCCTTCCTTCAAGCAACTCACATTCTAATGAGGAGAGATAGCATTTAGCACAATGTCTGGAACATAGTAGGTGCTTAATAAATTCTAGTTGACTGCCTAATTGATATATATGAGAGGTATCAGACACAAATCAGATGGAAAGGCCTAGTACTTCATAGGGTACAGCAGCAGCAATAATCCATCTTATTTAATGTCATTTTCATCGATAAATCATTTTTGTTTCTTATAATGCCAGCCTTCTTTTCACAATTTAACTCAAGTTCCACTTTTGGTAGGAGGCCTTTCTTGGTCCTCATTGTTGCTAGTGCCTTCCCATTAAGTTTATGTTCCATCTAAACCGTATGTATTTATATGTGCATGCTTATTTGAATGAAGTGTATAAGGTGCTCTTGGAGCATCTCTGATGTGAGGGCTTACTGAGTCCTTTTCAGGGCTGCTCATTTACTTTTGGTGTCTACCTCTTACCTACTCTCACCTGAGACTCCAAGAAGCTATCGTGGGTACAGTGGTCACTCCCTGGTAAAACCATCTCAGCAGACAGGCTAAACCAGGTCGAGGGTGATCAACAGGACTTAAATCTGTTGGTGAGTAAGGGGGATGTCTACTCCAAGCATGTGAAGATTTTCCCCAGTATAATGGGTGGATTTGAACAGTTTGTTCTGACAAACATAAAGGAAGATGAAGCAGGTGCTGTAGGGCACTTAGAGCTTTGTCAGACATTGAAGATGCCATCCTGGGCCATTGCCAATTGTTTTGCCACTGGACTTTAATGACTCAGGAAGAGAGACTAAGGCTGAAGACTTTGTGCAACTCTGCTTCACTTCAGTTTAATTCAAGTGCAAGTCAAGACCTCATTGCTCCTCTTTGATAATTAAAGATGAACAACAATAACAGCAACTTATTTGAAAGCTGTCTACCGATTATGATATAAGGAAGAGACCAAGATGCCGGAGTGGAAGAAAATAGTTTAATCCAATTTATTTAATTTTTTTATTTAATCCAATTCTATTCAAACCACTAAAGAACCCAGTTTCTAAAAAACTCATCCTTTCCAGTAAATACAAATGAGATTCCCTTGAGGATTAAAGTGAAAGGCCTCATCAATAAGAAATATCCTGAGGGACTGAAGCAAAAGTGAAAGATTTAAGTACTAAAGTAAAAAAATAAATAAGAGTTATAATGGAGAGAATTAGAAATGGGATTGCCAGCTTAACAGAAGAAATATAAAACCTTATCTATATAATGAACTTCCTAAAAATCATAATGGACCAAATAGAAATAAATATTTCCAAGAGACAACAAGAATTTTTAAAAAAGAGTCAAAAGAGGAAATAGGGGAAAATGTAAACTAGCTCATATTAAAAAAACAATTAATCTTGAAAAAAAGATCAAGGAGAAAGAATTTCAGAATTATGAGATTCCTTGAAATGCCACCCCCAAAGTGCCTAGATATTGTATTTCAAGAAATCATTAAAGAAAATTGCACAGAAATAGGGACACATTAGAGCAACTTGAAAATAGAAAGAATCCACTGATTACTTCCTGAGAGAAACCATAACATGAAAACTCTCAGAAATGTCATAGCCAAAATCCAGAGCTTTCAGATAAAAGAAAAAAAATATTACTTGTAGCCAGAAAGAAAGCAGTAAGATATAGAAAAAATATAATCATGATTAAACAAGATTTAAAAGCCATCAGTCTGAAGAAGTGTAGAACATGGAACGAAATATTCCAAAAGATGAAAAAAGCCTAAAACCAAGGACCAGAAAAACTGAGGATAATCTTTCAAGGAAAAAAAATGTCCTGCAATGAAATAGAGGATTTTTCAAATGTTCGTGAAAAAAACTGGAGCTAAAAAGGAATTTTGAAATGCCGATATGAGAGTCAAGAGCGACATTTAGAAATAAGTGTAGAAGTATACAAAAAAGAAGGAATCCATAAGAATAGGCTGTTTACATTGTAATGGAGGTATTAAAATGCCCTTTCAGAATCTTAATCACAGGTTCATAGAGGCAGTTAATTGAGATAGAAGAATTGTAAATAGTTTTGTATGTTTTGGAGTTATTTAAAAAATAATGGGAAGAGAGATGAAGATGCTTGAGGGGAAAATGGGAAAAGTGATAGGGGAACCTGTTAAAACACATAATTAGGTTGTATAAGAGCTATATACAAACATGGAAGGATTGGAGGGAAGCATTTATCAGTTGAACTTCATTTTCATCTAAACTCATTAAAAGTGGGTAGAATATACACAAATATATATATAAAGATTTTGCTGTAGAAATTTATTCAACTCAACAGGAATATGGAAAAAGGATATGAGGGATGGTAGATTCAGGGAGGGAATAGTCATAAGCAAAACAATTTCCAAACTTGGAGAGGGAATAGGGAAGAAAAGGTAAAAGAAAAAAAAAGTAATTCCTTTTAATAAACAGTGAATGAGGGGTATAGAGAAGAAAAAGTATTAGATAATAGAATGTAGGTAAATAAACAATTAACTATCATAAAAGTAAATGTGAATGGGATGAACTCACCTGTATAATAGAAGTGAACAAAATGGATTAAAAAGCAAAATCTAACATTATATTGTTTACAAGAAACACATGAAACATAACGACACACAGAGCTAAAATATGGGGCTGAAGAAAAATTTTATTATGCTTCAGTTGAATAAAAAAAACAGAAGTAACAACTATAATTTCAGATGAAGCAATAACAACAACTTTTGAAAGAAGTAACGAGGGAAACTACATTTTGCTAAAAGGTAACAGACAATTAATTAATTTAAATACTTAATTTTACACAATGTCAGAACTTCTAAAGACTTAAAGGAAAAACTAAATGAATTACATGGAGAAATAGATAATAAAACTATAATAATGGGAGATATCCACTTACCCCCAACAAACTTGGATAAATCTAAACAAAAATAAACAAGAAAGAAGTTAAGAACCCAAATGGAATTGAAAATGCATATATTAGGCCTATGGAAAATATTGAGTGGAATAATTTTGATTGCACAAAATTTGAAAAAGTTTTTGCAGAAATTTGATAAAACTAAAATTAAAAGGGATACAATTAACTGTAGAAAACTTTGCAACAAGTTTCTTTGATAAAGCTCTTGTTTCCAAGGCACATAATAAATTGAATCAAATTCATAGGAAAAAGAGCCATTCTCCAATTGATAGGCAGTACACAAGGGCAAAAAAATCCAAAACCCAAAAGCCAAAAAACAGGCTATCTATAGTTATGGAAAAAAATGTTCCAAATCAAATTATTGCTTAAAGAGAAATTCAAATTAAAGCAATTCTCAGATTATACCTCATACCCTTGGAGTGGCAAAAAGGGAATATGATAAATTTGGAGAAACTGGGAAAACAGGCATTGTTGGTGGATCTGTGAATAAGTAAAACCATTCTACAAAGTAATTTAGGATTATGCACAAAAAGTTACTAAATATTGTATGCCCTTTGACTGATCTATAGCACTGGTAGGCCTAGGTCTACATGCTAAAGAGATCAAAGAAATGAGAAAAGGAAATTTACATATATATATATGTACATATTCGTATATGTATGTATTTGTGTGTATACATACATACATAAATCTTATAGCAGATCTTTTTGTGGTGGGAAAAAAAACCCTAGAATGCCCTAAAAAGCAAAATTGGCCAAATGGAAAAGGAAGTCCAAAAGCTTACTGAAGAAAATGCTTCCTTAAAAATTAGAGTAGAGCAATTGGAAACTAGTGACTTTATGAGAAATCAAGACACTGTAAAACAAATCCAAAAGAATGAAAAATTAGAAAACAATGTGAAATATTTCACTGGAAAAACAACTGACCTGGAAAACAGGTCCAGGAGAGAGAATTTTAAAATTATTGGACTATCTGAAAGCCATGATCAAAAAAAAGAGCTTAGACATCATCTTTCAAGAAATTATCAAGGAAAACTGCCCTGATATTTTTGAACCACAGAGCAAAATAGAAATTGAAAGAATCAACTAATCTCCTCCTGAAAGAGATCCCCAAAGGAAAATTCTTAGGAATATTGTAGCCAAATTCCAGAGTTCCCAGGTCAAGGAGAAAATATTGCAAGCAGCCAGGAACAAACAACTCAAGTATGGTGGAACCACAGTCAGGATAACACAATATTTAGCAGCTTCTACATTAAGGGACCACAGGACGTGGAATATAATATCCTGAAGAGCAAAGGAGATAGGATTATAACCAAGAATCACCTACCCAGCAAAACTAAGTATAATCCATCAGGGGAAAAAAATGGTCATTCAGTGAAATAGAGGACTTTCAAGCATTCTTGATGCCAGAGCTGAATAGAAAATTTGACTTTCAAATACAAGACTCAAGTGGAACATGAAGAGGTAAAGAGGAAAGAGAAATCATAAGAGACTTAAGGTTGAACTGTTTACATTCCTGCATGGAAAGATGATATTTGTAACTCATGAGACCTTTTTAAGTATTAGCGTAGTGGGAGGGAAAAAATTTATACGTTTGTGTAGATAGATAGATAGAGAACACAGGGTGAGTTGAGGATGAAGGGGTGATATCTGGAGAATAAAATTAAGTGGTGAGAGAGGATTATACTGGGAGAAGGAGAGAAGGAGAGGTAGATTGGGGTAAATTATCTCACAAAAAAAAACAGAAAAGAAAAGGCTCTTACAGTGGAGGGGAAATGGGGGAAGGTAAGAGGGAATAAGTGAATCTTATTCTCATCAGATTTGGCTTCAGAAGGGAATAACATGAACACTCAATTGGGTATGGAAATCTATCTTACCCTACAGGAAAATGGAGGGGAAGGGTATGAGAGGGCAGGGAGATGATAGAGGGGTGGGCAGATTGGGAGAAGGGGTAATCAGAAGCAAACACTTCTGAGGAGGAACAGGGTCAAAAGAAAGAATAGAATAAATGTGGGTGGGTGGAATAGGATTAAGGGAAATAGTGTTAGTTTTTCACAACATGACTACTATGTTTTGCATAACTGCACATGTATAACCTGTATTGAGTTGCTTGCCTTTTCAAAGAGGGTGGGCAGGGAGGGAGGAAGGGAGAAATTTGGAACCCAAAGTTTTAAAAACACATGTTAAAAATAAATGTTTTCACATGCAACTGGGAAATAAGAAATACAGGAAATGGGGTACAGAAATCTCTCCTGCCATACAGGAAAATAGAAGGAGAAGGGGATAAGAGAAGGGGGGGAAGAGACAAAAGGGAGGGTAATCTAGGGGAAGGGGTATTCAGAATGCATGCCATCTTGGGGTAGAGGGAGGGGTGTGATGGGGTGAAAATTTGGAACTCAAAATCTTGTGGAACTGAATGTTGAAAACTAAAAATAAATAAATTAAAAAAATAAATGCTTGTTGGATTGAATAAGAATCAGTTCTGTGTGGGGCTCTTCTCTCTTTCATGTGTCTGGAGGGCAAATGTCTGCAAGCAGGAAGAGATGCACCAAGTGATATATTTCAGGGTGAGATTTAGGCTGTTCCATTACAAGAAGATTCTGACCATAACTCTCAATCAGACCAATCATATAAAATGACTGAGACTGATAGACCCAACCAGAAATCATGAGTAGTAATGGTTCTTTTGCTTCAGTACGGAAATGACCTTAGACTAGCTCTAGATGAGATGAGCTGAATTGCATTTGATTTATCTGATTTGATGCAGCTGGACTGTTGCTGAAGTTTGGCCATAAAGGAGGTATCTCTTTGCTCAAATGTCGTTAAGGTGGCCAAGAGTCAATCAAATGGATTGATGATTTTAGCCCTACATTTGCTGTGTTCATATAGAACTAGGTAGGAAAAGAACTAGGGGATGAATAAATTATTATTTCTTTTTTTTTTGTAAAGTAGGAAAATTACAGTGTTACCCTTACTCATGTTGGAATTAAATCTTTGGAAGACATTTTACAAACACTTCCATATCTGTTTCTCTAGCTGCATGCTATTTAAAGGAACAAACCTATTTCTGTTCTCTTTCATAATTACCATTTATTTTATCTTGGATTAGGTGAAGATGTGCTGTTTTCACCCTGACTTAATTAGAAGTGAGAAACTGAAGCTCATAAAAATTGGGGTATGGTTTGTATAAATAATTTCAAGGAAGTGGGTTGCCTGGGGCATTTATTGAACTTTTCAAACATTTAAAGCGTATGTATGTATGTATGTATGTATGTATGTATGTATATATGTGTGGATGTATGTGTGGATATGTCTATATATATTATATATATGCACTCAAATATGGTTATTATTAGGATAATTAATATATAAATTGGCATACAAGTTGGAAGTTAATGATTAGGGAAAATACATGAGATTGTATTATGAAAATCCAGAAAGCAGGGAGCGTATAGAAGAAATAGGTGATCAATATTGTGAAATGCTACCAAAAACATCAAGAAGAATGAGAATTAAGAAATAGCCATTAGATTTGACAATTAGGAGATCACTATAAATTGAAATATTTCAGTTAAATTATTAGTTCAGAAGCCAGATTACAGAGGGTTAGTAAGGGACTGCGAAGAGAGTAAATGGAGGCACTGAACATAGATGGAATTTTCAGGAATGTTAGATGAATATGAGAGAAAAACTACCAAAGGTGGTAGAATCTACTGATTTTTCTTTTTAGGATGATGAAGCTATGAACATATTTATAAACAACAATGAAGGAAGCAATAGAAATGGAAAGATTGAAGATTAGAAAGAAAGAATAGAAATTTTGGAGAAAGAAGGAATGGGGTAAAGGTTATATATAGGGGGGTCAGCCTTGGAAAAGACAAGGACCACCTTTTTTTTAAATAAAAAATTGGAATGAATCAGATAGGATGATATCAGAGGCATATGAAGTGAAAAGGAAGAAGACAAGTCTGAGCACATGGTCTCATTTTCTTTTTATGAAGTATGAAGCAAGATTCTCAGATGACAAAGTGGGGAAAAACACTGTAGAAGACTTGAAGAGAAGTTTTGGAAGAGTCATTGTTGTGAGCTGGGGTAGAGAATTGATTAGGAAGATGTATTGTATAGCAAGAAGATTGACTTGTATACCAGAGATCATGGGATTTTTTTTTATTGGGTTGTTTAATCCATTCACATTTAAAGTCATGCAAGTTAGATTTACATTTTTAATTTGTGTCTTTAATATTATTTCTTTTTTTAATTAGGATTTTCTGTTCTCCTTTCTCTTTTAAGCTAGTACTCTTTACATATGGCTGTTTTTGCATATTCTACTTTAGACAAGCTTTTTCTTACAGGTCACCTTCCCTTTACCCTTATCCCAACTTCCTGTTTGTCAATCTTTTCCCTTATTTTAGAGTTTACTTATTGATTTATTTTTCTTTATTCCTTTTATTTATCTAATTCTTATTCTATTTCTTCCTTTTTCCTCTCTGTTTTAATTCAAAATGTCCCCATTTTCCTCGATTGTCGTCTTTTGTGTGTTACCTTTAATTTTTGATTTCTGTGCCTTTTTCTAAAAGATTTTGTTATATTATCCTCATTAGTAATTGTCTTCCTTTCTGTCTATTCTAATATTTCATTCTTTGATTCAGATTTTATACTTATTCATTATTTCATTAGACTTATGTTACTCATGGAATTAACATTTCTAAAGTACTAAATTTGAGTTCTCTGTCCTAAACAATATTTATATTATTTCCTTGTAGATCTTAACCCCTCTTCTTTTTTTCACTGTAATGCAAGTCTATCCACTACAATATAATACCATTCTTTAATGTATTTAATAGTCTACCTAACCACTATTCCTGTATCCCCCTAAACTTCTGCATCAATACCTGCTATGAACTGTTCTTTCTTTATTTTTCCAAGCATTTTTTCTCCACCTCTTTTATTCACTTATCACATTCTACCTTGTAGTGTACTTATTTGTATTGGTGTCTTATTACCCCATGTAGATGATAAACTCCTGGAGGGTTGCAACTATTATTTTCATCTCTGTATTCTCAGTACATAACACTGTGGCCTGCATAGAGGAGGTACAACAAAGTAAACTGGTTAAATTCAATTGTCCAAATCTTGACATTAGATAGGGAGTATAAGATCATAGATTTAGAGTTGAAAGAGACCTTGGAGGCCATCAAACCTACCCATACTCCCATTTAACAGATGAGGAAACAGGCATAAAAAGTATGAGTGACTTGTCCAAGGTCATACATGTAGTATGTGAGGCAGACTTGGAATTCCTATATACTGGACTCCAAGTCCAGCACTCTACCTAATATGCCACCTAGATCAAGAGTTACCCAGATCAATATTCAACAAATCTCACTGCAGGGTATCATCTGACAGCTTTTTTTCTCTCAAGTAGCTGGCCTATCAATGTCAGATTCCAGGCAGAGACTTTTAGACTTAATGTTGTAGACAATACAAAGCCAGTGTAGCATACTGAGTAATGGTGGCAATATGGTGTAGTGAAGAGTACTGGAGTTGGACACTTACCTATGTGACCTTTGGCAAGTTATATATTCATAAAGGTATGATTTGAAGGAATAATAGAGGCTATCTTGTTAGCTCTTTCATTTTACAGGTCTAAAAGGTGAAGTTATTTGTTCATGGCCACATGGGTAGAAAGGGGGCAGAACCAAGATGAATCTAGGGTTTCTGGCTACAAATCCATCAAACTTTGCAATACATCCAAATTCTCAATGCCTCCATATTCTTTTACACACACTCACGCACACACACACGCACACACACACACACATTACCTTTCTGACAGGATTGTTATGAGGACAGCTCTTTGAAAAATCTTAAAACACCATATACATGTGAGCTATTGTCATTATTCCTTTATAAGAGTTATTACTTTATATCTTAATTTTCTAGTAACTGTAGTCTCTTTCTTGTATATTAGTATTAAGTAATAGGTTTATTTCTGTCTTATCCCCTTTATTCTTTCCCAGTAAATAGACCGTCTTCCTGACGCCAAGATATTTCTTTTCATCACACCTTTGACCAAATTCTTGACCTTAAAGGAATGTCATGACTAGGCTCTCTATAACTTCAATTTTTCCTGCCTCAATCTGCATTCCTGGATCTCCATTGATTGTGTTTTACCCTCTGCTTTGACTCTGGTTTGGGAAACAGTCTGATTTTGGATTCCATATGGACCTTTTTGTTAATGATACCTTCCTAATGTGATCCATTTCATTGCTGCTGTATGAGCACCAATTAGGAAAAAAAACCCTCTCTTGTTCAGCAATTTACAGAGACTCCTATCATATCATATCTAAATTTCTCTGCCTGGAATTCAAGGTCCTCTCTGATCTGATTTGCTTTACTTATACCTCATTAACTTCTATTGCTCCTTAGCACTCATTTCCCTCTCTATTGTGGCAGAGCTCCCTAGAGTACAGTCACTGCTGTACTCAATTTGGTATCCCCAGCCTGGATATCATTACTTATCCATTTGTCCTATCCTTCAAATCTCAGCTCAGTTTTCAACTTCTCCAACTTTTCTAGTGTCCGTTGAATGCTTTTGCTTTAAATGGTCTATAGAGGCTATACCACTGAGTATGATCATAGCTACCTTACTTGGTCCTAGTTGACCAAGCCAAAAGCTTTGGAGTCAGCTACATGCCATGTGTGATTTGGGGCTTAAAATTTTGCAAGTCAAAATGACAAAAGTCTCATTATCGGCTTCAGAGCTGGAAGAGCAAATTATTTAGTGTAGGCCTAAAAGGACATTATCACCTCCTCAGTCTCTCTCTTCTTTCTGTCTGGTAATCACATCATAAAAATTTGAAGCTGATCCCTGAAAGGTAGGTAGGTAAGGGCCATAACCAACCAGAGAGATAGAAAGGAATGCTGCATGGGCTGAGGTTAGAATAGCTCAATTAGTAAACTTTTATTAAATGTCTATTATGTGCCAGACACTAAATGACCTTTAAAGTCCCCCCTAATTTTAAGATTCTATGACCAGTACATGATCAATGAATATTTGTTGAGTCCATATTTCTTTACATATCATAGTTAAAGTAATCTTAATTCTTTTAAATTAAAAGTATTAATCATTAGTATTGGGAATTGACATCACTGTGTGTACGGTAATTGATTGAATAACCCAACTGGAACCTACATATTTGGAGACTAGATTATTTGTTCTGGTCTTTTGAGATTTAATGAAGTATACATGATACAAAGTGAATTATCTCCCTACAGCATGTTTTTCCTCTAAGGGCAGGGGATGGAATTAGCATATTTTATTTTGCTTCTGTGTGGAATGCTCAATCCTACCATCTTCTATGATATTTGGTAGGCTAAGTTTCATTTTACTTGCTCTCTAATTTAAGCAAGGCAAGGTAAATTACTACAGGAAGTGGGATGAATTGGTTACTTTCATGTTGACCCTATCATCAGTAGCACTTCATTAAAGGTTGTGCTTATTGGGGAATATTAAACTGCTCCACCCAAGTAGTGCTCTGATAGCCCATTATGGCATGGAGATCACAGCAGTTCATTTAAGACTACACCAGCAGGATGTGAGTTCTTGAAGGCCCATTCAAGGTGGAAAAGAGTTGAATATTTTCCACAATCCTCCAAATCTGAGCACAGTTTTAAGCTATGAAAACTCAAAACTGCAGTCAAATTTTGAGGACACCCTCTATATGGTTTACACCCAATGATTGACTCAGTTAAGCTTAGAGAGACTTACTACCAGAGGTCACATATTTTGGTTTTGACCACAGAAATTCATTAAGCCTCATGAATTTATTTTCATACATTCATGCATCGAGTGTGTGTGTGTGTGTGTGTGTGTGTGTGTGTATGTGTAGTGCAATGTACAAATAATTTTTTAAAGGTGGATGGGGTGTTGTGAAACTCAAAGCTTAAAGTTCTACATAAATGCTTATTACTGTTATCATTATTTTTTTATCATTCATTCTCTAGGCCTCTACTCTGGTGGTTACTTCATCCCATAATCCTTCTACTGTACTCCTGCTGAGCTCAAGCAATGTTTATATAAAAATACTGGAGTATGCTGGTAAATATTTAACACCTGGATTCTCTGCAAAAAATGTATTAACACACATTTTAAAATTTAATCTGCATTATTAACAGTTTCTTAAATCTAGACAATCAACAAAATAATAAATCAAGCCATGACTTGTAGGTATAATTTCTGAGGTTTAAATGATCACACTGAATATTGAACCATCAGCTTAAAAGCTGGTTAGAACTGGTTCCAGCCCATCCCTGGTTGTGAAAGATTGGTGATTTCTATTAAGAAAAGCATGTACTATTAATGTGCCAAAGTAAGGAAAAACAGTTTTCTATACATTTATAAACTAATGCTTCTTCCTTCCTTCTAACCTTTGTTCGCCTTTATTTATTTTGTCAACCCAAAGAGGAAAGAAGTATAGGCAGTAAACTGGCATGTCCTTAAGAGCACGGTATAGTGATTAGTTTTATACCTTAAATTTGGATATTTCCAAAGCTCTGATAAACATACTGAGGTGTTCTGCTCAGCAACAGCCTTTTGGGCATGTTTCAACTCCTACTGAAGATTGAATACACAAGCAATAATAGCTTTGTCAGGTTTATGGGGCTTGTTTGCTACAGTTCACCAGCAGGGTGAAGCCCTTGCTGCAACCCTAATTAATCCAAATGGAGACTAATAGAATGCCTCAGAAAATGCTCACTGTAATTATACAATTTATTCTTCGAAGGCCAATCTTGCCAGCTGTTCCAGGCCACTGAGAAGGCCGCAGTTTCTTGATATTTATCCATTCTGACAACTGAAGGGTCAAAGAAGATTCAGTCAGTTACATGACTCATTATTGTACCATTACCAACTAACAAATCCCCTTCCCTACACTAAAAAACACATTCATTCCAACTTTAAAACTCAGAATGACCTCAATCCATGGACAGTTTATTCATGGAGAAGTTGATTTCTATCACTATGTTCACTAGTTTCATATAACTGGAAAGCCATATGCTATATGAAAATCAGGAGTCTCTGATGCAAAACCTATTTTTTGAAATGCAGACCTCTTATTAGGTATGCCCAATTCTCTCCTTCCTTGATTGGCTACAGGGGGTCTTTGAGGTAACACTTGCTTCTCTTTGGCTCCCAGTACACATCTTCCAACCTTCATCTGTCCACATTCAGGAGGATATAAGATAAGCAGGTTGGAGCTCTCCTTCGATGAATGATCACATATATTTTGTGTCCCTTATATGGATTTAGTTGTTTATCAGAACTTTGTTTCTCCTAATGAGGTCTTTGAGTTCTTTGAGCTTTGAGTTCTTTTTGGGGGGGGGGTATAGTAGTTCCAGCTCCAGGTAATAATATCTCAAAATTTTAGATCCTATTTCATTGATTATATTTGAGGCTGGATATGCTCTGATTATATAAAGGTAAACATCTTAATTTCATAAGTTTCATAAGTTACATGACTCTTATAGGATGAGTTACTTCTAAGAAATTTCACAGGTTCACCAAATAACATTTCAATCCCATTTATGAGGTATGGATTCTTCTTAATTTCAGGCACAAAAGGTATCCCACCTCTATTTGGAGTGTTATTTGTTCATCCTGACTTTTTCCCTCAACTATTTCTTTTTTAAAAATCTTAAGATTTATTTTTTCCTTGGGGTCCTATAGCTCTTCATTTACTTATTGTTTATCTATAGGTGTGCAACTGGTAAATAAACATGTAATAGCATTTCTTTCTTACAAATTCCTTTGCAATAGTTTATACTATTTTTTTTCCCATTGATTCTGGTGAGAAAAACAAAGCAATCTTGTGATTTTTTTCATATTTTAAAAATAGTAAATTGAAGGTTAAATTATTTATCCAGTAAGTTTTGTAAACTGAAAGAATCATAACCCAAGGCTCTCAGGATCATGTCTGTGCTGCATCACCTTTCCTAAATGCCTATGGCACTATATATAATGAATAAAAGATAAAGTATGCATTTACCTAATTTACATTACTCCTTACCTTGTGATAATTATAGTCTTCTAGAATATCTTCTCATGCAGGTAAACTTGTAGGGTCTCCCTAATAGTGCCTGGCTGAAAAGTATGAATCTTGGACTGATGAGGGAAGACTAACCTGTTGATCCTTATTTATTCATCCTCTTCCTCCCAGGGACCTGCCCATGTAATCAGGTAAATCCACCAGAAACAAAAACCCCGAGAACCTTGTAATTTCAACGTTAACCCTCAATAATTACTCCAACATTCTTAGCTATATTATATTCCTCTTGCCTTGATAGTCTTTGTAGATTATGACCCTGGATTTGGACCTTGGTTCTAGTTTGGTTGGCCACTGTTTCTGACCCCAACTGTGTTCTAGGCTATGATTTCTATTTGCTTCAACCTTGCTACATGTTTTAATTCTTCATTTTGTCTTTGACTCCCTGGCCTTGAGGCTTGGGTTCTTCTGCCTCTTAATTCTTTATACCATTTTTCCTTGATTATTCCCAGCTCTTGACTCCGATTTCTGATTATGGCATAAATATTCATACTAAAAAAAAAACAGAGAAAAATCTTTCTTGTGTGTCTATTCTTTCCACATTGTCTGCTTGAACTAGGCACTGGGCCTTGGTGAAAATTGGAAATTATTTTTTTCTTTATAGGTCTGCTACAGACCAAAGTCTTTTGGTGCAGAAAATCAGAATCAGTGAGCTGTAGTTATGGGAAGAACAACACACTTCCATGTACTTTTTATTCATTCATTCAACAAGCATTTATTGAGTGATGCCTATTGCATGCAAATCCTTGTGTGAATGTTAAGTAAATTGATTTTCTAAATTAGAACCCAAATAATGCTACAGATTTTAAACTTAGTTTTATGGTTCGATCCTTAAGACTGAAGATTTCGATGGGTAAATTTGATCAAACTACTGGCTGATTCAACCATGATGACTTATTATTTTTCTGGGTTGATCAAATTGACTGCATTTTCATTATTATTTTTGGCATCATGTAGAAATAGTCAAAGTAAATTCAAATTAGGATC
The DNA here is from genome assembly GCF_900497805.2 of Vombatus ursinus. Taxonomy (NCBI): domain Eukaryota; kingdom Metazoa; phylum Chordata; class Mammalia; order Diprotodontia; family Vombatidae; genus Vombatus; species Vombatus ursinus. The sequence goes on along the minus strand of NW_020954590.1, from coordinate 26,981,180 downwards.
TCAGCCAGTGCAAGGTGAGCTGTTCCTTTAAGTTTACAGGAAACCTTCCTCACTTTGCCAGGAACATAATGCCCTGGGACTATAACACTTATGAGCAAGGGTGAGATTTTACAGGAGCTAGTTGGGAAATTGAAAGGGCTGATCAAATTAACACCATGTCTTTTTTTTTAAATGTAATTTTGACTTAAAGATACAGTCATCCATATTCTGCAGGATATTTCAGTTTGCTTATTTTCAGACATTGTGGTTTCCCTCCACCCTTGCCCCAAATAACCACTTTACCATACCATAAACCTTAGCATGGTCTCTTTCCCTCTTTGGAGTAGAAAGATGAGTGCCATGACAATAATGGGCAGGTGGTAGGTATGGAAGATAAACTGAGCTTCAAGAAGTAGTAGGCTATTTGCAAAAAGAGATTGGATATTTGTATTCCCTGAGCTCGAAATTCCACCTCTCACCTTTGTGTCTTTGAATTTGGTATCCCCTATATATATAATACACTCCTTTCTCACTTCTACCTTTTGCAACATCTGGATTCCTTCAAGACTCAGGTCATGTGTTTTATCCCATGGAAGATTTTCTTGATTCCTTAGTTGTTAGTGTACTCTTCGTTCTCAAATAATTATGTTTATACATTTTGTTCTCGTGTTATAAACATTCCTCCCTCCTCCCAAGTAGAATGTAAACTCCTTTTGAGGACGATGACTATTTTCTGATTTGATCTTTGTATCCACATTGCCTGCTATAGGACTTTTGCAAATGGTAAGCACTTAATAAATTGTTGTTGGGTTTTATTCAAATTAATAAAAATAAATCTATAAACTTTAGTTGTTTTGGTAACTAATTTTCAAGCTTATTGAAGTTCTCACTGGCCAAAAAATTTACTTTTAATTTTTTCAGGACTATGTCTTTTGGCATGTCTTTGTCATCACTCATAATTTTATCATGTTTATGTATTTTCCCCAGGAAAAACAAACTATACCATATATTCAAAGAACAACTCACCAGAGTAACCTCTTACCCAAAGACAAAATTTCTTCTTGTTGATGATGTAGTTAGGGGGTTGTCTGTTACATGTAGAATGGAGTCTTCAGTCACAGATTTACTAGAGATGGTACTAGTGCAAATATACTTTGTAAATTGTATTTATAAATGTGTCCACTTTTGTGCCTCCATTGTTTTGGTACTTAAAACTACTAACAAAGTATTTTCTTTCCACTCACTGCACTCCAACTGTTCCTCTATGTGACTCTGGTTTCTATTTTTCATACAAGGAACAATTTTTTTTCTCTTTCCTGTGAACTTTTACTCAGACACTCCAGACAATCTCCAACACCCACACCCCCAAACTTCTTCAGTCCCAGAACAAGCAGCACCATGGACAGCACCCTGGGTTTTAAAATTTTCTTCATGTTACTTGAAGTTTAATTAGCATTTCTGAGCTAGAAGGTTGAAAGGATTTGGAGCTGTTTAAAAAAAAAAAACTTATCTAGTTTGACCTCTGATTTTACAGATGAGAAAATTAAGGCTTAGAAAGGTTAAGTGACTCTTTCAGCTTGAAAGCTATTAAGAACCCAAGTCTCTTGACTTCATTCTAATATAGGTGAGTATAAATTCCTATCAATTGTATATGTTTCAAGGATTCTTTATTTGAAAAAATATAGTGATTGAATGTAATTTGCCTTAATTTAGAATCTAGTCACATATCTGAATCATGTCATCTATCTTCCTCTTTAACGTACTTTTCAGATTAGTGAAGATTAAATCAAATATGCAAGAAAACTTTGTAAATCATGCCAAGTTCCTTATGATAATAAATCACTTCATATAAATATGTGTGGTATAAGAATAAAAAATCCATTTTGGATGCCTATATGTGTTCAGTGTTCTTTACATTACCACATGCAGTTGTAATGGAATATATAAATATATTTCCATATATATATATATATACATGCCTCCATATGTGTACACACACACATAATATTTAAGCATTTCTATGATCCCTTGACTTGATAGATTGCATGTGGTCAGATAAAAGTGTAATATGCCAATACATCAATGATGTGATACTAATTTATATAGAATGTTCAAATTTTCAAAATGCTTTCCTCACAACAAAGTAGGTAATTTGGGGCAGCTGGGTGGCACAGTGGATAGAGTACTGGCCCTGAAGTCAGGGGGACCTGAGTTCAAATCCAGCCTCAGACCAAACACTTGACACTCACTAGCTGTGTGACCCTGGGCAAGTCACTTAACCCCAATTGCCTAAAAAAAACTAAGTAATTCAAGTATAATAATCTCTGTTTAATAAACGAGGGAACAGGTCCAGACTTAAATGATTTTCCCTGATACAACACCAGGGGAAAAAACATGAATCAAATATTTTCAACATTTTCCCATTATGGTCATCTGTTTGGATTAATCAAATGACTATGATGAGAAATAAATGTAACATGAATTAGAAACTTTATATTCAGAAAATCCAGGTTAGATTGTTATAACAAAAATGTAAAAAAAAAAGATTTATATATCAAAGTTCTACTGTCATCTATGTGTAGAGTAATATTTTAAGTGCTAATGAACTGTTGTTGATGATAGGCCAATTGATAAAAGATCCTCAGAGTTGTTCTTGTAGGATGTAAGAAGAGTATTCATAGCTAAAGACTGTTCCTCCTTGCAGTGAGATAATAGGCATCAGGGAGCAGAGGGCAGAATTGAGGACTAAACATTGTCAATCTACCTGACAAAGTAGACTGAGCATAGTGAGCCAAGGAAAATAAGATAGTACATACTGTCTCCTTTGCTTAGTAGATAAAGGTCCTAGTTTGTGCCCATTTGTTAACACATTCAGCCTTTTCTAGGAATCTTCTAATTGTTTGTCCAATTAGTTATTCAGTCTCTATTAGTTATTGTCCAATGTCCAATTAGTTATTCAGTCTCTTAACTCTTTCAAAGTTTTTTTTTTTTGCTTTTCCTGCGTCTTCTTTGAAAAGATGATTTTTTTTTCAAAATAAGATCCTAAAATATAAAGTGTACCTAAAATATATATAGTTGGCTTATTCAAAAAGAAAAAAAATCCCCTGAATCAGTGATTTGGTTTTCTTTTTAAAATATGCTAATACAGTATACAGTTTTTAGACACAGCCTGCTGGAAAGGGGCCTGAGGTTAGATATGGGCTCTTTCCAAGCAGTGTGTAAATGATTATTAAAAAAAAAATCTGGAAAATGTTGTTATTCAGTTGTCTCTGACCCCATTTGAGGTTTTCTTGGCAAAGATATTAGAGTGGTTTGCCATTTCCTTCTCCAGCTCATTTTACAAATGAGGAAATGAGGCAAACAGGGTTAAGTTACTTGTGCAGTGTTACACAGCTAGTAAGTGTCTGAGACCAGATTTGAGCTCATGAAGATGTGTCTTCCTGACTCCAGACACAGTACTGTATATACCCTGTGCTACCTACCTGCCCTCATACCCCTTCAAATACCTGATGTCCTAAGCTAACACAATCTTCTCTGGGTAGTTAGTATTATGATCTATACAGAAATAAAATGATTGGCAAACATTTATTAAGTGCCCACTATGTGAGAAGCACTGTACTAGGTGTTGGGCATACATAATATATAAATGATACAACTCCTTTCCTGAAGGAACTTACATTCTATAGTGTCATTACATAAAATTCCAGAAATGTGTCTGCTGTGACAAGAATACAAATTGACATTTGGTGGCTGTATTCAGGTTCATTCTAGTCTCCACTTTCTACTGGCCTACCTCATAGATATGAGACACCCCAACATATGAATTTATTGAGAAAAAGGTCCTGAGTGAACGCCAACTTATTTGCTGCACATATAACATGCACTTGAACCTGGATACTGACTCAAAAGAGTTGAATTAAATCCAGATCATGTGCAATCTTAATGATACCTTTGTTCTTTCTGCCATGAGTCCTATTATGAACTAATGGCCACCTGTGTTTCTATCTTGATTCCTTCCCCCCCCCCACCTTCAGTGTCCAAACCAACTACATATCTCAAAGTTCTCAGGGTGTAGATCTGGAACCAGGGATAATAGAATATATTCTGTTTTCTTATCATTCATTGCCCTATAATGCCTAGGAAGAAATAACTCACGAATATGTATAGGATGGGACCCAGTAGGGGAAAGCTGGATAGACATTTTTGGACCTTCCATTCCTCCTCTCCATACTCACACCCAATCTCATTACTGATGTGACATTTATTAGAAATTGGTTTCACTTTCATTTCTCAACCTCCCAAAGGCTGGATGGAAGGTAGAACATATCCTTCAGTAAATCCCATTTGGATGCACACATTTAAAGATCTCTTTCTTCTTCTAAAATGGATGCTGACTCACCACAAAAAAAAAAATTCATTTGGGGAATGATTTGCTACCAAACATAGGAATTAAAATAAAGTGGAGAACTTAATCAATTCTTTCGCTTTATTTTCATTTTTTAAAAACTATCTTTCAAACAGAGAAATTGGCCTAATTTACTAATCCCCCCCCCATAGGCTCCTCCGCTTAGCTCCAGGATGAATGCTGATGGGGAATCAAATCACTCTGATTGTTTTGAAGGCCTCTGATTGCCCTCTATCCTCAATACACATTCTACTGGGCTGGTAATTTTGGTTACGGGAAGGGTGCCAATTTCCTGTTCTTTGACAGTGCTATAATTCTGGGGTGACAGACTTATAATAGTTATTTGAATTTAGGTTGGTTCAGAGCTTTGGGGAGTAGTGATCATTGAAATATGTAGGTAATGAAGATGTGGAAATGGATGATTCTCTTTTGATTCATTTAATAAAATGTTCTTGTTGTCCCATATAGTCTTATAGTTTGCTGTAGTAGACAGCAAAAGTTTTTAAAGAGGGTGTTACCTTCTCAGATGGCCGGCAATCTAGTTTTTAATTAAAGATTTACTCTATATGATAGTGAGCAGGGCACTCAAGCTATATCTACAGGAAGCCATGACAACTGGAAAAATAAAATTAAGCACTTGTTTTACCTTACAATATTGGTGTCTTGATATTCCCCACAAAGGAGTCTCCTACTTTTTTTTTTTAAACTAGTGTATTGTACACATTTGGTGCTCTATTAGTAGCTATTAATTGATTGATTTGATTGGCTTTTGCATTTGAAAACAATCTTCTTGAGTCTTAAATTCTCTAGTAGATATTAATTTTTAAAAAGATCACTAATTATATCAATAGGGGGAGACATTTTCTTTCATGGAAAATTTTTCACAGGGCCTATTTCAGAAATTGTTTGATCTTAGATTCATTGCTGAAAGAATTTAGAAGTCACCGAGTTCATGTCTTTCATTTTGCAAATGAGAAAACTGAAGGGCAGAAAAGTTTAAATGATAATCCCAACGCCTCACATAGGTCAAAGGGACTGAGCCAGGATTCAAACCCAGGTCATCTGATTCTACAACCATCACACTTTCCATTGGACCAAACTGCCCCCTTCTCTTTTGAATTTGTTTTTCTATTATGACTTTTATTATATTTCACAATCAAAGGGGAAGGAGAAAAACAACACAGATTTGCAGCTATGAAAAGCTATGTCAATGTGTCATTTACTCCTTCCTAGGTTTTAGGAGGATTACTCTCAAGCTATCAAGACATAGTTTCCATGCCAAGAGATTACTAGATAATTCATCCCTAATCATAAGTGGCTTTTCCCACATCTTTGTTTCCATATCTTATTTATTGCTTTACCTGGGTTAAATGCAACAGGGATGAAAGTTAGTCACTTGCATTTTCTTTATGTGGCATTGTATACAAATAGTTTTCTTATTATATTTTCTCTGAGTTACACCCCAAGGGGGAGACTTTGAAATGTAGGTCATTAATTCATTTTACTCCAAAGTATAATGTTGAGAAGTTAGAAAAAATGTGGATTAGGGGAAAATAAAATGAGATGGATTCATAATTGATTGGACAGCTGGATTCTAAGAGCAATTTTCAATGTAACAGGAGATTTCCAGTGGAGTACCCTATGAATCTGCTCTACGCTGGGTGGCTTAACGTTTTTTTTTATCCATGACATGGATAAAGACATAAATGGCATACTCATTAAACTTGCATATGACACACTAGGAGGTAACACACTGGATGATTAAGTCAGAATTTAAAAAGATCATGGGAGACTAGAACACTGGTGTGAATCTAATAAGAAAAAAATTCAATAGTAATAAACAGGAAGTCTTACACTTGAGTATAAAAACTTGGCTTCAGAAGTAAAAGATGGGAGAGGCATGATCAGATAGTAGTTCTGAAAAAGGTTAGGAATTTTGTTGGACTGTTAGCTCAATATGTGATGTGTGAGCCAAATAAGTTAGTCCAATCTTGGGTTGCATTATGCAGACTTCTATGATAAAGGTCTAATAGTTAAGTTATATAGGAAATTAGTATTATATAAGAATAAGAATAAGGTGTATATAATTATATAAGAATAAGTGTAATTCCTTGAAATACAAAGGCTATGAACAGTGGGTTCTCAAAAGAATAAAAAGCTATTAACCATACCAAAATGCTCCAAGTCATCAACAACAAGAAATACAAATTAAAACAAATTTCAGGTAACATTTAATACCCATTAAATTGTCAAAGATGATAAAAAATAGACATGAACATTGGAGGAGAGAGTAGAAAATTAAAACAATGACGTACTTTGCTCTAACCATTCTAGAGGCTAGCTGGAACTATACTGCAAAGTTACTAAACAATGCATATTCTTTAATTCAGTAATACTGCTACTAGGCATATACCTCAAAGAGGTCAAGGAAAAGGGAAAGGACTCATGTACAAAAATATTTATGATATCTTTTTTTTGTTGTTGTTGTTGTAGTAGGGAAATTGGAAAAAAATAAGTGCTCCAAGTGGAATTGCTGAAAAAATATTGTGAAGAAATGTAAAGAAATAATCATACCATCAGAAATGATGAAAGAGATAGGTCAGAGAAACACAAGAGACCTTTTCAAGTAATATACAGTGAAATGAGCCAAACCAAAAGAACAATTTATACAATGACTATAATAATGCAAAGGAAGAGAACTTTGAAGGACTTCAGAATTCAGATTAATACAATGAGAAATCACATCTTCAGATGACTGACGATGGAACAGGCTTCCTAAACTCTTGGCAAGGAGATGTTGGACCAGAGGTGCAGAATGAACTATGAATTTTCTTTTAAAATTTTTTTCCTTGTTTCATTTTTTTAACATATGTTTTTAAAACTTTGGGTTACAAATTTTCTCCCTTCCTCCCTCCCCACCCACCCTCATTAAAAGGCAAGCAACTCAATACAGGTTATACAAGTGCAGTCCTGCAAAATACTTCCATAGTAGTCATGTTGTGAAAAACTAAGTATATTTCCCTTCATCCTATCCCATCCCCCATTTATTCTATTCTTTTGACCCTGTCCCTCCTCAGAAGTGTTTGCTTCTGATTATTCCCTCTGCCAATCAGCCCTCCCCTCTATTATCCCCCTGCTCTCTTGTCCCCCTTCCCCCTTATTTTCCTGTAGGGTAAAATAGATTTCCAAACCCAATTGCATGTTATTCCTTCCTTTAGCCAAATCCTATGAAAATAAGATTCACTCATTCCCTCTCACCTTCCCCCATTTCTGGTCCACTGTCAAAACTTTTTCTTGTCTGTTTCATGTGAGATAATTTACCCCATTCTACCTCTCCTTCTCTCCTTCTCCCAGTATAATCCTCTCTCACCACTTAATTTTATTCTCCAGATATCACCCCTTCATCTTCAACTCACCCTGTGTTCTCTATCTATCTATCTACACAAACATATAAATTTTTTCCCTCCCACTACGCTAATACTTAAAAAGGTCTCATGAGTTACAAATATCATCTTTCCATGCAGGAATGTAAACAGTTCAACCTTAAGTCTCTTATGATTTCTCTTTCCTCTTTACCTCTTCATGTTCCACTTGAGTCTTGTATTTGAAAGTCAAATTTTCTATTCAGCTCTGGTCTTTTCATCAAGAATGCTTGAAAGCCCTCTATTTCACTGAATGACCATTTTTTACCCTGAAGGATTATACTCAGTTTTGCTGGGTAGGTGATTCTTGGTTATAATCCTACCTTCTTTGCCCTCTAGAATATTATATTCCTTGCCCTCCGGTCCCTTAATGTAGAAGCTGCTAAATCTTATGTTATCCTGATTGTTTCCACAATATTTGAATTGCTTCTTTCTGGCTGCTTTGCAATATTTTCTCCTTGACCGGGAAACTACGGAATTTGGGTGAATATTCCTAGGAGTTTTCCTTTGGGATCCCTTTTAGGAGGTGATGGGTGGATTCTTTCAATTTCTATTTTGTCCTATGGTTCGAAAATATCAGGGCAGTTTTCCTTTATAATTTCTTGAAAGATGATGTCTAGGCTCTTTTTTTTGATCATGGCTTTCAGATAGTCGAATAATTTTAAAATTCTCTCTCCTGGATCTATTTTCCAGGTCACTTGTTTTTCCAATGAGGTATTTCACATTCTATTTTTCCCCCCATTCTTTTGGATTTGTTTTACAGTATCTTGATTTCTCAAATTGTCACTAGCTTCCAATTGCTCCATTCTGATTTTTAAGGAAGTATTTTCTTCAGTAAGCTTTTGGATTTCCTTTTCTGTTTGGCCAATTTTGCTTTTTAGGGCATTCTTCTCCTCATTAGCTTTTTGGACCTCTTTTGCCATTTGAGTTAGACTATTTTTTTAAGGTGTTATTTTCTTCAGTATTTTTTTGGGTCTCCTTTAGCACGCTATTCAATTGTTTTTCATGATTTTCTTACATCAATTTCAGTTTTTCCTCTACTTCTCTTACTTGCATCTGAAAATCTTTTTTGAGCTCTTCCATGGCCTGGGACCAATTCATATTTTTCTTGGAGGCTTTGGATGTAGGAGCTTTGAATTTGTTGTCTTCTTCTGGTTGTATGTTTTGATCTTCTTTGTCACCGAAGTAAGACTCTATATTCTGACTCTTTTTGCTCTGCTTGCTCATGATCCCAGCCAACTACTTGTTATAAACTCTTTGTTAAGGTAGATGTCTGTTTCCAGTGTGGAGAATGTACTATCCCAAACCTCAGGGGTTTTGTGTAGCTATTTTCAGAGATATTTCTGGGGACCTATAAATTTTCAGTTCTTCCAAGGTACTATGATCAAGGGTGAGGTGTTTACTCCTTTCTTGGCCTGTGCTTTGGTCTATGAGTGACCACAAGCACTCTTTTCTGTCTTGGAACTGTGAGAAAGATTTCCTCTCCACAGCCACTGCAAGCTCCACCATGCCAGCTCTCCTCCTTGCCCCAGGACTGCCACCCAGAACTGTGACCCAGATCCAAGCATGAACAAAGCAAGAGAATCCTGCAGCTGCAAAGAGATCTCTGCCATCACCCTCTGATCAGCCACTGGATTCCCCCCCAGTCTGTGGATCGGAAGCTCAGGAATCAACCACCACCCCAGGGCCAGGCTCTGGCACTGGAGCCAAGACTACCACACCTCTCTCTCTCACCACAGGCACAGACTTTTCCCACTGACCTTCTAAGTTGTCTTTGGCGTTTGTGGGTTGAGAGTTCTGGAAACTGCCACAGCTGCCTGAGATTCAGTCCTCTGAGGCCTGCTCCAGGTTTGCTGCAGCCTGCTTTGCCTGCGAGTCCATGCTGAACTGTGCTCCTCTCCTAGCCTGGCACGATATACCTTTCAAATCAACCATCCAGGTTGTCTTGGGCTGTAACTTTGTTTCACTGTCTTTTTGTGGGTTCTGCTGCTTTAGAATTTGTTTAGAGCCATTTTTTATAGGTATTTGGAAGGGTTTGGGGGAGAACTCAAGTAAGTCACTCCTTTTACTCTGCCATCTCGAACTATGAATTTTCAATCACAGCTAATGTGTGTCTTTAATTTTTAGTTGGTGGGGAAGAGGTTGGGGTGTTGAGGTTTGGGGACTACAAAAAATAAAGGCAATAAAGAAAAGAATATCCAGAAATGATTGCAATTAAACAATGAAGGTCATAAGAAAGTTCAGAATGAGACAGACAAATATTGTAATTACTATACCTTTTTAAAAGTTCAGTCTTTCTTTGTGACTGAATCATGCTAGAGTATAACACTAATAAGGTAGTTAAGACAGGTAACCTAAGATCAGAGGTGTGCTGGAATCAACTTAAACTGGTTCTCAAGAGCCCACTGTCAAATTTTCTTGAGTATTTATCCTTAAAAAAAAATCAGTAGACTCTACAAAGTCAAGCTTGATTTACTGTTATGTTGACTGTCTACATAAGTTATAAAGAAAATGTTTAAAAATGTAGATTAAAGTTAAAAATATGTTGTGAGCACATTTTTCCCCCTAGAAAGCTTGTTGTTGAACATTTATCAGCATACTATGCCTACCTAGATGAAGCTAAATTCTTTAGAATTCTCAGGCTTTCCCCTAATAGAGATCCTCACAGCATCTTCCCACTTATTTGGAGGAGATATAATAGATATAATACTATGCCAAATTCTAAAAATATCAGCTGTGCCAATAAGCAAATGTATATTTTTAGTTAGATAAGCAGGCAACCACATTTATTATGCATTTATTTGGTGCATAACCTTTTATTAGACATTTGGGGAGGATACCAAAGAAACAAGATACAACCTTCATTTTTAAGTGGTATTCTAATTCAAATAATGATTTTTCCCCTAACTATAGAGATATGATATTGTATTTGACAAAATACTCATAAGTGAAAACATTTTCATTTTCTGTTCAGATGCTTTGATGTAGGCTAGATGCAATGATTGGCTGTACTTACAGGATGCCAACATAACTAACTGCTAAGCTTGACATTAAATAACTCTTAACCATAATAAACTTATCTTTTAGTCCCCTGTTATTTGTTCTGCCCAGACCTTGGGCCTGAAGGGTGTAATTAATTCATATTCCCTTAATCATTTCATATGCATCTTTTAGTCAGAGACCCAAAACTGGGTTGGGTTAAATGCGCTAAAGCACAATTTTTGGTGAATCTAATATAAATGCTATCAAAAGGGGAATATAATTTTGAGTTCGATAGGTTTTTTTTAATTCTTGAGTGGGTTATGGTTATTATTGCTTGCATCTCAGTGGTGGTGGTGGGAGCCTTGGGAGCTGTATCTCTCAATGTATTTACTTGTTGAAGGTTTAAATTTAGTAAAAAGGGCTTTGGATTTTTTTTTGGCCTTATTGATTCAATCTCTTCAGATCTTTGGACTGACATCCTTTCCTAAGACATTTGTCATTGCTCATAGTATCAGGTGAGGTCCACAATGGGCTTGCAAGCTTTGTAGGAAAAGAGTGGTAGTGTTTTTGAAAAAAAAAAAAAAAAAGAATGGATTGCTCCTATTACTGGAGTGGTCAGACATTGGTTCCTATTTAGTAGTATAGAGATTGTGAAGTTTTGGAGGAGTTACCATATAATGGTCAAAGACTATTGTCTAGATAATGATAGAAAGAACAGTAATGTGTGCCCCTTATTCTACCTAAGACTTGTCCTGTTGTGGGACTTGTTCCTCTATGACTGTCTGTGCGGTTTTATTATCTTCCAACATTATGGTTGTTTTGACTTTGGAGGTTGGTTGTGGTTTTGATTCAAATGCCTTGCTCTGTTACAGGGTTTTTGTGAAGATTAAAGTTAATATTTGAAAAAGCACTTAGCATAGTTCCCAACACATATTAGGCACCTAAAATGGCTATTCCTTTTCCTTCTAACTCGCTCCCCTGAGGAATTTGTCTTTTATATTGTTTCCTTTACATGTTTTATTTGTCTGTAAGAACTGAGGTCTAGGTAATTTATCATGAGACCTAAACTATGTTCTCAATCCTGGTTTGACTACAATAAGGCAACCAAGGAATGAAATGACAACTGTTATTTATTCTGCCCAGGCCTTAGGTTCAATGGGCAGATAAGGCTATATGGCATTCATGGTTTAAAGCACATGCCTAGCTCTTAGTTATGGGCCACTTTTTGGTGAATCTTAGTGAATTTTGGTTACAGGTGTCAGGAGAGTAGTTTAAACTTATTCTCCTGTGGGCTATTGTTATTTACCCAGGTGCATCCTTATGGTCGAAGATCTGTTCCCCTTCCAAGGGGATTAGAAATCTTGCCTTAGAACCAGGACATCCTGGATTCAAGTCTTGCCTCTGATACATACAGACTTTGGGATCTTAGACAATTCATTTAATCTCTCAGTGCTCTAGGTAACTCTAATACTAGAATTTACAGAGAAGGTGCCAGAGGGAGTTTCCTCACCAGGGGGTTCCCTATGCTAATGAAATTAGAGGTCCTATCCTTATCTTCATTGATTAAATCTTTTCAGAACTAAACTGGCATTTAGGGTCAGTATGCACCTGGCTGATCAAGAATCGCATGCACCAACCAGTTGATGATGGCACATTGAATAGAATGCTGGACCTGAACTCAGGAAGACCAGAGTTCAAATACAGCCGCAGACACTCCTTACAGATAAGGAAAATGAGACTCAGTGATCTGTTCAAGGTCACACAGCAGGTGATATATAAGACTTACTGGGAAATAAATATAACATTTTACTGACAGGAAGGAAATTGTGAATGTGAGGTAAATAAATGTATTTTGAATGTGTTGGGGGGTTACAGTTTTGTTGCACAAACAATACTGCAATACACAAAGTAAATGCTCAATAAACATTTATTGAATTGAATCACATCATATGTATAATTAGAAAAATGATGTCATCTTCCTCAATGGGTATGACAGTACAGGTGGCAAAACATAGCCATTCTATTACATAAACATTCTGTGATATCAGCTAAGCTGATTGACAAGAAATATACATGGACTTGTAAAGTCCAAAGTATTAGTGACTAAGTGAATTGGGAAAAGCAGCCCCTTCAAATCATCTAACACATGTACATTGCTGTCTCGCTCTTTGAGTTTGATAGGTGACTCTGTGCAGTTGAGTATCAATAGAATGCTACATAACAATCACTAACCAATGAATAAAGCTAGATTAGAACATGAATAGGTGAGAGACAGAACAGCTGAATATTTCTACACTGAGCTACATTTTCCAACTAGAATCAATTTACTTAAGCAGGATGAGATTAGCTTATGACATGACAATGGAGATGGTGTCTGACTACAAACAGGAAATCTGAATCTTCTAGTAATATGGACAGGAGCAGATTAAAGGAAATGACAAACATTTAGCAAAATAAATGGTGATCTTGATTCTAAGCTCAATATCAGTCAGTACCTCTACAGCAGGGGTTCTCCCTGTGAAACCCAGTGACTACTGTTACTCTTTAAAGTGCTCGATATTAGTTACTTTTTTAACTCTTGTAAATATCGTACAATCTTTTGATGCATCTCGCTCACCTCTTGCATGTACTGCTGCATTTTTTCATAGATCAATTTTACATTTTCTCTTTCCAGCATCATATGTTTTCTCTCTTCTTGCAAATTTTGATGTGTTTCTTTAATGTCTCTGCTCATCTCTCCATGTACACTTTGCTTTTCTTCTTGTGAATCTTGGAGGCTTCCCACTTTTTGCTCACTTTCTGCATGCCTTAGCAGCTCCGTGGCATCCTGTGTTGCTGCATCTCCTTCGTGCTTTTCGGGCATTCCTTGTTGCTTCTCTTGAATCTTTGGTTGTGTTCCTTGTTGTTTCTCTTGTGTCCCTTGCAACTTTAGTGACGCAAGCTGTATTTCCTTTATCTCTTTCTGAAGCTCTTCCATCCTTTTTTGTATATCATTGATCTCCTTCTGCAGATCTCGTTCCATCTTTCTTTATAAACACACACACATATACACACACAGAAACATTATAAATTTAATGTACCCACAATACATGTAATCTACCTTTAATTTTTACGTGAATAAAAAAATCACTTATTATTCATTATGGGACTATCATAATAAAGCAATGCTACTTGTCCTGTTTTGAGGGTTTTATGCTGAAACAACCTGAGATGTTAAAGACAATAAGAAATGTCGTAATGACTTGTGTTTATATAGTAACAGTTACAGAAAACTTTTGCAAATTTTTTTTGTTGATAATCTGGGGTCTTTTTCCAACCATGTGGATAAGGAACTGAAAATAATGCTTAAAACTACTGATTTAGAGCAGATCTGCTGGAAGCAGCACTGTTATTTACAAAAAATGATTCTTGAGCAATATGGCTCCTGCAGTGATGAAGTATAGTTAGGCTTATTTGTCCTTCTTTGGTACAGGTACTCAATATAACATTTATTTTGATAATAAGGATGAGATTCTATTAAAGATGGGCAATTGTAGGAAGTACAACTTAAAAAAAAAAACACAAAACTTCTACTAAAAAGCCACATACAGTCTCCAAAAGCTGGAATCCCTTGGTGTTTGTACTTAATATGGTTGTATGGAGATATTGAAGTTTTATGTTGATCTCCCTAGAGTCATTACATAAGGAAACTCTCCAATATGAAAGTAAACTACATGGAAGGCTGTGACTGATCTATTAATTCCTGGGGCCTAGAGATACTTGTTAAACTATTGAAAAGTCACTTCTCACCATCTATTTTCAGTGACTATTCAAAGATTTAAATTTTATAAATGAAATAGGTTAATTAGGCCACTAATGCTTGTGTTGCAGAGTTGTGCCAAATGATACACTAAACTATGGAATTTTCATTGATAGCATGTTGCATGATCATACTATATAAACAAAGAAATCAGCCAATAGTTCCCTCCTTTTCAGGGCCTAGCTTGATAGACTGCCTTACTATCTTTCACCAAATTTAGGGTAACAAATCTTAATATCAATGTCATTCACAATGCCCGATTAGGAAATTCTTCAATTCAGTTGAAGAATTATTCATTAAGCATCTGATATGTGAATACCCAAGAATGCAAAGACAAAAGAAATAAATCTATATCTTAGAAAGCACATATTTTACTGGGTGGGGAGAGGATATAACACATACACACATATAATACACACACACACACACACACACACACACACACACACACAAAATATGATGTGAGGAGGGAAAGATCACTATCAACTGCAGGAATTGGGGAAGCTTCAAGAAAAAAAGTTACAAGTGAACTGAAAAGGACACGCCAAAAATTAGAATAACCTTTGTGAAAATACAAAGATGAAGTGTTGATTTTGGGGAGCTGCTAGTTTGATTGATCATAGAAGGAACATAGTATTAAGGCTGGTAAGGGAGTTAGGATCGACACTGTAGAAGGCTTTAAATGCCTTAAGCAGGGAAGGCTTTAGTTCTGTGGTTTAGGAAGTTTATTTTGGAAACCGTGAGGGAGTTAGATGAGAGATGGGGGTAAGACAAGTAAAAATCTTCTGTTTTATTTCCCTTCTACAGTAAACTTGGGGGCCAGTGGTGGAGAAGTGATGGTCCAACTAGGCACAGGGGTGGGGCACCTGCAGCCTTGAGGCTACATGTGGCTTTCTAGGTCCTCAAGTACGGCCCTTTGACAAAATCTAAACATCACAGAACAAGTCCCCTCAATAAAAAAGATTTGTTCTGTAAAACTTGGACTTAGTCAAAAGGTTGCACCTGAGGGCCTAGAAGGCCACATGTGACCTGGAGGCTGTAGGTACCCCACCCCTGCACTAGGTTATTAACGACATGAGAGAAGAGAAGAGGACAGATGCAAGAGTTATTATGGAGGTATTATCAATGATATTTGGCAACTGACTGGATATGAGGAACGAGAGAGAGTCAGGAGTCAAAAATGAGGGGAAGAACTGATGACTTGCCCAGAGATGGGCAAAACAGAAAAATGCATGCTCAAAAGAACAATCAGATTATTGTGAAAGGCACAACTTCTGCTCAGATGCGAAGTTATATTGATACAAGTTTGCATATTAAGGTATGAGGAGGGAAGATTCAAGAACAGTCACCTTGAGATACAATATTTCCAAAAAATATTCCATCAGAGGGACACTCAGGAATACTTTCAAGACCCAGAAGGATGCTCAAGAATTATCCTAGCAGCTCACATCACCTAACATCAAATGAGCTTGATAATTCACAAGGCAGCAAAACCTTCGATTTGTATCTTATCCAGATAGGAGCCCAAGAACAATACCTGGTGATGTAATATAAGGAGGTAGCCAGATTTCAGTGATGCCTCAAGATACGCCAGCATTTACAAGAGTACTCACAAATGTTTCTGTATAATACTAAAGTTCATTCCAACTATGGAGTATCAGTGAATCAGCAATACATTCAAGAATTATTTTCTCGAAAACATTACCTAGAGGCTATGTTTGGTAGCCAAAACTCAATTCTGATATTTAAATGACTCTTAAGAATATGGTCTATCTTACACAATTTACTAAATATATCTACTTTTTCTGGGGAAATAACCAAGAAGCCTTGGTCAAGATGACATATTGGTATTACCCATACCCTCTCTCAAAGGATCTTTCTGATTATGGTAGACTGCTTCTAAAGAAGACTGCGAGTGAGCTTTAAATTGCAATAATTATAGTTCTATGGACAGATTTTTTTTTTTTGCAACACAGATTGTCAAATACTCATTTCTGATAATAGATTTGAATTTATCTCACCTGGGTTGAATACTTTGTGGACAGCAAGTTTACGTAACATTTCACATAATTAACAAACTGGTTTCTACTTTGAACCTTTTTATTTCTCCCTTCTTCCATGTTCTGATATTCACTCAAGACCTAGTTTCCCTCCTTGTGCCATGCCATTCCCGTCTACTCCTTCACTCAAAAATTACCAACTCAATAATCATGGTTGTGGTATCAGAATATTCTTCATTCTCCATGACCACTTTCAGATTCTTACTCTACTACCATCGCTCATA
This sequence comes from Vombatus ursinus, assembly GCF_900497805.2. NCBI lineage: Eukaryota > Metazoa > Chordata > Mammalia > Diprotodontia > Vombatidae > Vombatus > Vombatus ursinus. The sequence goes on along the minus strand of NW_020954590.1, from coordinate 26,964,309 downwards.
AGCATCTCTTCCTTTGTGGTCCAGAATATTAAAATTTACCACAAAATTCAGATCACAGTGGCTATTATCTACCAACCCCCAAAACATTCTCCTTCTTTCCTTAATGAGTTCAATAGTTGGTTTACAGTTTTCTCTTTCCACTAGAACTCCCATGCCTATACTAGATGAATTAAAGGTACGTTGAGATGTTCACACTCAAATGCCCTAAACTCACAACTCATGTTTAATTCTCTTGACGTTCACCCATTTTAGTAATCCACAGAGATGTTTAATCTTGCCACCATCCACAAATGTTCCATTTGTCTATGCTAGATTTATTTGCCCCCTGTCCCATTTCTCATCACACCTTGTTAAATTGAGACCTACAATTACTTTCTTCATTTTGTTTCTATGCATGTTGCTAAACAGAACTGGAGGGAATCATGAATCTAAGCTGACTGTGGCCACTCCAAATTTAGATTACAGAATCTCAATTGAGTCCTCATTCTAGCAAGTTAATCCTTTTACACCTCTCTAATCAGTGCTCTGACTCATCATAGTAGTTGTCCCATTCTCATCCCTCAAGTCCCCTACCCTCTTAGTTAAGAATCTTGATTCTTCATTGAAAAAACAGGCTATTTCTATCATCTCACAACACTCGGCTGTCTTCCCTATCTTTCCTGTCACCCCTATATCACAGAAAGAGGTGGACTTTTTGCCAAGATAAACACCTCAACTTGCACCCTTGATCCCAAACTCTCGTGCTTTTCAGCAAATAGCCTATACTCTTCTTTACCTCTAAACCAATTTTGAATCTCTCATCTTATTGCTTCCTACCCTGCTGCCTAAAACACACCAATGTCATTCTTATCCTTCTAAAACATTCATTTGATCAACCTATTGCTGCTAGCTACTTTTCTTTACATTCAGTTAGACTTATTGATAAAGCTGTATTCACTAAGTAATCCAATCAACTCTTCTTTCTAGCATCTAAGTCCTCTGCAATCTAGCTATTAACTTCATAATTCAACTGAAACTACTCTTTTTAAATTGCCAGCAATCTCTTAATTGATAAAATCTAATGATCTTTTCACATTGTCATCATTCTTGACTTGTCTGTAGTGTTTGACGTTGTTGTATACTCTCTCCTTTCTAAAATTTCAAAACACTGTTTTATCCTGGTTCTGTTCTCCTCCTACTTTTCCAACCCACTCCTCAGTCTCTCTTGTTGGCTTTTCATCCAGTTAACACAAAATTAACCATGAGTGTCCCCTAAGGGTCTATCTTGGACCCTTTTCTCTTTACCTTTGGTATTATCTCACTGAGTAATACCATCTCCCAGGGGTTCAGTTGTCATCTCTATACCCATGATTCGCAGTTCTATATATCCAGTTCAAACCTCTCCCTTCAACTGTAGTCTTGCATCAGTAATTCTTTTGGACACTTTCAACTGGACATTCTATAGGAATCTCAAAATCAGCATGTCTAAAATAGAACACAATTTTCTTTTCCCCCAGAACTCTTCCTTCTTCACAACATTCCAATTCAAGGGCATCACCATTCTCCCAACCACACAGACTTACAATCTCAGCTTCTTCCTCGACTCCTCATTTGCCCTCTCTACACATGTAATTTGTTGTAAAATTCTTATCATGGCTACCTTTAAAACTTCTCTCCTATAAGTCTCCTCTCCACCCATAGAAATCACCCTAGTGTTGGTCCTCAGCAACTTATATATGGACTTTTGCAAAAGAATTTTTCCTGTCTCAAATCTTTCCATTCCAACCATTCATTTAGCTGCCAATGTGTTTTTCCTAAAGTACACCTGATCATATTTATCCTTTCCCTTTCTTTTCTTTGTATCCCCAGTGCTTAGCACAATACTTGGCTCATAATTTGCACTTAAGTTTTTTGACACACATTGGATAAGTATTTAACATTGTGCCCCCATGACCCTCAAAGTATTAATCCAGTTGAAGGTATGATCTAGAATACAATGCATATCCTGAAGTAGATTTATATACAAAACTTGACAACTTTCTTATTGCTCACTGTATCACTCCTGGTTTGATCATTGAAAGTTAGTCCTATAGAATTAACAATGAAGCAATGTTTCAACTCACTCTACCTAGACATATGTGAAGACTTGTAAGAAAAATTAGAAAGTATGCTGGATAATAACAATGATGATAATTTACATAGTAGTTCATGATTTGAAAGTATTCTATATATGTTATCCCACAATTACCATGATGTACACGTGTTGTTGTCCCCACTTTATAGATGGGAAAACTGAAACAGAAAGGTTAAATGACCTGCCCAGGGTTACAAAACTAGCAAATGTCCAGCAAGATTCAAAGTCAGGTCTTCCTGAGTGTAACACTCTATTCACTGTGATAGCACTCTAAATATATCCTTGACTTTTTTTTTTTTTTTTTTTAACAGAAAGTTTTTGGGGCAGCTAGGTGGTACAGTGGATAGAGCTCTGACTTTGGAATCAGGAGGACTGGAGTTCAAATCTGGCCTCGGACACTTGACACTTACTAGCTGTGTGACCCTGGGCAAGTCACTTAACCCCAATTGCCTCACCAAAAACAAAACAAAACACAAAAGAAAAAGAGGAAAAAAATAGGTTTTCCATGTACTAAGGGGTTGGATTAGAGTAAGTTTCTGAGTTCACGGTTTATATCACGTAGTCTGTATCACATGAGGCCCACAGTACAAATGTGGCTGCATGATGTTGACATGTTGATTAACTATAAAATGGTTCCTTCCATGATGACTGTGTAGAAGACCTATATGACGCAGCCCTTTCTATCCATTTATGCTTTTATAAAAAGAATACCTCCTGAGAACTTGCCAGAATTATGAATTTAGGTAGACAACTCTTCTCTAGCCATACTTTTTGAAACAGAGTCTTCTGGTCTTTTTATACTAACTAAAATTAGAGATAGGCCTGGAAAAAAAACAAAACTTTTTTTTGCTTAAAGGAATGGGTAGCAAAGGTCAGGGATATTACACAATTTTCTAGGGATGCTGGTAAAATGTAATGGTTTTTATAATTTGGCATCTTTTATATATTTCATATTTCTATAATTATATACTGTAGCACATTCTCAATGGCAGAATAAGAACAGAGACAATAAGTTAAAATGAAAAGAAAACTGTATTTAGAGTCCAAAAATCCGTGTTGGGCAGACAATTTAACAACTAATGCAATATGTTGACTTTGGGTATGCTAGTTAGTTTCTTTTGGCCTTACTTTCCTCATCTGTAAAACAAATGAGTTGGTTCGTATATTGAGAGCTGAAAGTACCATTAAAAATTATAACTATTAAACATTGTAGATGTTGATAAATCATCAAAACTTCTTGTCATACAGATGAAGAAACTGAGGTCTAGAGAGGGTGTCTTGCCCAAGGTCACACCAATATTATGAGCCAAGGCTGCAATAGGAACTCAGGTTTTGCATTTTCCTTACTGATCCTGTTACACTTGTATTCAAGGCTCTAAGGTCATTTCAAATGTCTTAATCTATGACTAAATTCTATGACTCATTACTTCAGTAATGAGTATAATAATTTTCTTGAGGGCATATTTATCACCTTCCTGTTAGTTATACTACATAGCAGAGATTCTGAGAAGGGTTCTAATTGGGAGACATCCCAATCAAGGGTATTCTAACTCGAAAAAATTAGGCCTGCTGATTGGTTAAAATGTGCAATCGTCCTTAAGTAACTACAGTTAATAGGAAATTTACCTTAAAAGTACCTGTCTAGAGTGTGTGACTTTTTTTTTTTTTTAAATAGGACTATCTTTATGGAGGGAAAAAACATGAAATATTTCATTCTCATGAATCACTTATGAAAGTAACTACTTTATATAATGCTTTAAGGTTTGCAAAATGATATATACATTATCTCATTTCAACTTCAAAACAACTGTGAGGTAAATACTATAATTATTCCCAGTTTTATAGATAAGAAAGAAAGTAGACAAAAGTTAAATGACTTTTGCAGAGCTAGATAGTCAATATCTGAGGCAGGATTAAAACTCAAATCTTCCCAATTCTAAGTCTCAAACTCTATGCATTATATAATAAAGTGAAATTGTAGATTATAGAAAAATGATATTCAAGGTATAGTATTTATAAGCTGTAGAAATTTTGGCCGACTAAAATATGACAAGATTAAAATGATCAATTTAGAGGGGGAGAAATTTTTTCTTTTTATATTTCAAAAGAAGAAATCTCTTGATCATCTAGCTATAAATCAGTTATTGTATCAGTGGAGTCATTTGTTTTGGCAATGATGATGTATTAAAACTATATTTTACAGATGTGATTTCTTTGTTGACCCCAAAGACAATTCAATGACATTATCCTTTGCCATTTGCAAGGGTCAAAAGAAAGAGAGGATCATACAGTCCTCAAAAGTTTATATATCATGACTCCAGTAAAATTCAGTGTGCTGAAGCTGGTGTTTGCACAATTGCCATATCAATTATATATTGCGTGTTGCATTAATGCATGCAAGTTTTCTGAAGTTGGAATAAAAGAGAAATGTTGAATTTGAGCTATATCCACAATATAAGAAAATGAGAAGTGAAAGGTTGCTGATTGTCACATTGTTATGGAAGGTGCTAGCATTGTAATGGGCTTTGCTGGCCATCTAGTAGAACCAACTCCCTCATTTCACAAATGAAAAATGGAAATATGCACAGGAGATAGAAGCAAGATGGTATGATGAGAGGAAGAAATTTTGCCTAGCTCACCCAGCACACCCCTTCTCCACATTGACCTAGAAAATGTGAGATCAAATTTTGACTGGGAAAACCACAGGGAAAAAAAGTTACACTAAGTAATTTTTCAGGCTAGGGCAGCTTAAGGAGGCAGACAGGTCTGTGGACACTGGGGCTGGCCAAGAGCCTGTGCTAAGACAGCAGTGGGGAGTATTCTAGCTTCCAGTGATGAAAAGAGGGTTGAGACAGAGGACAGAGGACCAGAAAGGAGGCACCAGGCCAGGAGATTCCTGAACTAGTGTTCGGCAAACGTATAGGTTCTAGGGAGCATCTATCTTGTCATAGATGCATAGAGGGGAGGAGAGTTTGTGGGCAATCATAGGCTTTAGTCATAGGCCCTGAGCAAAGAACAAGGAAATACATCTGTGTTGCTCTGAGCCCCAGAGAAGAGCCATGACTCAGTTCTAGCATTTAGCCTGGCATGTAAACTTGCACTGAAACAACAAGGGCGGAAGTCCCAGACCAAAGAAAAGACAGTATTTCAATCACTCCTAACCTGCAGATCTTCCCAGTGGGCTAACAGTAACTTGAATATACTAGCAGTCTGTTAATACAACCATTCACAAGCCAGTAAGACTTAAACCTTGGCCAGGAACTTGTAGGACTCAGACCAAAAGGGTAGTGAACAGATTTTTCCCCAGGTTATATCATTTTGGGAACACTAAAAACATATAGGTCCCCAAACTGAACTCCTAAAGTACATTTCTTAAGCATCTACTACATGCTAGGCACTGTGCTAAGTGCTGGGGATACTATGCTAAGTATTGTCCATAAAGAGCCACTATGGTTATAGGGAAATTCAAGACATGTATAGAAGATGATAATGACTTGAAACATCTGTAAGCTAAGACTCAAAGAAAAATGCAGATTGGACACAAGCCCAACAAGAATTCCTAGAAAAGTTAGTTTTTTTTTCTTTTCTAATGGCAAAAATAATATTCTTGGGGGGGTGCAGCCAAGATGATGGAATAAAAGCAGCGAGTTGCTTGGCTCTCTCCCCAAACCCCTCCAAATACCTATAAAAGTGGCTCTAAACAAATTCTAGAGCAGCAGAACCAACAAAAAGACAGAGTGAAAAATTTCCAGCCAAGACAACCTGGATGATTGATTGGAAAGGTCTGTTACACCAGACTGTGAGAGGAGCACAGTTCAGCATGGGCCATGCAAACAAAGACCAGGCCTCGGGGGACTGAATCAAGGGGAGTTGTGGTGCTTTCCAGACTTCTCAACCCACAAATGAGAAAGACAACTTAGGTCAGTAGGAAAGGTTTGTCAGACCTTGGTGAGAAAGGAGCTCAGTCTGGCCCCACTCCCAGCACAGTGGCTTCTTCTGAAGCTCTTGGCCCATAGATGAAGGGGGGGAATCTAGTGACTGAGCAGAGAGGAATTAAAGGGATCTCTTTGCTGGTGCTGAGGCAGGATAGTCTTGCTTTGCCCATGCTTTGAACTGAGTTGCAGTCCTGGGTGGAGGTCCTTGAGTGAGGAGGAGTGTTGGCATGGTGGAGCTTGAGGCTGTGGTGGAGAGGAAATTCTCCTTGCAGTTCCAAGGCAGGAAAAAAAAAAAAAAAAAGGAAGTGCTTGTGGTCACTCATAGACCAGAGTACAGGCCAGGAAAGGAGTAAACACCTCACCCTTGATCATACCACCTTGGAAGAACTGCAAATTTACAGGTCCCTAGAAGTATCTCTGAAAACTGCTACTTAAAACCCCTGAAGCTTGGGATAGTACATTCTCCACACTGGAAGGAGACCCTTACCTTAACAAAGAGTTTAAAACTCAAGTAATAGGCTGGGAACATGAGTAAACTGTTCAAAAAGTCAGACCATAGAATCTTTTTTTGGTGACAAAGAAGATCAAAACATACAACCAGAAGACAACAAAGTCAAAGCTCCTACATCCAAAACCTCCAAGAAATGTGAATTGATCCCAGGCCATGGAAGAGCTCTAAAAGGTTTTTGAGAAGCAAGTAAGAGAAGTAGAGAAAAACCTGAGAACATAAATGAGTGATGCAAGAAAATCTTGAAAATCGAGTCAATAGTTTGCTAAAGGAGACCCAAAAAAATACTGAAGAAAATAACATCTTAAAAAAAATAGCCTAACCCAAATGGCAAAAGAGGTCCAAAAAGCCAATGAGGAGAAGAATGCCTTAAAAAAGCAGAATTGGCCAATTGGAAAAGAAAGCCCAAAAGCTCACTGAAGAAAATTCTTCCTTAAAAATTAGAATGGAGCAAATGGAAGGTAATGACTTTGAGAAATCAAGAAATTGTAAAACAAAACCAAAAGAATGAAAAAAAAGAAGACAATGTGAAATATCTTATTGGAAAAATGACTGACCTCAAAAATAGATCCAGAGGAGATAATTTAAAAATTATTGGACTACCCAAAATCCATGATCAAAAAAAAAAAAAAAAAAAGAGCCTAGACATCATTGTTCAATAAATTATTAAGGAAAACTGCCTTGATGTTCTTGAACCAGAGGGCAAAATAGAAATTGAAAGAATCCACCAATCACTCCTGAAAAATATTTCCAAAAGAAAACCCCTAGGAATATTGTAGCCAAATTCCAGAGTTCCCAGGTCAAGGACAAAATATTGCAAGCAGCCAGGAACAAACAACTCAAGTATGGTGGAGCCACAGGATAACACAAGATTTAGCAGCTTCTACATTAAGGGATTGGAGGACTTAGAATATGATATTCCAGAGGGCAAAGGAGATAGGATTGCAACGAAGAATCACCTACCCAGCAAAACTGAGTATAATCCTTCAGGGGAAAAATATGGACATTCAGTGAAATAGAGGCCTTTCAAGCATTCTTAATGAAAAGACCAGAGCTGAATAGAATATTTGACTTTCAAATACAAGACTCAAGAGAAGCATGAAAAGGTAAACAGGAAAGAGAAATCATTAGGGACTTATTAAAGTTGAACTTACATTCCTACATGGAAAGACGATATCTCTAACTCATGAGATATTTGTCAGTATTAAGTGGGACAGTGCAGGGTGAGTTGAAGATGAAAGAGTTATATCTAAAAAATAAAATTAAGGGGCGAGAAGATTATGCTGGGAGAAGGAGGAAGGGAGAGGTAGAATGGGCTAAATTATCTCACATAAAACAGACAAGAAAAAGCATTTATAGTGGAGAGGAAATGGGGGAAGGTGAGAGGGAATGAATGAATCTTCTTCTCATTGTATTTGGCTTAAGGAGGGAATAACATGCACACTCAATTGGGTATGGAAATCTATCTTACCCTACAGGAAAATAGGGGGGGAAGGGGACAAGAGAGGAGGTGAATGATAGAAGGGAGGGCAGATTGGGGGAGGGAATAATCAGAAGCAAACACTGGTGAGGAGGGACAGGGTTAAAAGAGAGAACAGAATAAATGGGAGGGGCACGAGATAGGATGAGGGGAAATGTTGTTAGTTTTTCACCACATGCTTACTATGGAAGTGTTTTGCATGACTACACATTTATAACCTGTATCAAGTTGCTTGCCTTCTCAATGAGGGTGGGTGGGGAGGGAGGAAGAGGGAGAATTTGGAACCCAAAGTTTCAAAAACAAATGTTAAGAATTGGTTTTACATGCAACTGGGAAATAAGATATATAGACAATGGGGTATAGAAATCTATTCTGCCTTACAGGAAAATAGAAAGGGAAGAGGATAAGAGAAAGAGAGGGTAATAGAAGGGAAGGCAGATTAGGGGAAGTGGTATTCAGAATGCACACTATCTTAGGGAGAGGGGAGGGGGGAGTTGGGGAGAAAATTTGGAACTAAAAATCTTGTGGAAATGAATGTTGAAAGCAAAATAAATTAAAAAATTAATATTCTCAAAAACAATAATAGCTTAGTAAATAGTAAAATAAAAACAAAAAAAACCACCTTACTGAAGAAAATAAACTGCTTGAAAATTATATTTGGCCTTATGGAAACTAACGATGACATGAGACATCAAGAATGATAAAACAAAGTCAAAAGACTTAAATGTACTCATAGGAAAGATAATTGACCTAAAATTGGATCAGACAATTTGAGAATTATTCAACTACAGCAACAACAGCAACAAAAGAGCCAGAGATAAAAATGGAAATTGAAATCGTCTCCCAAAAAGGAACACAAAATGAAAACTTCTAGGAATATTAAAGCCAAAATTAAGAGCTCTTTGATCAAGGAAAAAATACTGCAAGCAACTAGAAAGAAAGAAAAAATTTAAATACCATGGAGATATAATCAGGATCACATAATATTCACCAGCCATCACCTTTATGGTGGAGTGGAGAACTTGAAATATGATATTCTAGAATATCTAGATCTAGGCTTTCAACCAAGCATAACTTACCCAGCAAACTTGAGTATGATCTTTCAGGGGGAAAAAAAAAAGAATCTTTAATGAAATAGAGGACTTTGAAGCAGTCCCAATGAAACAAGAGCTGAACAGAAAATTGAACACAGGACTCAAGAGAAATATTAAAAGATAAATGAGTGAGAAATCATAAGGAAGTAAACAAAGTATAATTGTTTACATTCTAATATAGAGAGATGATACACAAATTCTTCAGTATTTTGCCATTACTAGGGATTTCCCAATACTTTTCTTTATGGGTAGAAGCTGGACCCTCTCATTTCACTTTGCACTCTGCCTGGTTTCGACTCCAAGGAACAAATGGTCCCTCCCAAGATAAGTTCATTATTTCTAAACTCGCTACTATTCTGCTAACTCAAGCTTCAATGGACACCATCTCCCATTGTCTTCTCTTCCCTCTGATTGGTGGGTTGAAAGGCAGAATACCAAGATTTTCCCAATGCCTTCCCTTTATAGAAGACAATAATGGGACTCTCATTCCACTTTGCATCTGCTACTCTGACTGGTTTCAACTCCACAGGAACAATATGCCGTCACTCCTCCTTGCTTCTTCCCTCCATTCCCATTCTTATCTCCTTTTGCATGTTGTGTCCTCCTTTAGACTGCAAACTCCTTGAGGGCAGGGACTGTCTTTTTAGTAATTGTATCCCCAGCACTTAGCACAATGCCTTCCAAATAGGTGTTTAATAAATAGTTTTCTTTTATATTAGATTGGGTATTAGTCTAGTTAGACAGAGGGCCTGGGTACAATTCTATTATCTTTAGATGACTTCAAAAAAATGGGAGGGTGGAGAAAAGAAATGCATTGGAAGAGGGGAAAAGGAAGAGGAATGAAGAACATTATCTTATAAATGAGGTATCCAAGGAAGAATTTATACAATGGAAGGGAAGTGAGCAATACTTGAACATCACTCTCATTTGTACTGATTAAATGAGGGAAGAATATACATATACATGATTGGGTACAGAAATTTACCTTCAATAGGTTTGTAGGAAGGGAAAGTATAAAGGAAAAAGCAAGGAAGTGGGGGAGGGGGAAGAGGCAAGGAAGACTAAGAGAGGCTGTAATCAAGAGGAAAACAAACTTTAAGAGAGGATAGGGAAGAAAAAAAAAGAAAAGTATAAAAGAATAGGATAGAAGGAAAGAGTTATCACTCACAATAGGATGAATAGGATGAACTTCCTCAAAATGGAACAGAAGAGCAGAATGGTTTGGAAACTAGAATCCAACAATACATTGTTTACAAGAAACATACTTGAAACACAAAAATATACAGAGTTAAAATAAGGGACTGGAACAGAATCTATTATGTTTTGTTGAACTAAAAAGGACAGGTGTAGCAATCATGATCTCAGACCAAACAAACAAAAAACCCTAAGAAATAGAATTAAAATAGATACAAAGGGAAACTACATTTTGCTAAAAAAAGATACCATAGGCAGTGAATATAATACTTAACAAAAGTATCAAAAATGCACAAAATGGAATAGGATTTTGATTCTTAAAATTAAAGGAGCTACAGGAGGAAATACAGTAAAACTGTAATAGTAGGGAAGCTTAATTTGCTCCTCAGATCCAGATAAATCTAATGATAAAATTAACTAGAAAGAAGTTCAGGAAATGAATAGAATTTTAGAAAAGTTAAATATGGAGAATATTTAATGGGAATAGAAAGGAATACACCTATTTCTCAGGTTTATGAAATTTAACCACATATCTGGGCATAAAATCATATGCAAATGCAGAAAATAGGAATTTTAAATGCATCTTTTCAGACCATAATGCAATAAAAATTACACTCAATAAAAAGCCTTTGAAGTTAGATTAAAATTAATTTGAAATGGAATGATTTAATTGTAAAGAATGAGTCAAAGAATTTATAAAAATCAATAATTCCATTAAATATGACAATGAAACATGTGAAAATTTGTGATGCAAAAGCACCACTTAGCACAAAATCCACATCTCTAAATGTTTACATTAACAGAAAAAAATGAACAAGTTTGTTGTGCAACTTAAAAAAACCCTAGAAAAATCATATTAACCCCCCTCAATTAAACACCAAAACAGAAATCCTGAAAAATCAAGGAGAGATTTTAAAATTTGAAAGCAAAACAAACCATTGAGCTAATAAAAATAGGAAGGGTTTTTTTTTTTTAAACACCCTCTCCCCATACCACAATCAAATAGATGTCATTAGGTAATTTTATTTAAAAATATGAATTCCCTTTTTAAATTTGATGACTAATGAAGATGAGATAAAAGCAATTAGGAGCAATTACATCCAACTACATGTAAGTGAAACTTACAAGCTAAATAAAATAGATCACTATAAAAATAATATCACCTCTATTAAAAGAACAGAAAATCAGGGACTTAAAATAATCCCATCTTAGAAAAAAGAAATTGAACAATGCATAAATGAACATCCAAAGAAAAAATAAAACTGGGACCAGATGGATGTAAAAGTGAATTCTACCAAACATTTAAAGAACAATTAATTCTAAAAAGCATTTGAATAAATGGGTAGAGAAGGGATGCTACCAAATTTCTTCTATGACACAAGTATGGTCCTGATGCAAAAGCCGGGGAGAATCAATAGATTTTTTTTAATCCATGGATGAATTTCTTTAGTGAAAGATTGATTAAAAATATTCAAGCTTACCAACATTAATTTTTTTCTCATTTAATTTATTCATAAATTTCTTTCTTCCTGTTAATTGTGATAAATAAATTGACTTTGTAGATATTAGCATTCTGAACAAGAAACAGGAGGATGAAGGTCATTGAATGTAAAGTACAAAAATTTTGCAGGTCAAGGGTTAAAGGAATATCTCCGGTTTACTCTTAGATAAAGAGCTTTGCTTTATAAATGCTGTTGTGATGCTTCAATGGGTGTGTGATTTCATTGATGTGCCTACTATGTTCACAGGTGTAGGTCACAACCCTAGAATCATAGAATGAAATGATTTTGAATCTGAACGAACATCTCAGGCCACCTAGTCCAAACTACACATGAAGAAATCTCCACTATGATATACTCAAATGGTCATTTAGCCTCTTCAAGTCCTCCAAAGAGAGGGAGGTCACTACTTTCCTAGGCAATGCCCTCCCCATTCACGGATCATCACTTTATCCATAACCACCAAACCCAGTGTACTTCCTCAATCTTCGTACTCTTTAATATCTCTGAAGTATTTGGCAACTTTACCCCCTCATACGGGCATCAATATTTCTACCAATGAAAAGTCTTATGAAATTGCTCCAATTGAACATGTCTTTCACCCTAAACTTGTTTCTCCTTACATTCAGTGACACAGTCATTACAGTCTGTCTTAGAAACTTTGGTATTATCTTTTTGGTATTTGTCTTTTTTCTTCCTTAATTTATTATTATTAATAATTAAGTCATTCCCATTCTACTACTGTAACCTGCCTCTCATGAGTATCTTTCATTCTATGCTTACTGAAAACATAGGCCCTCATTGGCTGAGCTTTTGTGGGATGGACAATGACTTAGTGTTCCGAGTTATTGAGAATTGTGCCTTACCAACTGTATGAACCTGGGTGAAGAACTAAAAGAATCGAGTGTAAACACCTTCTTTTTTTAAAAAATTGGTGAAGGGGAGAAATATGGCATCATAGTTAGATAGAAAGGTCAAGGGAAGGTTTTTTTTTTGTGTTTCTTTAGAAGATTGATCTGATTATGCTTGTAGAGGAAAAGAAGAAGCCAGTGTAGTAAGAGATTAAAAATGCATGAGACAGAGATGATGATTGCTTCAGCATGGTCCAGAAGGAAATGGGATCAAGGGCATAGGTAGAGAGATTAACCTTAGTGAGAAGTAGACATTTTTCTTCCTTTCCAACCAGAGGGGAAAAGGAGAATGTGTGATGATTCTGAGTTCAGATAGCTTCAATCTCAGTGAAACAGGAGGCTTCATCTGGTTATAAATTTAGTATTTGTGGGTATGTTACAGGGCTGGGTGAGAGAATAAAAGATCTGGATGACAAAGTGGACTAAAACGATCCAAAAATAGAAACAATGGACTGAGCAGCAGCAAGGGTCCAAAGAAAGTTAAACACCAGGAATTTTAGGATATTATGACCTATAGATTTTTTTTTTATTAAAATGTTACTGAATTGTGGTTCTACTATATAGTACTCCACCCAGTTATCCATCCAGTTAAATAAGGAGGGAAAGAGAAAGATAAGGGTCACCAAAGTAGTAATAGAGATGTTGAAAATACCAGCTAACTTCCACTTTAAGGCCCAGGTGCCTGATATTATGGCACAATTAATTAAATCCTAGTATTTTCAAAGAGGCAGAATGTTTAGCATTAGGAACAGAAACTTCCTTGGAACAAGTAAGGCAGATTGAAATGATCTTGCCAAAGAAGAAATGAGACAGGACAGGAATGTGAAGGAAATTATTCTTGGCCAAATCTCCCTGCTGTTTAGATTTGAGAGAATAAAATCATCCCATTTAACTCATCCATGACCAAACACAGCAGACTGAAAGAAGCAGCTCCAAAGACAGATTTCTGTTGTGGAAAAAATAAAATGTCATTAAGCATTTAAAGTTTCAATGGTCATTTTTTTTTTTTTACTTCATAAATATTAAAGGAGAGTCAAAGCTTCTAACTACCCAACTGCTGTAAATGATGGTGATCAATCACAGGGAAGCAGATGATGCTGCCTGTGAGGAGGTTAGAAAAGATCAATATGGTTCCCTAGCAACAGATCTGCATGCCTAGAGTTCCTGCAGCCACCAGAGACCATTCAATCCCTGACCTGACCCACTAAATCAAGATGGTCTTTTCTTCTCTATTTCCATAGTGCAAACTCAGAATTCTTTTCCAAAGACCAAGTACTACATATTTATCAAATCAACCCACAACAAAAATGAATGCATGATGCAGAAAATGCTAGTTAAATATTTGTGGCAGATAAGATTTGATCTGATCAAAACAGTATTTTACAATGGAATCAAAGGTGCAAAGAAATGCTATGGTTATTGTTCAACGATGTTAAGCCATAGACATCGTTTCCTTTCTTTTTTGTGGGCCTGTGAGCAAAACTTCAGGGATAGGAAAATGCTTTTGTATGAGACCTATTTTCAATTAAAAAGCATGCATTTTTTCTCCTTCCCACTTCTCTTACTGAAGGGGAAAATGGAAGAAAAAGAAAACTTTTGCAACAAGTATACATAATGAAACAATCAAATCTTCATATTACATGCTCATTTTTTTCATGGAAAAATCACAGACACAGAAGTATGGCATAATTGAAATGAAGAACATCTTTTCCTTGGATAAATAATGACTGATATAAAATGTGTACCTATTCTGACCTTAGAAAAATTTATAGCACTTTTCTTATTGTCTTTTTGTCATTTCTTTTCCCATTAAACCTTCTCCTTTCTTTCATGACATTCAATTCAAGGAGAGCAAAAAAGTCAAGCTGCAGGCTTTCAGGACAAGGCTAGGGCATTTCATTGGCTGCATTTATGTACATATGATTGCAGCTCACACTTATGCCTCCAATAAACCCCTGATTGGGGAGGACAGTAAAATTTTTTAGTTCCACCTATCCTTTGAAATTTCAAGTCATAAGACCATAGATAGCCTCAGAGGTCATCTAATTCAACCCCCTCTTTTTACAAATGGCTTCATTGAGGCCTACACAGATTAAGTCATGTTCAGCAAGTAGTAGAGCAAGGATTTTAATCTAGGTTCTCAGACTACATAACCAGCACTCTCCCTGCTGCCCTCCCCATCAAATGAATGGGATAGCTGGTTGATTTCTATCAGTCTTTCTTCTAAGATAAGTAACCAAGACATAGAAAAACTAAGTTCTGTTCAATGATATTCTTTAGTGAAAAGCTCTGCCTTATGAAAAGGTCCAAAGTTCAAAGACAATTAAAAGATACTCTTGCCCCCAAAATATCTTTTACCACTATACCTAAATTTTCTACTATTAAAGAGGCATGTTTTTGTTTTAAAGCCTCATGGCTCTATAAGTTCCTCTTTAATACGCAAACTACTTCTAGTAAAGCATGAAAACATAGCATGCCATCACCATACATTAGTGTCTTCAGCAGGATTAGAATGTTAGAGATTACAGCAAATTGTTATCTAACAAGTTTCTCAGGATTAAGGAGGTAACAAATACCACGGTACTGTGTTTTGGTTAACATACTCCTGGAGTATTGTGTTCAGTTCTGGGGATGTTTTAGGAAACATATTGACTACCTAGAAAGCAAACAGAGGAGAGAATCTGGTGGTGAATGGCCTCAAATTCCCAGCACTTAGAGATAAATTAGAGATTTTTAACCTGAAGAAAATGTGATGATGTCATTGAGGACATGATAATCATCATAATATATTTAATAGTTCACCATATGAAAGGATTAGACTTGTTCTGCTTGACCCCAGAAGTCAGAATTAAGAGCAATTATATTGAAAATGGAGGGAGATTTAGCTCAGACATAAGCAACAATGAAACAACTAAACCTTTCAGGCTATGAAAAAATGGAATAGGCTACCTTAGAAGTAGGATGGCAGTATTGGAGGACTAGATCCTATGTTCTCTTTTTAGATACACCTCAACTTCAGTGTAAATGGGTAGTCACATCTAACCTCTATGTTTTGACCTCCTTTACCCTAAGGATCTTTGGTATCCTTACCCAAGATCTTGAGCAAGGCCAGCCAAAAATACATCTACCCTGTCTCAGACCCCAAAACTAGACTAGCAAACTAGGAATTCTCTGTCCCCTCCCCTGGAACATAATCAGAATAAGGCCTTCCAGGCCTGTGGCTGAGCATTTGTAAATCCAGGATGAGAAGGCATTGATAACAGCCATACTTTGAGTACTGCTGACACAATGTATAGGAATCTGACCATGGAGGTAAAACGTGGGAAGAGTTCTTGCTTTGTAGTCAAAGGCCTAGGGTTGAAGCCTAGTTCTGATGTTAACTTCTAATATGACCTTGGGCAAGGTCATTTGCCTCCATGAACCTCAATTTCCTCATTTTACAAATGAGGGGGTAGGTCTGGATCAGGGGTGGGGAACCTGTGGCCTTGAGGCCACAGGTGACCCTCTATGTCCTCAAGTGTGTCTGGCCTTTTGACTGAATCCAAACTTCACAGAACGAATCCCCTTAATAAAAGATTGTTCTGTAAAACTTGGACTCAGTCAAAAGGCCACACCCAAGGACCTCAAAGGCCACATGTGTCCTCAAGGCTGCAGGTTCCCTACCCCTGATGGTTTCAAAAGTCCTTTCCAGATCTAGAGATACTATCTTATGGTGTTTGTTCAAATCCGGACTTGATACATACTGGTGTGAAACTATGAGCAAGGCCCAACGGCCCTCAGTGTCTCAGGCAGCTCTGCAAGACTATGTGGTGTAGATGAGCTACTGATTTACATTAGTGAATGCAGTTTCCATGCTTGGAATTTTCCACCTAAATTAAAAAAAAAAAAACCATGTCTTAGTCCCTCCCTCCCAAAAAAGGGGGGGGGTGATTAGAGATTGGTCATACAGCTTGGGAATGGTGTAGGCTTGAGACCTTTAGAAACTTCTTAACTCCCTTTCCATAACTCCATTTTTCCTTGTCAAAAAATGGAACTGAAGCTTGTTGTCTATTTCTGAGATTGTAAAGTCTCATGTGGTGGGAACTGTGTCTGTTGACAATTTTTTTTTGTCTAATAAATTACAGTGCATAAGTATATACCACATTTTGTTGGTCAAATAGGTTAACAAAATCTCTATCCTGTCATCTTGGATGCTTTGAGAAACAGAGAAAAAGTTTAAAATGTGGTCCTTTCCTTCAAGGAACTTGCAGTAAAATCCAGGACAAGCTAATTATAAAAGTAGATTTTATTTGGGGGGGGAGGGGGGATTGTGGCCACAAGAGCTAGAGAAGATGGGACTTTATCTGGGTGATGGAAGACAATCTGTGATTTAGATCATCAGTTCTGGAATTTAAACCCTTTAAGATGTAGAAAATTGAGCCCTATGCAACACTCCAACTGCCATCTTAGCTCCTTTTCACTGGTTGTCCCCTAAGCCTGGAATGTTCTCCCTCCTCACCTCCACCACTGATTTTTCCTGGTCTTTATTCAAGTGTCAGCTCAAATACTACCTTTGGCAGGAAACCTATCCCAATCCCCCAGCACCTAGTGCCCTCCCCTCTAAGATTACCTTCCATCTACTCTATCTGTATCTAATATATACCTAGTTATTTAAATGTTGTCTCCCCTATTAGAATGTGAACTTCTTGAAGGCAAGGGATTGATTTTGATTTTCTATCCCCAGAATTTGGCACCTTGCCAGGTTCATAGTAGGTGCTTAGTAAATGCTTGTTTATTCACCTGCCACAACTAGTCAGTAGTAGAGCCTGTACTGTGAGGTACTCTTCTTTCCACTAAGCCACACTACCCCAGTGGAAGAGGGAGCAATCTAGGGTGTGTGGAATGGAGAAAAAGCATTAACAAAATCAAATAAGGCATAAGTAAACATGGCCTGTGATAGCAGCCTGTCTGATTAGAGTACAAAGTCTATATCATAGATAGCAAGAGGTAAGGTTACACGAGTAGAACTCAGTTCTGCAGCACCTCAGTTACATCAGGATTTTTTTTTTTAATGCAGAAACAGCTGAGAGAATAAAGAAGCACTAAGAAGGTATGTTTTAGGCTGTAGCTAATCCTGACCTTTGACAAAGACTTATCATTGTCCAAATCCTGCAGTATTCATTATGCCCAAGACCTCAGTTCCCAGAAGGACCCAGCACAAAAGACATTTTTCAAATGGGCACTCAGCACAAGGGAATATGGAAACATAGAGGGAAAGCTACACAGGCATATCACATCTCCTAAGTCACACTTCTCCCACTAAGAAGACTCACTTTGTGTTTTTTCAGTCTCCTTCCTTCCAAGACAAACAGTGCCGGAACTGCAGTTATAGGAAGCCAGTCACGTACAAACACCAAGTGAGAGGAGCTCACTCTCTCTCCCTTCTTTTATCTGTTGTCTATAGGCAGCCTTCTAAGGTGGGTGTCTGGTGTCCTAATTAAGGCTATAGGCAGCGGCTGTTGCCTCCTGGCCCTCACAGTTCAACTATCTTGCTTTCTTGATTATGGTAACTAACTAAAGGTGGTGATCTCTCTCATATTTAGGATCACTGAAAAGGCTCATAAAATGCTAAGTGCTACAGCTATTTTGAAGTAACATGCTGTGCCCAAATGGTTATTATTAAAAGAATATATTTTGATTATTCATACTGCAGGGGGAAAACAAGAATATCATCTTCTAGAAATGAGAAGACACCTCCCATCACTCCTTTGCAGAGATGGTATATTGAACATTATACTTTTTAAAGATTGTAATCCATTAATCAATTTTATTGATTTTTTCTTTTCTGATTCTTTTAAAAAATATTTTATCTCTTTTTTACATTTCTGAATTATTAACCACAATAAGAGAATTAGGTGGTACAGTGGAAGACCTGAATTCAAAGCCGTCCTCAGACACTTACTAGCTATGTGACCCTGGACAAGCTACTTAACTTCCATCTGCTTCAGTTTCTCTACCTGCAAAAATGGGGATGAAAATAATAATACATACCACACAGGGCTGTTGTGAGGATAAAGTGAGAGATGATATTTGTAATGTGTTATATAAATTCTAGGGCTTATCATTTCTTTAAAAAATTCTTTGTTGTATGAGGGGACTCTGAGAGAGGGAAGAAGAGGGATACAAGGAAAATGTAGGTGATGTAAAAACAAAATATATCACTAAAATTCATTTTAAAAATAATACTCTCTCCTTAAATTGATCATATACCACTTAAAATTACATTTTATTTTTTCAATCAGCAAAAAAATTTCTTCTTTCCCTATTACTCTAATTCTACCCCACTTGAGAATGAAAGGGGAAAAATTACATTTCAAATATGTATATCAAGCAAAACAGATTTCTGCATTGACCATGTAAAACATATGTCTCATTTTGCGCTCTGATTCCTTTACCTGTCTATTAGGATGTAGATAGTATATATCACAATCTGGGATTGTGACTGGTGGTTGTATTGATTAGAGTTCCTAAGTATTTTAAAGTTGTTTGTCTTTAGCATATTATTGTCATTGTAGAAATTGTCCTGGTTCTGTTCATTTCACTCTTCATAAAACAGTTCTTACAAATCTTCCCAGGTTTTTCTGTAAGTATCCCATTTATCATATCTTACAGCACAATGATAGTCTGGTCATATTTACATAAAACACATTCATCCATTCCCCAACTTATAGGCACCTTTTCTTTGTCACCTCAAAAAGATCTATAAATTATTTTTGTGCAAACTAAGAAATTTTTTTTTTGCTTTGGACTAATCCTTCCCTTAATATGCTGCCCCTCTTATTTCCCCTATTCCCTTTTTTCCTTTTCCTGTTTTTTTTTCTATTGAGTGAAATATATTTTCATGTGTTCTTCTCTCCTTTGACCAGTTCAGGTGAGAGTGATGATAAAGTTTCAGGTGTTCCCCACCCCCTCACTTAATGACCTTTGATGAAGATAGAGTTCAGTGGAAACACAGGTATCCTCCCACCATATTGGAATGTAAGCAGCTTATCCTTATTTCCAATTTTGCTGGGCAAGTTATTCTTGGCTGTAAGCCTATGTCCTTTGTCTTCTGAAATATTGTATTCCAAACTCTCTATTCTTTTGTAATTGTGGCTGCTTAGTCATGTGGGATGCTAACTGTGGCTCCTCAGTATTTGAGTTCTTTCTTTCTGCCTGCTCACAGTATTTTTTTTCACCTCGAGACTCTGGATTTTGGCTATGATGTCCCTGGGGGCTTTCATTTTGGTGCTTTTTTCAGAATGTGACAGGTGGATTTTTCTAATTTTCCTTTTATTCTAAGAGATGTTGGTAGTTTTCTCCAAAGATTTCTTGAAATATGGGTTCTAAGCTCTTTTTCTTTGATCATGACATGCAGATAGTCCAATGATTCTTAATTTTTTTCTCCTCTATTTTCCACATCAGTTGTTTTTGCTCTGAGATTCCTTACATTTTCTTCTATTTTTTCATTCTTTTGTTGTCATTTTAATATTTCTTGGCTTTCATTGGTTTCTATTTGGTTTATTTTAATTTTTTGGGGCTTTTGTTCCTTAGGCAAGGTTTTGTACCTCTTCTGCCAAGCTGTTAATTCCCTTTTCAACTATTTTTTCTATAGCTGTAATTTCTCTTCTATTTTTTTCTCTAGCACTCTCATTTCATTTATAAAAATCATTTAAACTCTTAAAAATTCTTGCTTCATCTCTTCTAGAAATTTTTGTTTAATTTGTGCCTAAGCTGTGTTTTTCTTTGAAGTTTTGCTGGTGAATGCTTTGGAGTTGTCCTCTTCTTCTGGGTGTGGCAATCATTCCTGTCAGCATAATAGATATTTTATAGTGGGATTCTTTTTTGTTTGTTTGTTTCCTCATCCTTTCAGCCTACTTCCTGACTTTGGACTGCATATTAGATCTGTGCTCTGTATACTTTCTGAGGGAAGGTTTGGGTTAATCCTTTTGCTGTTCTCTTGAGCTGTTGGATGTCATGTTATTCCAGGATCTCAGGGACAGCTCAAGCTGAGGATTTGAAAGCTTACAGGACTCCCAAAGTGGTCTAATCCAGGGCAAAGTCCCCCTGCTGCTCCCCTAGTCTGAGCTCTGCAATTTCCTCACCTGGGTTAGGGTCTGAGCAACAGTAGACTGGACTCAGCCATTCAGAAAAAAATGGGAAGTTCTCTTGGCTCAGAGTGACAACTGCAGGCTCTCCTTTAGTTTGAGATTCTTGTCCAGGGTACTCCTCTGCAGGCTTCAGATTGGGCTAGAAGTTAGAATTGAGACTCAACTTTGCTCCTGGGATCTAAGTCACACAAGGGCTGCTTGATTCTGAATTTATTCCTAGGGTTTGTGACTACTCCTTACTCTGAAATGCCACCCTTGAACACCGGTCCCCTCCCTAATTCAACCAGAATCTATGATTCAGAACTGGGTGTAGATGATAAAGCTACCAAATGGCACCCACTCCACCACAGTGCCCTGGAATATATCTGGTAATTCTGCTTCCTTTGGTGGATACCTTTTCCCTGTGCTAGAATGCTCTGCATGGTGTCTTCCTAGTCAACTTCATTTTAAGTGTCCATAGGTCTTTATGTCTATGTCCTTATGCTGAACTGGGCTGGAAAAGTGAATTGTAGATTTTTCTTAGATTTCCCCATCAGAGTTCTGTTGGGTTCAGTTTCTAAATCTGAAGGGTTTTTTGGTGGGAAAGGGTGGATCTCACCGTACTATTTTCTGCTACTCTATTGTCTTGGTTCTGCCTCCCAATCACATATTGTTTTAACCAAAAACCTTTTAATAGAAAAGCTGGACCCTGGAGAAAAGTGATCAAGTCCTTGGAGATGGAATAATTACTCTTTTCTCTTTTCCTGCCTGGAATAGGGCTGGGAAATGCAAATCACAATCAAATCAGGACATTCCATGAACATCCCACACATTTTTAGTGCAGCTCAGTTAGCTGCCAAACCACCACCAGGCCAAAAGTCTGCCAAATAACCTGTGAAATTGCACCTTATAGCAGAGGAGATCACAGCTCAGAGATGCTGTATTTTTCAGGACTGTGAGTGACCTCAAGGGGCCCCACCTTGGTCTGAAACAGAATAAGATTTTATTCTATGCTCCAAATTGTCACTACTAGAGCATGTAGAAGCCAGGCTGGTTAGGCAGTATCTAATAGGAACCCTGGGGAAGACTGTACACAAAATCAATGAGGAATTCAGTTTATTATTATTAAGCATGAGCCTAGGGCTGCCCCTATCTGGTCCAACAGAAAAACAGATGTGTCTGTTACATAGTCTCCCTTAATGTGACATGTGGTTAAAATCTTTGTTTTAAAAGACTAAGGTGGAAATAAATACAGAGAAGGGTTAGTTTATCTCAATTAGTTTTATGATCAGTGACAAATGCTTGCCTTTATTTTTCTACAAATTGTTTAAACTGGATACACCTAGTTAGAAACTGACCCAAATAGGATTGAGATTTCAGCTATTCGTTGGAAGAGAGAATTTGAGGTTTTCCTGTGTGCAAAGACTTGGCATGTTTTTTCAAATTCAGGTGATAAATTCCAAGGCACTCTTTCGCAGCTCCTTCAAACAGAACTTTCAGTTAGTCGTTCAATAATAGATCTACTATGTGCCAGGCACTGTGCTATGCCCTGGGATACAAAGAAAACAAGAGACATTCCCTGTCCTCAAGTAGCTCACAATCTAATGGAAGCAAGTAAATGTGTATGAACAAGCTATACACAGAAAAAATTAGGAAATAATTGAGAGAGAAAGGTATTAGAATTAAAAGAGGCTGGGAAAGTTTTCCTGTGGGAAATGGGCATTTAGTTGAAACTTAGAGGAAGTCAAGGGAGGCAATAGGAAGAAATGAAGAGAGAGAGAGAGAGAGGGAGAGAGAGGAGAGAGAGGAGAGAGAGGAGAGAGAGCATTCCAGGCATGAGAGATAACCAGAGAAAATGCCTGGAGCCCAGAGATGAAATGTCATTTTTTGCAGAGCAGCAAGGAGGCCAATGCCCCTGGACTGAATAACATTTTGTTTGGGAAATGTAAGGTATAAGAATCCTGGAGAGGCGGTGGTGGAGGCAGATTATGGAAAGCTTTGAACACCAAGCCTGGGAATTATCAGGAGTTTATTGAGTATATGTATGTGTTGGGGGGGGGGGGTGACATGGTCAGAATTGTGCTTTATGAGAATCATTCTGGTGGCTGAATGAAGGATGGATTGAAGTAGGAAGGGATTTGATCTGGCAGACTCACCATCAGGCTATTGGAATAATCCAGGCCTGCGGTGAGGAGGATCTTTAAAATTGTGGTTACCATGGGAAAGGAGAGATGGGGGCTTATTGAAGCAATGAAGGCAAAATTGACAGGCCTTGACAATAAATTATGTATGGGGGGGTGTGAGAGATAATGAGGAGCCAAGAAAGATACCTAGGTTACAAGTCTGAGGGACTGGGAAGATTGTGTTGCCATCTACAGTGATAGGGATGTTAATGGGGGGGGAGGTTTGGGGGAAAGATAATGAGTTTAGTTTTGGACACATTGAGTTTAAGGTGTCTACTGGAAATTCAGTTCAAGATGTCAGGAAAGGAGGTGGAGATGAGACATTTGAAATTAGCATGGAGACTGGATCATTTTATGGTGGTGTGTGGGTACAGAATTTTAACCAAGTAGAAATTCAAGAAAGGATGCATTCTGAGCATACGTCTCTATTGTGTACCTCGTTACTCAAGGTTCTGTGATTCATAGGTGTGGGAATCATTTCAGTTGAAGCAGTTGGCTGTTCTTCTATACCTTAGTATATGTCTTAGAGGACACACAGCTAGTAAGTGACAGAAGTAAGATTCAAACCCAGGATTTCTTGCTTCAGATCCATTGGCCAAAAGAATATACCACATAGTCTATCCATTACAACTCACTGCCTCTAAGAATATAAATTATGCTCAAAATTAATGATAACAACTCATATTTATAAAGTACTTTAAGGTTTATAAAATTCTTTCTTCACACAGCTCTACAAGGACCAGGAGCATAGATACTTCAATTCTCATTTTATAGATGGTTTGTTTTTACAATCCAAAATTGTAGCTAGGAGAGGGTAGTTTAGAGGTTTGCCCAAGGTCACTCATCTAGTAAATGCTGGGGCCAGTACTGAAACAGTAAGTCTATTAGGTTCTTTCCATTATATCTTCTTGCTTGTTTTTCCTAAGTATGAAGACAAAAAGATAGAGAATGCCTTTTTTTGGGTGACATATGAAATAAGACCCTGGGATTTATTCTCATTTTTAATAAAATCCTACTTCCGGATGGTTGATGGAATTCTGGCTGTCTTCCTTTACCAAGAGTTGAATTCATTATACCTGTCCACGTGCAATGGAAATATACTACTTTTCAGGACAGCTCATGGACATTCTCTCTGGCTCTATGGCTTATGGCTGTCATCTGCTTAACTATGCCACTTTGTCCTCTCACAGGCAGCCATCACAAATATATCACGTTGACTTTAGAGAACTGGTGGAGAAAACCTTTATTTTCTCATGTTTCTTGTTAAAATAAAACTCACATACAATAATAATGACAGAGTGAGAAGAAGCCACGAAGTGGTTAAGGTCTCAAAGGGGAGAAAGGGAAAATTGAGGAGAAGGAAGGAGACAGAAAAAGACCTAGACTTACACATATACACATATACCCACACACATATGTGGAGAGGGGGAAGGAAGAGAGGAAGGTGGGAGGGATGTTAGAAGTAAAAAACAAAAAATACAGACAGCAATGGCTAATGCCAAAGCGAGGCAAAAGCATGAATTCCTATCTATTTCTCAATTAAAAAAAAAAACAACAAAACTCCTCCTTTGTATCTTTAGCATAGATCATGATCAATCTCTCCCTAGCAACAGTCTCTCACTGGACTAAAAATTCACCACGTGGCTCTGTTCCAAAAGGTTCTGCTTTTGTCCCTGGCAGA
This sequence comes from Vombatus ursinus, assembly GCF_900497805.2. Lineage (NCBI taxonomy): Eukaryota > Metazoa > Chordata > Mammalia > Diprotodontia > Vombatidae > Vombatus > Vombatus ursinus. The sequence goes on along the minus strand of NW_020954590.1, from coordinate 26,939,603 downwards.
AGTCCTTAAGGAGAAAGGAGAAAAGCTTGATTAATTCTCCTTTCTTTCCAATTACCTTTTGAAACACCTAGGAAAGCATTACCTTTTCCTACTCCCCTGGCTGCCCCATTGCCCCCCACCAATCAAGCTTTTGTTTTTTAAGAATGCTCAATAAAGCCATCCTTGATATATTATATGCCTCAGAATCTCATTTTCTGATATCTGTTGACTTTAGTGTTTCTGAGTAGGTGGAAAAATTCCCCAGCTGCATTTGCAGAATAATAACTAAAGGTAGCATTTATTCATGAACATAAAAATAAGAAAGAAGCTGTGTGATAGGAAGAGCATTGGCATAATTGTCAGAAGTCCCGGGTTTGAATCTGAACCACATAATTTACTAGCTGTGTGATTTAAGCAAGGAATTTAATCTGTCTGGACCTCATTTCTTCCTCATCTGTAAAATGGGGACACTTATATAATCACTTATCTCAGTTTTTGTTTTTTGTGAGAATCAAGTGAAGAAATATGCAAAGTAATATAAATTATAGCAATATTATTAAAATATATTAATATTTTCTCTATAGCCAAATAATATTAAGTGAATGCATACATGCTCAATCACATCAACCAAAAATCAGTTTTTGGTTTTTTTTCTTTTTTACTTTTTTGTTGTTTTGACATTTCATTCTCTTATCTTTCACAGTCACAGAGACAAGCATGGTACAACTTAAACTCTGACCCAGGGCATTCTTCCCTAATGACATGAACTGTTTTCATTGACCATTCTTATCTAGCCCCAGGTTTCCAAGTCCCGAGGATCCTAACATTCTGCTTTTTTAATTGCATGGATTTTCCTCAATTTTCAAACATTTATTTTTGTCTTCTCTTCTACCTTCTCCCACTGCATATTCATTCACTACTTCTCCATGAGGAAGAGGGTAGCTTCCTTTTTTCATTGGTCCTCTGAAATTATGATCATTACATTGACCAGAGTTCTTCAGTCTTTTGGAATTGTGTAATTTTACAATGTTGATCTTTTAGTATAAATTGTTTTCCTGGTCCCGCTCATTTTATTTTGCATCTAGTCATATAAGTCATTCTAAGTTTTTTTCCAAAACTGCCTCGCTCTTCTAGCTGAAGAATAGAACAAGTAAAAAGAGCAAGTTAACAAGAAGCACTTATTAATTGCTTACTATGTGTCAGTCACTGTGTTAAGTGTTGGAAATATAACATAAGCAGAATAAGGACAGTCCCTGTCCTTGAGGAGCTTATTCTAATGGGGGAAGACAATACAAAAAAGGGAGCTAAAAAGGGGTGGAAGGTAGAGAAATTTCAGAATATAGGCTAAAAAAGAATAAGACATGGGTGCCTTGGCCCCTCTCCTTAAACAGAAGTTCTGGGAAGAGTCATTAAATCAAAGGGAGAAGCCTCAGAGTCAGAGGCTACTTCCAATAAGAATTTGGGGGCTAGGGAGAGCTTCTAGGATCAGGACATCCAGATTGCAACCTGGAGAGCAACTACATTCTATTACATACACATGCTATAATTTGTTCAGTTATTCCCCAATTGATGGGAACACCTACTTTTCAATTCTTTGCTATCACAAAAAAGAGTTGCTATAAATATTTTTGTGCATATAAGACCTTTTCTTCTTACTCTGATTTCCTTGGAGTATATGGGCCTAGTAATAGTATTTCCGCATTGAATGGAATGCATAGTTGAGTTACTTTGGGGGCATAGTTTCAAGTTGCTTTCCAGAAAGTTGATTCAAAGTTTCACCAACAATGCATCAATGTGTTCATTTCTCCACATCCCCTCCAACATTTGCTGCATAATTTTTTTTCTTTTTTGGTCGCCTTTGCCAATTTCATGGGTATGAAATGGAACCTCATAGTTACCTTAATTTTATTTTCTTTAATTATCATTAATTTGAAGCATTTTTTTTCATATGGCTTGGCTTTCTTCCCTTAAAACAGCCTGTTTATATCCTTTGACCATTTATCAATTAAGGAAGGGGTCTGTTTCTTCAATGTCTTAGAAATGAGACCTCTTTTCAGTGAAACTTACTATAAAGATTATTTCCCTGTTAACTGTGTCTACTGTTGCATTGGATTTATTTATGCAAAACCTTTTAAATTTTATGTAATCAAAATTGTATGATTTGTCTTCTGTTATTCTGCTATTCCTTGCTTGGTCATGAAGCCTTTCTCTATCCCTCTGCCCCTATCTTAGTCACAGAGCTTAAACTTGCCTAATTGCAGGAAAAATATTCAACTGCCCTATTGAATCAAATTCATCAAAGGGAGCAAAACTCTTTTTTACCATCTCCCTTCTAATATTGTATTTCAACAAATTGTTTGCTATTTGTGTTCAGTTCTTCAAAGTCAAAGATTGTTTTCTTTGTCAGAGAAAATAGAAGTAAAGATGAGAGGTGAGTAGATCTGACTTCCCTGTTATCTATTATCATGGTTTCATCCACCAATAAGCAGTGGTACATTCCCATCTTTAATGCTCTTTCACCTGTATAGCTTGAGAGAAAATCACCAAAAACCAAAACAAAACAATGTGTTTACTGTCCTTAGCTTTCCTCACTAGCCTCGGATGATTCTTAGTGTTAGCATTCCCTACAACATCCTTATGAAACTATACTGCACTTTTAAATTCTCCCTCTGATAGTTGCCCTTGATTCCACCTGTTATACCTGACCTTTTAAAATCTAATGTGGTCAATTAGTTCCCATTGCACTCACAATGGTGTCCTGTGACGGCGAAGGGAAAAAAAAAAACTGTATTTTTCCTTTCTTGAAATGAATAACTCTGTTTTAGAAAAAAGCCTCCATTTCAATGTAAATAGGCACTCACCTCTACACCTTATATTTTAGTCCATCTTTACCCTGGATCCAAGGCAAGGTCCACCAAAAAGACAACTAAATATGCCGTGTTGGATCTTTGAGGCCAAAGACAGACAAACAGTTTAGGATCTCTATCCTTTCTCCTGAAAAACATAAACTTCCCGCAAAGGGGGCATGTTGTTTGTCCATGATGGAAGAGGACCAAAATGACATCATAGAGTCAGGATCAATGTACAGTGTGTCTAGCTGTGACTGATCATGCCAATATAAGCCCAAAAAGCTCTACCACAGATCAGGTACAAATAGTTCATTTGACCATTTGAGAGGGAGATGTCTCTAAATGTGTGCATCTCATATTTCTTTTGAGCTACCACAATTCTGCTTTGCTCATAGAGCACAGTGCCTTCTTTAATGCAGACACACTATGCTGGATGATCCTATGCTAATGTCTCCCATGTCTCACAGTTGATTCCAAAATTCTTCGGAGAGACCTTGAGAGTGTTCTTGCATTACTTCTTCTGACCACCATGTGAGCATCTGTCTTGTGTTAGTTCTCTTCAAAAAAAAGTCTTTTAGACAAATATATATTTGGCATTCGAACAATGTGGCCAGTCCACCAGAACTGTGTTCTCTGCAATAGAGTTTGAATGCTTAGCAGTATAATTTGAGAAAGGATCTCAGTGTCCGGTACATTATCCTGACAGGTGATCTTTAGATCTTCCTAAGACAATTCAAATGGAAGCAGTTCAATTATCTGGCATGACACTGGTAGACTGCCCAGGTTTCACAGACTAACAACAGTGTGGTCAGCACAACAGCTCTGAAGACCTTCAGTTTGGTAGGCAGTCTACTACCTCTTCTTTCCCACATATTCTTTCAGAGCCTCTCAAATGCTGAGCTGGCTCTGGTAATGCATGCATTAACTCATCATCTATGGGTACATCCCTGCAAAGTATACTGCCAAGGCAAGTGAATTTATCCACAGCATTTAAAATTTCTCCATGTGCTGTAACCAATGGTACTATGTATTTATGATGCAATGCTGGCTGGTGGAGAACCTGTTTTCTTGGTATTAACCGTTAAATTAGAATTAGCACAAGCAGCAGAGAATCAATCTATCCATGCTTTGTTGCATCTCAGTCTCAGAGGCAGCACTGAATGCACAATCATCTGTGAACAAAAAAGTCACATACCAGTTCTCCCTCTACTTTATTCTTGCTTTGTAGCCTTTTCAAGTTAAGTAATTCACCATCAGTGCAGTAGTTTACTGTTATGAAGTTTTCATCCTCATTGAAGGCATCTGACAATATTGTGAAAGTATCATCCTAAAAAGCATAAGAACAAAGGCACAGCCCTGCTTCACTCCATTGGTGACTGGGAAAGCATGAAAGCATCATCCATTATCCAGAATCATGGCAAGCATGCCATCATGAAACCAACTTACAATGTTGATAAACTTCTCCAGGCAACCAGTGTTGCTATGATCTTCCACAGCCCTTCACAACTGATAGTATCAAAGGCCTTGTTTTGATTGATGAACATTGTTTACAGACTTCTGTTCTGCTCCTAGTATTTCTCCTGGAGTTGTCATCTAGCAAACATCATGTTTGCTGTTCCTTGGCCCTTTCTATAGCTACACTGGCTCTTGGGTAGATGACCGTCTTTCAGATGAAGGATTGGTTGATTAAGAAGGACTCTGGCAAAAATCTTGCTGTCAACAATTAAGAGAGAGATCTACCCCTCTTCCCTGTGGTTGTCACAGGGCAACATATTTCCTTTTCCTTAATATAGATGGACAATGGAGGCATCCTTGACCCTTTGGTGGATAAGCTCCACTTGCCATACAACTGAAATGATTTCCTTCAACCTTTTTATAAGCAGTGGACCCCTTGCCTTGTAGATCTCTGTTGGAATAGAATCAGCACCAGGCATTTTACCACATGAGAGGAGACTAATGATATTCAAAACCTCTTCTTCAGTTGGAAGTTTGGCTTGAGAAGGATTGCTTTCAACCTGAGGTAAACGTGTCAATGGCTTCAGTGTGGGTTGATGATAGTCTTCTGAGAGCACTATGGAAGTGTCCAGCCCATCTCTCTAGGATCGTGTCCCTATCACTTATTAGTGTGGCTCCATCACTTTGAATAGGTGAGATGCATCACAGGTCTTTGGCCCATAAACAGCCTTCAAACCAATCCTGATGTTTGAGAGTGTTCTGGCCCAGATGAAAAAATGTGGCACTGCACACCCACTCTTTGAAAGCTGCCCACTCCTTTTCTGCTCCACTTTTATGAACAGTGTGTTGGCTTAGCTTTCCTTCCAAGTCAGTAACAAACTGTTCACATATGGAGAAGCAATCTAATTTGTTGACATTGAGTCTTCTGATAGTCATCATGCCACAGGACCACCACTTTTCTTGAATGCAAATGTTTAGTTTGGAGAAGATGTCTATGATTAGTCCATCATTCTGTGTCACTTATTGCCATCATCTCTGTCACATTTGCCTGTCTCTTCTCCTTAAAATGACATAGTCTATTAAATGCCAGTCTTTGCTGTAAGGGTGCATCCATGAAGCTTTCTTGCATTTAGGTAAGTGGAAGACAGTACTGGTGATGAGAAGGTCATGAGACACACAAGTCTTCAATAGTAGGTGATTACTATTCTTGCTGTTTCCAACTCCATTCCTCCTAAGGACTCTGTGCCATGTCTGATAGTCTGTACCTACTCTGGCATTAAAGTATCCAAAATTGCAAGCTTGTCCTCTTTCAGCACATTGATGATGAGGGTTTTTGGATCTTCATAAAATTTTTCTTTGACCTCATCAGGGTTCATCATGGTGGGAGCATAGGCACTGATGATAGTGCTGTGGCACTTTCCTGAAAGTGGCAATCACATTATCATAAGCCTGTCATTCACTACTTTTGTGAGTCATGCAAACTTGTTGATTAGATTAGATTTGACTGGCAAACTTACACCAGCTTTACAGCACTCCCCATCACTGCAACCACTCCAGAAAAACATGTATCCAGCTCTGACTTTAGTAAGCTGGCCTTCATTTGCCAGCCTTGTTTCACTTAGGGCTGCTTTTTTGGATCTAGTACCTGCTGATTTCTCTCTCAAGAGTGGTTCATCTTTCAAATCTACTGGATATCTTATGGTTCATAAATGTGCTCCAATTCTATGTACCAATGGTGAGTGGAATCACCTTTGAAAAATTTTTTCTACATGATTTTGTGCTTTGACCACAGGTTGAGATCCCTGCCTGCCATGGTAAGCAGGCCAGGGTTAAGTGAGGCAGACAATTTTTAGGCAACTTTTCTAGCCCCTTCCTCACACCAGGAGGTGAGCAGTGTGATCCTTAACTGCTCAGACACTCAGGGGGCTATTGAATCTCATTGCTGCTTTAGTCAGTGAGAAGACAACTCTATGGCCTGGGCCACCTACATGCAGGTCTATAGCACCCAGGGAATCTGCACCTGCTGCTTTGTCACTAACCTATCACCACAGGACTTCAAGGCAGGTAAAATATGAAGATTGTAAAATAATAACATAATGAAAAGTAGAAGTAAAATAATAAAATGAAAAAATTATTGAATAGTAAAATGGTAGGGGTAATGCCTTTCCATTTATGTATAAATTGGATTTAAGTGAGGCAGAATTGAGCAAAGTCATCAGCCTTACTTTCAAAAAAAAAACAAAAAACACAACTCAATTTATTCCTAGGCTATCATGGGAACATTTTTTAGTTAAGAGGCAGGGTGGAGTGTTGGATGGCATGCTTCACTGAGGTTGGTTCAGAGTCATCAAAGCTCAGTGGCAAGATGCAAATCAATATGACTGGTGATGGCTCTGGATGCAGCAGATGACCTTAGCATCTTCGGTGTTTAACCTGCTTCCACTGCCTTCACGACCTGTTGAAACAAAATGTTCACATCAGCCTATTATAGTGGGGGAATTTTCACATGCTTGGGGTACACACCCCACTAAGTCATTGACAGGTTTGAGTCCCATCAGTTACCCTCAACCTGGTTTAGCTCATCTTCTGTGATGCTTTTACCAAGGCATGACCACTGTGCATGCTATAGTTTCTTGGAGCCACAGATGAGAGCTGGGTGGCAGGTAGACACCAAAAGTGGATGAACAGCCCTGAAAAGGGCTTTGCAGCCTCACACCAAAGGTACTAGTCCTCCCTGAACACCCCATATATCCCACCCTCACATCTAGTGACTTACCAGCTGTGAGACCAGCATAACCATATGTTTTCTGTGTCTATAAGCTATATGTTTATGTAAACTATATGTTTAATTGTCTGTGGGAAATAGTTTATATTCAGAGGCCCATAGCTCCATAGACACTTCCCTTCTCTATGTGCCAATGAATATTTCTCTCTGCCTTGGCTTTTAGCTTTAAATGAAATAAAGCCTTTTTACTGACTTGCACATTAAATTATAAATAGTGAATTTCTTTCTGTGACACTTTCCCTTTTCATTTTACACAAATGAAGTCTCTTTATGCCTTCAGAATTTCATTCTTATGATCTTCCTAGCTCTCTTGGGCTGATTTCCCCTATAGAAATTTAATCCATGAGATCCTATCCATTCCTTCTCTGAATTCTTAGAGAACTGCTTTCCTCAAATCTAGTGCATATTTCAGATTATGTCCATTTGTCCATTCTTCCATCACAAATTTAAAGGTGGAGTGTTTGCTTCTCTCTAAAGGAGGGAACAAGTTACTTCTCATTGGTTAGATTCAGGCCAAAAAAATAGCTTTCATTGTTTTTGCCATCATTTGAATCAGGAAGTTATAAAGTCAATACAAGAATTAATTAGCTGCTTGCAGCAAGTAAGCTACAGTGGATACCTGGATAGGTAGAATCTCCTATCACTACTACATCATACCTTTGGGCTGGGCTTGTGGTCTTTTTTGCAAATTCTTTATGCAGTTCTTTCTGCCTGTGTATAACATGCATTAAAACTCAATTCCTACGTAAGCAAAATTGCAAAAATATTTTCTCCATCTAGCCAAAACATCTTTGGAAATACAGGCAATGATGTGATGTTAAGATTTATCAGCCCTTGTTTGTATATGTACTTTTGTTGTATATGTACTTTTCAATGGCTTTTGTAGCATTTCTAATGCATAAGTTACCACTAGTTATACGCTTTCATGGTAAAAATCCCTTAAATACCAATAAGACTTGTGTGCTTTTCAAAGGACAGCAGATGAGGCAAATTCAATTTAATTCATTTTTAAACACACTTATTAAATATCATTGGAGTATGTATAAAGCACTGTGCTCGCGCTGGGGATACAAAAGCAAACAAAACATTCCCTGTCCTCAAATAACTGAACAGCAGAGACTTTATGATCTCCTCTTCAGAGAGGACTCTGGCAAACAAGGAACCGAGATAGCAGCCAGAAACTTGAAGAGGCTACCAGTGAATTGAGACCTGAGAAAGCTGATGGAGAAAAAAAAAAAAGATGTAGCTTATGCTACCAGACAAGGTGATATTCATGCTACCGTTCCCCTCGCTGCTAGGTACAGTGTGCCCTGTTTGCCAGAGTCTCCCTGGAATTTTTGACAAATACTGTAACATTTTAGGAGGACATCTCTCCAGATTTAAGCAGACCCTGAAGGTTTCCACAGGGACTCGTGGAAAAGCACTTCAAGAGGTGAAGGACCTTTATTAGGAAGATTTTTTTTTACTCTAGTTCTCACTCAGAACTGCTGGGAGCCATCTGGCATACAAATTCAGATTGCTTCACAATATGATTAAAACTGAGTACCATGGCATTGAATGCCCTTAAAAGCTATGTTCTCCCTAACTGCCAATAGGGCATGATGTTGTAATCCTGGTTTCCTTTCCTGTTTTACTGTGTAGTACCAAACAAAAATACTCAATTGGTTCCCAGGCTGTCATGGAAACATTTTCTAGTCAAGAGGCAGGATGGAGTGGTGGAAAGGATACTTCAGTGAGTCAGAAGAACTGGATTTGAATCCCACTTCTGCCTTTGCCTGTGACCATGAGCTTGCTATCTGTGACCTCAGTTCCTTTACTTAATAATATTTTCACTCTCCTTCACAAGGTTGAAGATGAAATGAGAGACAACATGACATAATAAATATAGGTCAGCCTAGGAGTTAGGAAAAAGTGGATTCAAGTCTTGCCTCAGACACACACTAGCTGTGTGACCAAGGTGAGGACACTTAACCTCCCAGTGTACCAAGCAACACTCCAATGCTATAAATTATTATTAGTAGGAGTTTCCATATCAGAGAACATCATAGCAATAAAATCACAGGTCTAGACTCCTCACCATCACCCCTGCTCCACCAACATTGCCCAAATGTTTGAAGCAGTGTGACATAGTGAATGGAGTATGGGATCTTAAACTTAGTCCAGGAACTCGTACAAATATCCTGATAACTTTATTTCAATATAATTGGTTTCTTTTAAAATCATTTTTTAAACTTTTATGCACTTGAAAACATTATTCAGAAAAGAGGTCTAAGGGCTTCACAAGCCTTCCAAAGGAATCCATGACATTAAAAAACGATTAAGAATTCTTAGGATAGAGTTCTAGACTTGATGTCAAGAATACTTGCCGTAATTCAAAATTCTCCTCGCAACAAATAATAGTCTAAGGTCATATAATAACATCACTGACCCTCAGTTTCCTCGTCTATAAAACGGGGACAAGAAAATCTGTAGTAACTACCTCATAAGGTTCTTGTGAGGATCAAATAAAATCATATATTAAGAGTACTTTACAAACTAGAATATGAAGTGAATGTATTAAATCAATGTCAGTTATCTCATCTGAGTGACAGGAGAGAATGCTAGAACTAGGGATTCTTGTGCCTAGCTCAAAAATTACCCATAGTGCTTCAGGGCAATACCTATTTAAGCCATTCACTACTATGGAGGAGGGGGGGCCCTTGACAAACCCTGTAGGAGGAGATGCTAGTAAACAATGAGACTTCTGCTAAGAAGTCTACAACCCTCCCCCAGGTAGCTTGGGAAGTAGGTTATCTTCTCAAATTGTCCTCAAAAACCATCTAGCGCAACCCTCTCATTTTATAGACAAGGTAAGAGACCCAGGAGGATTGAATTACTTGCCTCAGGCAGTGAGCACTGGAGGTAGGATTTGAAATTAGGTCCTCTGATTCCAGAGGTGAGTTTTTTTTCCCCCATTGTTCCACCAATGACTTAATCATTCCTGTCTCAACTGATCAGATGTTAAGGTCAAATGTTTCCGCTTCACATTTGGTCTATAAGAAGCTTGATTCTTGAGGGATAGGAGGGAGAAGAGGCAACCCTTATAACAGTGATTTGCTTTTGTGGAGGCAAGACAAACAGATTTCAAAGCCAAACACTTTCTTCCCCTTCCACTCCTCAAACAAAACAAAACAAAACAAAACAAAATCTTGTATCTCAGGGCAGCCTATCACAATTTAATTCTGATCAGTCATTTCCAAGACCATGCTCACAGACCCTGGTCAAGAATAAAGCTTGAAATTGTCCCTTTTGCCTTGTCTTGTTGTCCTTTAAGGGACTATGTTGGTAAACTGATTAAAAGTTGAGGAGCACTAGTCCCAGAGGTGCTGGCTGGCATGCTGCTACTTTCCCCCAGGCAGAATATGCTGAGAGGTGGGTCCTGAAGGGCCATTACTCTTAGTACTAAGTGGTCCAGTGCATTTGACCAGGGCCAGGCCTCGTCCTCATCCAGGTGCTAGGCCACATTTCAGTCTTTTCAATCATAAATTTGCTCCCAAACCTTCATAATGATTAGTGGAAACAATAGGAATTAGGCCTATTATTCCATTGCTACAGGAAACTCCAGGATGAGGAAACTCTCTCTACCAATGCAAGTTGGTACTTTCTTTGCAATTTGTAATCTTTGCTGCCTAGAGCACTAAGAGATTAGTTCAGAGTTATGTGGCCATTATTTATCAGAAGTGGGATTTAACTCCAGGTCTTCCAGACTGTCTAGAAGTTGCCTGGAGAAAGGAAGTAGAGAATTAGGTCCCTTTGCTCTGACTATTCAGAAAATGACTCAGTAATATGACCAACCTTATATGTTTATATCTTGTGTGGGATGCACAGTAACTGTGAATGTTGCTGTTCGGCTCTCTTGGCATCCCTCAAATAAAGTTTTACAGGAATTTACAATACAGCCTTTCCACTGATCCAGGTGCTGGTGGAGGAGTATAAATGCATCATTTTGTTTAGATTCTTATGAAACAAACCAGTATGTGATCCTTTTCACAATACTTTATAGGAAAATTTTAGTGCATAAAAATCACTTGATAGATATTTTTATTAATAAGAGCACACAGAAGATGATATATTTATGCTTATAAGCTTATGATATTTCATTATGGCATAATTTTCTAATTTAGACTTCTAAGAAAAGGTCAGTTTGAATTGTTGAATATATGTTAATACAATATTTTAAAAATTAAAAAATTAAAGTGAGTTCTATTTTAAATTTAATTTTTTAAATTTTGTTTTGTAAACTTAATTTTAAAGTTTAGTTTTAAAAATTAAAAAAATTTAAGAATATATCTATATCTCTATATATTATTTTTAGAAATCCTTTTGAATGTTTTGAATGCTGATCAGATGTTGAGGTCAAATGTTTCTGCTTCACATTGGCCTATAAGAAGCTTGACTCTTGGCATTCATTTTTTAAAATTTAGAGTTCCAAATTTCTTCCCTCCCTCCCCTGTCCCCACTTTTGAGAATTTTGAGATTACACATGAATAGTCATACTAAACCTATTTCCATATTATTCATGTTGCAAAAAAAGAAAAGAAAAACACAGACCCCTTCCCCCAAAATAACCCCAAGAAAATAAGGAAAGTAAAAAAAAAAAAAAAGGATTCTTCCAGCTGCATTCAGACTCCATCAGTTCTTTCTCTGAAGGTGAATAGCATTTTTCATCATAAGTCCTTCAGAATTCTCTTGGATCATTGTATTGTTAAGAATAATTGTCATTCACCATTGATTATCATGCATTATTCTTGTTACTGTGTACAATGTTCTCTTGGTTCTACTCACTTCACTTTGTATCAGTTCATATAAGTCTTTCTAGGTTTTTCTGAAACTATCCTACTTGTTATTTCTTATAGCACAATAGTATTCCATCATAATCATATACCACCTGTTGTAAATATTTTTGTACATATAGGTCCTTTTCCTTCTTTTGGCTTCTACCCACTACCTTACCCTCCTATTACTTAACCTATCCCCTGACCCTCTAAGGATTCTGCCTTCTTTTGGGAATCTCTTTGGAATGCAAATCTAGTGATGGTATTGCTGGGTTAAAGGGTATGTATCATTTCATAGCTCTTTGGGCATAGTTCCAAATTGCTCTGCAGAATGGTTGGATCAGTTTACAACTCCACCAACAGTGTATTAATGTACCACATCCCCTCCAACATTTGTCATTTTTTTTTCTTTTCTATCTTCTAGCCAATCTTATGGGTATGAGGTGGTACCTCAAAGTTGTTTTAATTTGCATTTCTCTAATCAGTAATGATTTAGAGCATTTTTTCATTTGACTGTAGATAACTTTGATTTCTTCTTCTGAAACCTGCTTGTTCATATATTTGAATGGGGAATGACTTGTTTCTTATTAGTTTGATTTAGTTTTCTTCATGGTTGAGAAATGAGATCTTTATCAGAGAAAGTTACTATAAAATTTTACCTTCATTTTCTGGTTTTCTTCTAACCTTGGCTCCATGATTTTCTTTGTGCAAACCCTTTTTAATTTAATGTAATCAAAATTATCCATTTAACTTCTAGTTAAGTTCTCTATCTATCATTTTGTCCTAAATTTTTACCTTATCCATAGGTCTGACAGGTGAACTATTCCATGCTCCCCTAATTTGCTTATGCAAATTATTGCAAGCAGTTTTTTAGTTGATTCTTTAGGATTCTCTAACTATGCCATCATATCATCTGCAAAGAGTGATAGTTTTTTTTCCTCATTTCCTATTCTAATTCCTTTAATTTCTTTTTCTTCTCTTATCACCATTGTATTTGTAGTACAATATTAAATATCAGTGTTTATAATAGGCATCCTTGCTTTACACCTGATTTTATTGGGAAGGTTTCTAGCTTATACCTGTTACAAATAATGTTTACTGATAGTTTTAAATAGATATTACTTGTCTTTTTAAGTAAAGTTCCATTTCTTCCCATGATTTTATGTGCTTTTAATAAGAATGAATGTTGTATTTTGTTGAAAACTTTTTTCTGTATCTAATTTTTGTTGATTTTGTTACTAATATGGTCTATTATGATGATAGTTTTCCTAATATGGAACCAACCCTGCATTCCTGATATAAATCCCACTTTGTCATAGTATATGATCTTTGTGATATATTGCTGTATTATTTTTGCTAGTATTTTATTTAAAGTTTTTGCATCGGTGTTCATTAGGGAGATTGGTCTGTAGCTTCTGTAGCTTCTCTGTCTGTTTTTATTCTTTCAGTTTTAGGTGTCAGCACCATATTTGTATGATAGAAGGAATTTGGTAAGACTCCCTTTTTACCTATTTTTCCAAATAGTTTTTATAATATTAGAATTAATTGTTCTTTAAGTGTTTGGTAGAATTCACTTGTGAATCCATCTGGTTTTTTGTTTATCCTTTTCCATTTTTCCAAATCTACTTTTTAAGGTCTTATTTATATTTTTCAATGTATTTTTGTACTTCTTTTTCCATTTCTTTTTCCATTTCTACTTTTAAGGTGTTATTTTCTTTAGTATTTTTTGTGCCTCTTTTCCCAAGTGGTTGAATCTCTTTTCATATTTTTCTTGCATCACTCTCACTTCTTTTTTTTTATTAGGCAATTGGGGTTAAGTGACTTGCCTAGGGTCACACAGCTAGTAAGTGTCACCTGTTTAGTCTGAGGTCAGATTTGAACTCAGGTCTTCCTGACTTCAGGGCTGGTGCTCTATCCACTGCACCACCTAGCTGCCTCTAAGAGGGGAGGGTTTGAGGGAAAAGATAGCAAATTCTATTTTAGACATGTTTAATTTATGATTCTTCAACCTGGAATACATCAAGAATTGGCTCATTTTCTTCCTTTTTAATTTTTTTTCTTTTTTTTTTTTACTCTCACTTCTTTTTAAAATTATTCCTCTACCTTTCTTTCTTTTTTAAATCCTTTTTGAGCTTTTTTGGGAATTATCTTGGGGTCTGTGACCAATTCACATTTTTCTTTGAACCTTTGTATGTAGCTGCTTTGACTTTGTTGTCTTCTGAATTTGTGTCTTAATCTTCCCTGTCACCATAGTAATGTTCAATTGTCAGGTTCTTTTTTAAAAAATTATTATTAATGTGTGTTCACTTTTCCAGCATATTTTTTGACATAACTGTAAGCTAAAGTTTAGCTTTGCTCCCAGGGAGGTTAAAGCACTGTCCCAAGTTTCAAGTTTTTCATATTGCTGTTTTCAGAGCTAGTTCTGGAGGGGGTCTATAAATTTTTACTTCTTCCAAGGTGGTATGACTAAGGAGAGATATGGTAACTGTCCTCCTGGCTTCTGTTCTGATCCAAGAACAACCACAAGCACTCCTCCCTGCCTTGGAACTGTGACCAGGGCCTCTGCAATGATGTGGCTGTAAGTGTAATCTTTTGACCAGTTGTCCTACCCCTTTATGGTTTGAAAGCTCCTAGAGCTGCTACTGCTGCTGAACTACCACTGTGAGGCCTGTGCTGGGCTCCAGGTCCAACTACCACCTCACTGAGACAGACCTTTCCTGCTGACTTAAGTTACCCTGGGCTGGAAAACTGTTTCACCACAACCTTTCATTGGTTCTGTTACTCCAGAATTAAATTTGAAGTGTTATTTTAAAGTTGTTTGGATGGGAATTTGGGAGAGCTCAGATGAGCCACTGCCTTTACTTTGCCTTCTTGGCTCTGCCTCCCAGAAATAATAGTGTGCTCTCTCTCTCTCTCTCTCTCTCTCTCTCTCTCTCTCTCTCTCTCTC